>NC_041723.1:12749707-13083934 GCF_900700375.1 Denticeps clupeoides | reverse complement strand
GCTGCATAGATAAATAATTCATTAATAAAATATTGAATACTCCACCGTCTATTGATATTACTGCCTTGCACATGAAAAAATAAGCATACCAACATTTGCATTCCTTTAATTTAAAAAAATAATCATGATGATATGTTATGCATTTACCTATCCAGTTTTTAGGACAAGACAAACACCCTGCACATGCAGTAGATGGCTTTTTTTTTTTTTTTTTTTGGCACAGTCTTGTTTCGACAAGGTGTTGACAGTGTACTGACCACTAATTGCACAAAAGCATCCCACCAGTCATAGATTAGGATTAGAGGAGGACTAGTACCCATGTGCCTGGTACAATAAAAAGGATATGGACAGTAATATGGAGATTATCTGAATTGTCCCTTGGTTATTGTACGTGTGGCCTGACCGCTGTGTTGTCAAAATTTCAGATATACACAGGCGTCTCCTGTCCTGTTAGCAGTCTGAACATCACAGCTGGCATGGTCTTCATATTTATCTGCAATGCAGGGAGAAAAGAATGAAGCACCAATCGGCACGATGCAGTCACAAATACTAAGCCTGCCACTTCAGAATAAGCAACCTAATTGCACTTTCACATGTCATATTTAAATACATATGTACTGGAAATACTATTATATTGCGCTTTGCAGAACTCTGTTGTTGGTTGCTAGACCCGATCCCAGTACCTTTAGACGGTCACACAGGTTGCATGGCAAAGTGTGGGATAATTAATAAAACATGAATCTCGCTTTGTAGTAAGCAGGGGAGTTGCTTTTCTATAAAAAATTACTTTTCCACGTTTACCTGTTTCAAATAAGTAAAGCCCATATTTTGGAATGAATGGCAGGATGTGTCTATGATGTCCACAGTAACCAAGATGTCAAAACCTGAAGCTAGTTTAAAACACCTCAAAATCCACGCAGGGTGTTTTCTACCATCTTCCCAGCTCCACTGTAATCTCCAGACCTTTAATGCCACACGTACCTCTCCCACAGAGACAGACAGCGCATGGACAATCTTCTCGTGCGCCATGGCCACCACGCTCTGCCCGTTAATCTCGATGATCCTGTGGCCGACACGAACTCCGCCCCGTTCCGCAATGCCACCGCGCATCAGACTGCAAATCTGAAACCAGAGAATGAGTATAGCTATGTGAATTTGAGACAAACACACACAACTATATTAGTATTCTGTATCATGCTCTAATATATAATAAATAGTTTCTTCACTTTTTAACTGACTTTCTTCTCCAGACCAATTTCCATAAATTAATCTGTCTGTCTTGAGTAAAATATATGTCTGTATTTGTATTTTTTTTCATTAGTATAGTCATTTGCAACCCTGCTACATAATGAAATTGCAATGAAGTATTTGCAACATTAAATGCAAATGAGCTTTTATGTAAAATGTGTGAGAAATGATTTGTGTAATAACTGAACACATTCATCAACTGGCAGGCAGACATATCATACTCACAATGCCGTTCTGCACGCTAAAGCCGAGCTGGTACTGCAGGTCTGGCCGTTTAATGAGGACCGTGGTGACCGGAGGGCAGCTGACCACACTCAGCTTCACCTGCACCAGGTTCTTCAGACCCTGACACACAATTTCGCACAGACACACAGCTGAAACCTTCACACCCGCCTGCCTTCTGCCTTCCAGGGGGCACAAAGTCATAGCATCGTGAAGCACAGGAGGATACTCCTCATATTTAGGCCTTTTGCAGCAAGCCATGGCTGTTGCAGATAAAGTCGTAAACACAGTCCACGAGTGAACAGGCTGGGTGTAAACTGCATTGTGCAGCGTAAACTAATCGCAGTTGTTTCCACTGTTGTTTTGGATGCCCAGTGATGATGGAAATGGACGCACACCCAAGTTACTGGAATACAAGAAGAGTGGGCGTTTGCTGTTGTTGTCACAATGGCAGCATACCAAGTCCAACGAATGGAAGCTGTTCACACATATGATGTAACAGGAGTGATAAGTTAACAAAAAATGTTGGTGCCACGAGACTGAAAATCTTAATTCAGTAGTATATAACTTTCTATATAGCATCTTAACATGTTCATGCAGAGAACATGATGAAACATGGCGACATGTAATATAAATCCTGGACATCTTAATCCAGGACAAATGTGTTCGAATGTCCGAGTAGAAGCTTTCTCACACCTTAATGATGCCCTGGCAGGTGGCGAGCGGCAGCCCCACCAGGCTGGTGTCATTGACCGCCATGATCTGGTCCCCAACGTTGAGCTTTCCTGAGCGGGCGGCCGGGCCGCTGTTCAGCATGCAGGCCAGGATCACCGTAGGCAGAATGGAGCCCCAGCCAGACTCGACTATGACCACACCCAGTATCTCCCCCTTCTGCTTCTCCACCTGCACCTACGCTTACAAGAAATGGACACGGGCACAAAATTAGAAAAAAATGAAAAAACACGTCTATCAATATTCAGGCAAGTCAAGGAAAGTTTAATTACATGCCACATTTCATACATATTTGCTTTGTAAATAAAAAACAATGAGAAACACTATAAACATTATATATATGTAAAACTGTAAAATTATATTAAAATGAATAAATGTGATCAAAACTGATTAAATTAGAAACATAATGGCTAAAAGGTGCCACACCATGTTTGGCTCTAGTTAACAATCCACTCCCCAGTGACCTCTGACAGGCACCTCAGCCCTAACCCATGTTGATTTCTGAACTGGCACTAATAAACTGAAATCGACTCTAATACCGAGTGTCATGTTTAAGAATCGGACTAGTATGAGTGGTTTTGTTAAATCCCGTGTTTTAATGATTCTCCATCAGGGGGGTGCACTTAAGAAGAAGCCACATGCCTCTTTACAGTTGTCGGAGTTGGAGAAGTGGATGAGGTCATCGTTGTACATCTCCTGTGTGTGTATGATGTCACTGTAGTCTTTCTGGCTGAGGTCCTTGGGGTTGATGCCGTTGGCTCTGAGGAACTCCTGGTAGGCCATGCTGAACGCCTGGCCAATGGACTGAGCAATCAGCTGAGCCTGTCAGGGGACAGTGAGGGGAAGCCTCTCAGTGGAGAGAAAATTTCACCAGTCACTGCTCAGAATTTCAAATGCCTTTTTAAACACTCAAGCTGGACAGAAACAGCAAGATTTTATAAGAAAAAAAAAACGTTTAAAAAAAAGCAACATAAAAGACTTACATCCTCTGACTCAAAGACGTAGCAGATTATTCTGTACTGCTTCCTGCCCTCACCAGCGGCGTTGCCGCTCTCGGTGCAGTCCAGAGAGGCGGAGTGGGACATGCGCCTACGGGCCATCAGCACCACTACACTCCCTATGTCTGCGATGTAAGAGATGGTGCGCAGCGCATTGTCCATCATCGTTTCCTGCATGCAGACACACGACGGATACTTACGGATTCTGAAAACACTGTGATTTAAGCTGCGATTTATTTAAGGGCTGAGATTTAAATGCAAGAAGAAATGCTATCTGTTGTTAGGCTATATTCAATGATGGCGATCATGGAAATTCTGCTGACCTGTGTATCCGCGTTAAGAACTTTGATTGCCTTTGTAGAGACAAAGAGGTCGACCTCTGTCAGGGCCTGGCTATCTTCATCCAGACTCTAAAAGAAAACAATATGTACATAAACACGTATATAACAAGCTCACAGCACCCCCTGGTGGCCAAAGCAGGCAGACTCAGAAGTCACAGAAAAAGAATTATTGCATCCCCTGGAGGCCACATGGGATGCCAAATTCAATCTTTGCAGACAGATGTAACATACCACGATAAAAAAAATTTACAAAAAAACAATGCCCTGAATCTACTTCTACTAAAGATGACAAAGACGCTTACAAGGCCAAACTTATTTCTCAACAACCCTAGGAATTAGTTTTGGCCTGAGTACTATGTCTTAACTACACTGCTACATAGTTGTAAGTGCTGACAACAAAAATATTGATGGAAATCAAATTTATCAAACCATGGAGGTCTGGATTTGGAGTCACACAACCCCCCACCTGTGGATGTCGGGTCCTCATAAAACCCTCAAGGAGTCTGTTTATGACTGTTTGAGCAGACACATGAACATTTGTGGCCTGCCGGAGGTCATTTTCAGGGCTCTGGAAGTGCTCCTCCTGCACGGTGCTGCTGCTGGGATGCTGCCCTCCTACGACCTCCTCCACGTCTCCTGATGTACTGGCCGGTCTCCTGGTAGCTCCTCCATGCCCTGGACACTACGCTGACACACACACAAACCTTCTTGCCACAGCTTGCACTGATGTGCCATCCTGGATGAGCTGCACTACCTGAGCCACATGTGTGGGTTGTAGACTCCGTCTCCTGCTACCACGAGAGTGGAAGCACCACCAGCATTCAAAAGTGACCAAAACATCAGCCAGAAAGCATAGGAACTGAGAAGTGGTCTGTGGTCCCCACCTGCAGAACAACGCCTTTATTGGGGACGTCTTGCTAATTGCCTGTAATTTCCATCTCTTGTCCATTCAATTTGCACATAAGTGCACAGTTTGATTTCACAGTGTGTGATTGACATTGTGTCGTTTAAGCGTTCACTTTATTGCGCAGTGTATGTTGCCTCTAGGTTTTCATACCTTTACCCGATCCAAAGCCTCCTGGGCCTGCATCATCCGGATATTCTTGGAAGGGTTGCGGTCTGACAGGAGCTGGGTGGAGCCAAGGTAGTTGGCAGCAAAAATTATGCCGTCAACAAGGTCTTCTGGTTCACATGGACCTGAAACTAGGAGGGTGACAAAGAAGTCGAAATCTTAAGCACCGTCGCTGGCTCCGCCATAAAAGGCAATCATTATTTTTGCAGTTCTATTCACCGTCCACAAAGCTGGGGAACGATGCATTTTTCTTCTGCTGCAAAACAAACAAAAAAAAACATACTTAAGCGCTGAGGCATTTTTCCAGAAATGATAAATCCTTCTTTGTCGTAAACATCCACACAGATGTTTGCAGTCACTCACATTCACAGTCTGATTACAGCGTTACTAGTGGGAGAAGAGCTTTAAAAACCTGAGGCCTGTGGTTCCTGCTGGGGGGCTCTGATCTGGGCTCTGGGTTGATCTGCTGTGGGCTCTCCTCTGGGGCCACTGGGCCCTCGACCCTCCCACCGGAGACGTGTTCTTGTATGGTCCTCCGTCGCTCGTCTTTGGTGTCTGACTGTACGCTCGCTGAGGCTTGCTGCGGCACGTCAGGCTGTTCCAGAGGGATGCTGGGAGGCCTGTCTCCACTCTCCCTCCTGTGAGACGTGTGACAGGAGCTCCTGGAAGTCTCCATGAGTTCCTGTGGCTTCTCCACTGAGTTCACATCCTTACTGACGCTGAGTTTCCTCTTCACTTCGTTAGACAGCCGTGCAGCTTCCAGACCCCTGACCTCCCTCTCGCCATTCCTCGTCCCACGCCCCCCGTTGCCACACCCCAGTCCAGGATCTCTGCAGTCCTCAGGGACATCATCCCTGTGCCCTTCCTCCGGCGTCTCGTCTCTGTGCCTGATCCGTGAATGTCTCTGTGCATGGTGCCAGCTGTCCTGCTTATCGTGAGTTCGCACTCTGCTGCCACCCCGACTGCACTTCCCATCCCCCCATTCATCTCTTCTGTAACAAGAGCCTGTTTTGGAGCCTTTACTGTCCTTCAGGGAGTTTTTGGAGCAGCTGGGTTCATTGTCCTCCATGTCCTCTTTGTTTTCAGTGTTCTGTTGGCTGTATGGCTGCTTTGTGGAACAGTTCCTGTCATCCTGTTGGAAGGTCTGGTTACCTTCACCCTCCACACAGCTGGAGTTGCAGCTAGAGGTGGAGCCTTCTCTAAAGTGCCTACTGTCCTCTGGGGTGCCACTGTCCCCTCTGCAGTTCCTCCCATCCTGATCCTCCTCGGCCTCCTCACCTTCATATAGGAAGTAATCATCCTCTTCCTCCTCCACTTCTTCCTCCTCCTCATCCTCCTCATCTTCAGCCATCGGTGCCTGAAGGAACGCGGGGTCGGTAATGGACTCTGGTCGCTTGTAGACCAGCGTTTCTGCATCGTGTTGAAGAACCTCATAAAAGCCCTCAGAGTTTTCCCAGCTCTTCCCTGGCTTACAACTCGGCTCGGGACCCCGGGAAGTGCTGGGACCGTCGCTGCTCTCCCCGCCCTCATGACAGTCCATCCCTTCCATGTAGCTCTCATCCTCAGGACAGCAGTGGACATAGTAGGTCATGCCATCAGCGTCTGTGCGCAGCTCCTCATCTTCATCGCAATCTCGCTCCTCATCCTCAGAGCCCACATTATCATAGTCAGACAAGGAGTCTTCCTCCATGCTGTCGGGATGGATCGGGACATTTTCATTCGCTCCCCCCCCGCTGCTCTCAGGACGATGGTTATTAGACATGGCGTTAGAAGGGGTCGAATCTACTGTGCTGCCTGTGGCCGTCTTGGAACGTGCCGGGCTCTCCCCTTCCTTCTCCAGTTTCTGCCCCTTCTCTGCTTCCTGTGGGTCTAGGGTGGGAGTGTTTGACGGGGGTTCTGGCTCCATATTACTGGTTTTGCTTCTTGGCTTCTTCCTGTGGGCCATCGCAGGCTTCATTGGGCCTCCTCAACCCAGTTCACCTTAGAGGACAAACAAGAAGCATTAAAATAATACAGCAGAAACGAATTCATCATGACAGGATGTTGACATCTGAGGCTATATCTCCAAGCAGGGCTTCCGTTCATACTTAATTGAGGCTAATGGAAGGGCCCAAGAGACATCTTTGGTTTCAGAAAGCAAAGATTAAACAGTAAAGTATTGGCAAGAAGAATAAGCCCTTTGCCTCGGCAAGGTACACCCAGACCTTTTTAGGGGTTTGGAGATTATATGCCACCCTTTCAGGAAACCTCACTCGCCAGCATTATGCTAATAAAGCACATCTTTGAAGATCACATTCCTTCAATTCCTTGTTCGGTTGTTCCCAAATCCACATACAAGTCTGTGATTAATCCATATACGTGGAAAGCTGTTTCGCATATAATAAAAATAATCTTCATAATATAGCACCAGTGAACATGTAGAAAGTTGACATACTCTCCATGGTGCTGAACAGTTATACGGTTCTGTCCCCCGCTGTTAAAATATATGGGTGTCAACTGAAAGCTTTGATCATCACTCTGCTAACTCTTGCCCTAAAGGGGGTTTGTCGTTACCAGGAATAAATCTGCTACACTTGCAGCTGCAGGGTTCCTATATTTAAGATCACTGTATCATCTTCATAAAAAAAAAAAAAAAAAAAACGCTTATTCAGCAACCTTACACAAAAAAAGATGGGACACTCTAGTCATAACTGGGAAGGCATTTGTTTGATGTTTCCAAGAAGTTTGAAACCGATAATGTATAACATGGTGTATGCTATGGAGAGTTTAAGCCTCATCTCATCCAGCCTTACAGCATTTAGCAGGCGCTGTTATCCAGGGACAGTCCCCCTGGAAACACTCCGCTCACAATGTTAGTAAGCGGGGTTTGAACTTGGGTCTTCTGGTTCGTAGACCACTAGGCCACTACCACCCATATAACACGAAATTACCAAATTCATGTCCAATATGCAAAGTGGTGGCCCAGCGGTTAAGGAAGCGGCCCCGTAATCAGAAGATTGCTGGTTCGAATCCCGATCCGCCAAGGTGCCACTGAGGTGCCACTGAGCAAAGCACCGTCCACACACACTGGGTGGTAGCAGCCTAGTGGTTAAAACACTCGTCTATGAACCAGAATCCCCCCTACTACCTTTGTGTCCCCGAGAAAGACACTTAACCCTAAGTTGCTCCAGGGGGGGACTGTCCCTGTAACTACTGATTGTAAGTCGCGTCTGATAAATGGCGTAAATGTAATGCTCCCCAGGCGCCTGTCATGGCTGCCCACATTTCGTTGTGCTGCAATGTCTCACAATGACAATCACTTCACTTTCAACTTTTCATTCACACTGTTAGGTGTGACATAAGAGTTTGTGGTGAACAGAAGTGTAAAATAATTGCCTTCACTTGAACGTTTAACAGATGGTTCGGTTTTACACACTTTACTATCACTGTGCTTGAATTTTAAAAAACGCATGTTACTGCCCGACAGTAAAAATAATGCTAACACCTCCACAGCAGGCGCCTGCTGCCTCGTCTAAATGCAAATGCGACGTGGTTCGTAAGAGACACTTACGAGACTAATGAGTGGGTTGCCTGGAATAACGGCGGAGTGTAAGGGGCACTAATGACGCCAAAGTGGCGCACGCAGATGGGCACGAATCCCCCTGGCCTGCCACTGCACAGCGGTGTCCAGGAACACAAATAGTCCAGTGACGTCAGCCGCGGTGCGCCCAGCGAGGTCCCCAACGACAGGACCGCAGGGGCGGCTTGGCATGGTGTCGGCACCCATCACAGGAATAATAACACTTAATAACACTCTCTTTTTTTTTATATGAGGAATGCACCCTTCCCGGTATGCAAAGCGGTTCTGGAGGCATCTGTCAGGGTGCAGGCCCTCGAATCTATAAACTTTACGTCCGTCCGCACACATGGCAGCCTGCTGCCGCGTCAGCAATCACGCCGCGTTATTACACCGACCAGGACCCCCGCCGCAGGCCACTGATTATAAAACCCGGGACCGTCAATAAAACCCGGGACCGTGGGCGGAGGAGGGCGCGTGCACGCGCACAACCGTTCCCGGTACCTGGTAACAATGCGCGGTCGGCGTCGCAAGGCAATCCGATGCCACCTGCTTTTGGCGACGCAGTTGCATCAGGTCTACGTTCGCGGTGTATTAAAATAAAACGAACGAAGCACGAAAAAAAAACTGAAACTTTCGACGTACTCCATGCGCACGGGGCTCCACGTTATCGCGCCTTGCCGGGTTACCCCAGATTCCTGGAACAAGTGCCGACGGTCGTTTCCTAGTGAGGCTAAAACCGCGGGGATCTCATGTGCGCCGTGCGTCCCGCCTGAATCGCATGCAAGTATATCCCGAATAAAGCAAATCTCCAAATGCTTACCAGGGCTGCCGCGGAATCCGCGAAATAGCCGTATATTTTTACAGACTTGCGTTTCAGAATAAAGCATCTATTGAGAATAGACCCCGGAATCTGAAGAATCTGGAGGGGGGGTGGGAGGCTTGAGCCCGGGAACCTGTGTAGTTGCACAATGAGGCTTCGAGCATCCGTGTCAGGTCTTGGGACAGCGTTCCTGACAGCACGGTCACCGCTCCGGCTTCTGTGTGATGCTTCCAGGTCTAACGCATTCCGGTTTGCACCAACACACCACCACATTTTGCGTGGGGAAAATATTTTTTGTTGAAACAGGAGCATATCAATTCATCAATTTGACTATTAAGTAGCGAATTAACAAAATACCTAATTGGTTGCATAAGTGTTCTCTTTTCACTTTAAGAATTAATTTCGCCAATATCGGAATCTTCAAGAAATCAACTCCTTTCGCCTGATTGCTGAAGGCCGTAGCTCGATTAGTTCTGTCTGCCTGGGTCGGCGCGGGTAAGTGAATGAGACGCTAAGCGCTAATAGCCGCTGCTAACTGGCTCCCGGTTCTCTTTGCACTGGTTTATTCTGGTATGTTCCGATAGCACGTTTCCAGTTAGACGGTGTATGGTTTTCACAATTCAATTCGTCTCTTAATATCGTTTGCAAAAATCAACAGGAAGGGGTTGCATTTAATAGCTTCTGTATGCAATATTTGTTCCATGCACACAGCTAACGTTCAAGCAGGGCATAGACTGCCAGGTGATATTAGTCATTTTAGCATTTGACGTGTAAATTAAAACGGTAAAATAAGCGAAGATTGCTGCACTCTCCTGACATGATTAAATGTAGTGGATCAATTTGGCGTATAATCCCTTTTATGCTCCCACTTTCACAGGTTGACTAATCCCACCTGGCGACTCGGCATTTAAATTTCACAATATTATGGGAATATTGTGGACTTCCCTTAAAATCCTCAGACAAAAA
Source organism: Denticeps clupeoides (assembly GCF_900700375.1). Classification (NCBI taxonomy): domain Eukaryota; kingdom Metazoa; phylum Chordata; class Actinopteri; order Clupeiformes; family Denticipitidae; genus Denticeps; species Denticeps clupeoides. Next base: position 13,073,976 of record NC_041723.1, on the reverse strand, counting down.
TTGATATATAATTATTTGGCAACCAACCCAAATAAAGCATGGGTTAAATAAAGTACATGTCAAAGAAAAAAACTGAAATCCACACATGTTATGGCTGAGAGACGTTCCTCAGCGCCTGGAAAGGGAACCAAATCTCAACGAAGTTTGTCTGTGACCAAAAGCAAGCGAGGTGGCAGCAGCAGGGGCACCATCACCACATTCTTCAGCAATGCGCCACCCAGTAAGCTGGCCTGTCCCTTATGCAGTGAGCTGGTTCCTCGGTTCAAGATTAATGAGCACATCGACTCTCAGTGTCAGAAGTTCTTGGGAGGGAACAATAGCCAGGATGCATTGGTCTGTGATAACAAAGAGACGACAGCAGCTCTGCCTCTGTCTCCCACGACCGGGCAGGCACTGCAGAGGAAACAGGAGCTCAGCACAAGCCCGTATTTTAAAATGAACAGCCACGCCAAGGTGGTGGAAACTATTAGTACAGGCAGTCTGTCTTCCAAACTTTCCAGGAAAGCCCTGAAATTCCCTGAGGGCTTGAAAGAAGAAACTGGGGAGTCTAGTAACAGTATTGAACTGAACAGTTCACAAAAAGAAAACCAAACTAAAGAGCGCTGTCTGACCCCTCAAAGGCCAACTGCAGTTTGCTGTTCACCAGATAAATCTGACCACAAGACAGCAATACCTGAGCCCAGAAAAACCGACTCAGCGTCTGCACTGAAAAGAAATAAGAAAGAACAAAACTCGAGTAATAAAATAAAAACCAAGAGGAGAAAATATGAGCAAAGTCATTGTGAACAAGTAGGAAATATTGTACCAGAGCCCAAAACTGAGAGCCTGCACTATACAGAAAATTCACCCGTAAATTCACCCGTACCAGCGTCTGATGACCTCTCTTCTGACATCCACACAAAAAAAGTCACTCACGCTGAGAAGTCCTACCCGCAGTCCACCGTTAACAAAGATTCATCCACCAGTGACCCTGTGGAGGTGGACTTACAACACCATGGACCTGGAGCTCCACTGGTACCGAGGGTACCGTATTATCTGCGGAACTTCCTGTCCGTGCTTGAGACGGTGCTGGAGAATGAAGATGACCGAATGCTGTTCAGTGAGGAGGATCTCTCAGTCATCAGCAGTTTTCAGAACCTTTCAGGTACAAAAATAGCTCACGTTAGATTGCACTTACAATAAAATTATAGTTTTGTGTGAATTAGAGTGTGAATTAGGTTTTCTCACGTTTCTATCAGGTCCGGGGCAGATGCTTTATGTGCGACTGTTTCAGAGGAAGTTCAAATGGCTGCCTGTTAACAAGCTGGACTATGCCGAGATTGGCTCAGACCTAAAACCTGTCACTGAAGAGCTGGTCAATGGTGGCTTCATTCAGGCAGGTGAGATGAAGGCTTTGAAACCCAAACGTCTGAACAACAATCCTCAAACAGCACAGACCGAGAAGGTCCATGCACTCAAATATGTTAGAGCCTTCTCCAGTTGCTGCCCTCAGACGAAGTTCTGCTATCTTTATATGCATGTAAGGTTTGAAAATGCTCCAATGCTCCAGCAGAAGCATGAAAGGGTTAAAGTCTATTTTAAGAAGCATGATTGGCTGTAATTGATCTAAAATATTACGAGGTACAGAGCAATACGCCAGAATTCAATATATTTTCAAATTTTGCATTTACATTGGTAATGAAAACAAATCTTACAGCATTTAAAGGATAAAATGCTTTGTTTACGAACTGCTTTTAAATAAAATGCATTAAATTAGTTCTTTCTCATAGAAAAAGACCTTCAGGAATTAGGGGAGGTTCTGGATCTTCTGCCTGCCCCTGAGCTCAAAAGCCTGGCTAAGACTTTCCATCTGGGCGGGTGTGGCTCTGGAACTCAGAAGCAGCAGCTGGTGGAGGGGCTTCTGCGCCTGGGGAAGCAGCGTTCTCTCTTTGCTCTGGCTCCAGGTCAGAGCAGCACTGGGGCTGTCATTTTGAAAAGGTACGCTTTGCTGCAGGTGAATGTTCCGTTTTTTTGATGGTGTATAAACAAATGCTTTTGTATCGGAAGGAGCAAGTGATCCTCCGAAAGTTTCTGTTCTTCATTAATGTCTGCTTGTCCCTGGCTGTGCCTATAGGGCCAAACATCTGGCAGGGCCGTGTGTCCGTCTCTGTCGAGAAGCACGTGCTGTTTTCTCTCGACTACTCCTCCTTTTCTCACTCACGGACACACTGGAGGAAGAAGAAATGGGGTCGGGAGGGCATGGCCAGCTCTACACCATCCTCCTGGTAAATTCTGGCCGCCTGGCTTTCCCTTCTTACACAGTTCAACGAATGGCCAGGCTGTTTCGGGACCGTGATGACCTCATTAGGTAAGATCCAGCGTGGACTGTCGGACCGCCAGAAGCTTTTGGTGCCTGAAGGAGAATGGCTGTGGCAGGTTCTCTCTGTGCCGACCTGTCTAGGTATGAGGCTGCCATATGCAGCCTGCAGGAGGTAATCACAGCAATGCAGGCAGGCTGTTGGGAGGATGCGCTGGGCCTCTACACCTCTGCCAAGGCAACTTGGCAAGAGCTGAAACAGACCTGTGACCTCAGGTAAACAAGTCTGAGAAATGATTCGTTAAGTCGGTTTTCTTTGTGAGTGTTTTTGATTCAATTTTCAGACTACAATTTGAATATATTGCCAAGTTTAATGTTTTGTCCCTGTAAAGTTATGAGGAGCAACTCCCAGTGTTTCTACGTTGTTTCACGGTGGGCTGGACATACACACGGATTTTGTCACGTGGAGTGGAGATTTTGCAGAGACTGCGTCGTTATGAGGTGGGAAGATCAGAGACTAATAATCTAAAAGAAATTTGTGCATTATGAATTAACTGTATGTCACACTCTTTAATGCATCGCAAGCATTGTTACCAGACACCAGATTGTTTCAGGTCAAAATAGTCAGAAATGCCCTAAAAAACATCAGAACTGTGATAGCTAGTTAAATAGATAAATACAGTTAAATATGTAATTTACTTAAATGGAAATTGGGTTCTTCAATTGCAGTTTTTGGTAAGCACTATTTTAGAAATATCTAAATCATAATTGCCCAGTCTGGCAACACTGAGGGCAGGTTCATACCCATTCTCCCTTCCTTACCTCTATCCTTTCAGGATTTCTGTCAGCCAACATTTTCAGTGTGCTAAATATTATTATGCTAGATGCACAAAAATGTCCTTCATATTAAATAGCTGTATGTATGGTAGCCTTTAGTTGTGTGGGAATATTTGTGGAAAAATATTTTGTGATTCTGTAATGTTTGTGGTACACATGGTCTTTGCAGGATTCTGTGGAGGTGCTAAAGACTTTATTGGCACAGTCTGTGTACTGTCCAGACAGCAGGGGGCGCTGGTGGGATAGATTGGCCCTCAACCTCCAGCAGCACCTCAAATTGCATGAAGAGGTATGTCATCATAGGCTCTAGAACTGTAATTACAGGAAGTCTCCTTGTCATGATGTCAAGTATTTAATCAGTCGACAGTCGTGGCCAAAAGTTTTGAGTGACACATTCTGGTTTTCACAAATTCTGCTGCTTCCGTTTTTATTATGGCAATTTGCATATACTTCAGAATGTTATGAAGAGTGATCAGATGAATTGCAAAGTCCCTCTTTGCCATGAAAATGAACAAAAACGTACCTGCTGAGATCATTTCAATGATCCTCTTGTTCACAAGTTTAGAGTGTTGACAAGCACAAGGCTGGAGATCATTCTGTCATGCTGATTGAATTAGAATTTAAAAGGAGGGTGATTCTTGAAATTGATGTTCTTCCTCTATTAACCATGGTTACCTGCAAGTCGTCATGTGTTGCATAAAAAGGCAAGGATATTGCTGCTGCAAAGATTGCACCTAAATCATACATTTATCACACCACCAAAATCTTCAAGGAGAGACGTTCAAGTGTTGTGAAGAAGGCTTCAGGGTGTCCAAGAAAGTCCAGCCAGCACCAGGACCATCTCCTAAAGATGATTCAGCTGTGGGATTGGGGTGCCACCAGAGCCGAGCTTGCTCATGAATGGCAGCAGGCGGGTGTGAGGGCATCTGCACACACAGTGAGGTGAAGACTTTTGGTGGACGGCCTGGTGTCAAGAAGTGCAGCAAGAAGCCACTTCTCTCCAAGAAAAACACCAAGGACAGACTGATATTCTGCAAAAGTACAGGGATTGGACTGCTGAGGTCTGGGGTGAAGTCCTTTTTCTGATTGTTTGGGTCGTCGAAAAGGTGAACGCTACCAGTTCTGTCTCGTGCCGACAGTAACGCATTCTGAGAGAATTCATATGTGGGGCTGCTTCTCATCCAAAGGAGTGGACTCATTCACAATTCTGCCTAAGAACACAGCCATGAATAAAGAATGGTACCAAAACACCCTCCGACATCAACCATTCTGGAACGAACCATCCCCAGAACTTAATCCGATTGAGAACTTGTGGTCAATCCTCGAGAGGCGGGTGGGCAAAAAAAACCCCACAAATTCTGACGAACTCCAAGCACTGATCATGAAGGGTCGCCATCAGTCGGGATTTGGTCCAGAAGTTGATTGCAGAAAAAAAGAGGCAACAATGCAAATATGGACTCTTTGCACAAACTTGATGTAATTGTCAATAAAAGCATTTGAAACGTATAAAATGCATGTAATTATACTTCAATACACCACAGAAGCTACTGGTAAAAAGAACTATAAACACTGAGCCAGCGAACTTTACACATACCAGTAAACCAGTACATGTCATTCTCAAAACTTTTGCCAACAACTCTGCGGTGCATACATCTGGAATCCTTCTCACACAATCTATTCACCGTAGGCTATCGGTGCCATCCGCGATGGGCTCTCGGACCCGTTAGTTCGGACAGGTCATCAGCTGTCACTTCACCAGCGCGCAGCCAGGATGAGGGAGCTGACGAGGTTCAAGAAATTCCACCGGCTCCTCCGGGACCTTCCTGCCGTTCATGTCCAGGACGTCACTCATGTGAGCTTATCTGTTGTGATATGGACACACTGTCTGTTTCCTTCTGATAGTGTGCCCTGACCTCAAGCTGAATCGAGTGAATTTATCCGTCCGGACACACTGTTTTGTGGCAGTCGCCTACATCGATACAGACAGCCGATACAGAGTGACCGACCATGTAAGGATTCTTCCTCTAATGGACAGGTCACCATTCGTGGTCAGCTGTTCCCTCATGCGGGCGGGATGGGGAAGTCTGTTTTCCTCCGCGCAGAAGATGAGAGCGCGGGGGAGGAGCCAGGCACCATGGTCATGTGTTCCGTGGAGGATCTGGCACTTGCGCACTATAGACAGCTGGGATTTGACCAGGGTGAGGCGACAATGGAAAAACTTGACACATTTGACATCTAAAATATTATGTGCTTATAGTTTGGGGGAGGGGGAAAAAAAAGAAACGTTTTTTATTGAAATAGGGATCCACGGAGAAGGCTCTACATTTTCTACTCTATTCGGACTTCTGATGTGGGACATCATCTTCATGGATGGAGTGCATGATGTCTTCAGGAATCCATATCAGGTATTAGAAATGTTGTATGTTCTCCACAGTACTGTCTGCAGTATAGGTCTAATTGTTTGCCTCATGGTTTTTCTAATTAACGGTGTCTCATGTTGAGTCCATTGTACACCTCCTGCACAGACGTGTCCTCTGGACCTGCACACAGACTGTTTCTATGAGAATCGGTCTGAGGCAATCGAGGCCCGAGTGCAGATGTTACAGGAAGCCTCAGTGGAGACGTTGCAGGCCCTGCTGGCAGATGTGTGGTGGGCAGTGGAGGGCAGGGTGTGTTCGCTAGTCAACTGGGAGCGCTTCTCTTCACTGCAGCATGCGCAGGTACAGCAACCACAGATCTACCTATCTATCTAGCTATTTATTTATTTATTTATGAAGGCCAGATTATTGTGGTTTAGGAATGGTGCCTGTAAGTTGCCAGCGTTCTCATTCACAGAGTTTAGTTGCTTGCCTTCGTGGGCACTTCATAAGCAGGCTCGTTCTGAGAATGGCCAAGGACTACAGGCACTGCCGTGCAGGGCTGCCCGACTTGGTGGTGTGGAACACGTCAAACAACACCTGCAAGGTGAGGTCTGCTACACTGCTGTAAAACATATATGTATTACTGACCATGAGTCAAGATTATCGATGGTGGTGTTATATGTTTATTCATTTAAGCTGGTGGAGGTAAAAGGTCCTAATGATCGGCTATCCCAGAAACAACAGATCTGGCTGGATGAACTCAGGAAGATGGGGGCTGATGTGGAAGTGTGTCATGTGACTGCCATAGGGTCACGGGGACAGTGACTGGTTTTGCGTCTGGAGTCAACAAAAGCAAGATATATTTCAGGATATGCTTAACTCAGTGGACTTGCACTTTTAGAACCCTGGACTAAGCTGCTTAAAGGACCTTTCAGTGCCCATCAAGAACACCGTTGAAGAGAGATGAATTTCACGGATACACTACACTGACAAACTTCATGTGAACATGAGGAAAGAGGTTTTGTGCAGGACTCTGCAATATATGTGCATAGACTAAATAAATAAACAAACTAAAATTCTGTTTGAGTTGCTTGGAGTCAGTGAGGGATTATGAAGCCAGCACTGCAAAATGTAAATGTGTTCTTTTTGCTGTCCACTCTGGGCCTATCTAATCCATCCTGGTTTTGGATTCTTTCGGTGTTTATTCTCTTTTCTTCACTAATGATAATGATCTTATGACAATGCCAGTAGTTTTGGACATGAAGATTAAAACAAATGGTGATGTTTCCTGCATTAGATTCTTCAAAATAGCTTCAGTCATGGTCTCCGTAGCCTGCGTTGAGTACAGTAGGTGTGTAGTGCAAGGTGTCAATCCTGGATCCTGTCCCCTTTCCCCTTATTCCAGCTTAGTCTGACTTGTTTCAGAAGCTGCTCTTTTTCCAGCCGCATCTCTGCCTTCAGAACTGCCTTCAGAGATCCAATGCTGTCGTGAACGATGGCAAATCCTGGATTACAAAAGCCAAATTGTATGTCATTCATGGTTTCTTCTGCATCATTCAGTTCAGACTCTGTGCACTAATAACTGTGGACAGCATGCGTGTGGAGTCGTACCGGTATTCATCTCCGTTCTGATCTCCTGCGTCTGTTGCCGCAGCCTCTCCTGAATCTTGTGGATTTTCTCGTCAACAATCTCCTCCATGTTGTCCTCGTGAATTTGCACAGCTCTCAGTCGTTGCGTGTCCTCCATGTCATCCAGTTTTTTGTAGAGCTGTTTAAACCTTTCTTCAGTCACATTGTCGGTACTGTTCTTCTAAAGATGACGGTTATTACATGGTCGCTACGGCTCCTGACAAATAACTTCTGCATAATTTTGAAGACACTCTTGGATGTATACTTACAGTTTTGTGCTTTACCAGATGGTCCAGTCTCTCTACGCTTGTTAACAGGCTCTCCTGTGCCTCCTTCAGCCAACTCTGAACAGATGCAACTTGTGCTTTCATTTCTTCAGACAGGGCTTTCAACCTGGCAATACTGCGGCATTGAGGGAAAAGGAGATGAAACGGCAGACAATATGCTGTGTAACGCACTGACAGCTCTTCAATATTAGTCTTTCGGAAGGGAGAGTTGCTTACTCTGAGCTCATGTCCCGCTCTGAGATTTCTTGAGTCTTGGCTAGGGCGTTGGCTAACTCTGCTTTGCGGTCTATCAAATGCACCTTCAGCACGCCACAGTTATGCAGAACAAAAATGTCAATATTAGACATGGGCATCATTCCAAAAGAACCCGATCGTGCATTTTGGGACAAAATACAGTTTAATGATCAGATTAATTGTAGGGAGACGCTGAAATACATTTACAGCATTTACCAGACGCCCTTATCCAGAGCGACTTACAATCAGTATTTCCAGGGACAGTCCCCCTGGAGCAATTTAGGGTTAAGTGTCTTGCTCAGGGTCACAATGGTAGTAAGTGGGATTCGAACCCGGGTCTTCTGGTTCATAGGCGAGTGTGTTACCCACTAGGCTACTACCACCCTGGAAATAGATGTTAGCGTGGCCTTACGGCAGCAGTCAGCCAGGGATCATATACCCCTTTCACACCTCAATTGGTGCCAGGGTCTGGTCCTGGTGATTTGGTCAGAGCAGAACCAGCCTGCATTTCCACTGAGCCCAGTGGGAGCCCGGTGCCAACACTGCGACCATGTCATGTGCCTACATTAATGTCTGGGCATTAATTTCTTAAGCAGCCCAGAGAATGTCTGCCATTTGCTTCTTCTAATGCTGCTTCCGTGACTCCTGTTGTCTCTAATTCACCCTGTTTATGATCATGTCTGATTATTCTTACATATGTAACTGGACACATTTACATTTTGTTTACATTTACAGCATTTATCAGACGCCCTTATCCAGAGCGACTTACAATCAGTAGTTACAGGGACAGTCCCCCTGGAGCAACTTAGGGTTAAGTGTCTTGCTCAGGGACACAATGGGATTTGAACCTGGGTCTTCTGGTTCATAGGCGGGTTTGTTACCCACTAGGCTTCTACCACCCCTATACTCCTCCCACCTCTTGGTTCAGAACTATCAAAATGTTGGTGCTGGTTCAGAGACGGTTCATTTTTTCACTGTAACAGCACGGGCACTACTGCAGTGGAAAAGGGATGGATCCCACTGAAGGGATGGTGACAAACTGAGGTCCCGATTACCTCAGGTATAGAAAAGAATAGGGGCCGTCCGGGCTGCTCTCACTTGCCATTGTGCCTCCTAATTGTATCCTTTATCAAATTGGCTGTATCTCTCAGCCCGTCTCCATTTAAGATGGTGTTCTGGTTCCATGGAAATTGCTTTGTGTTTGAGATAACGGCGCATAGAAACTGACCAAATAACTCCTTTGGATGGCCTGGTAATGAATGAAAGAACTGAAAATCACACAATATGGGTCTGTAAAAGGTCTTTCCCAGGTTCCAGTTGATCAGCCCCTTTATATTAAGGGTGATTTAGATTTTAATCAGTGGCTGCAAAACTGTCCCTGCTTATATTAAACCTTGTTTCGTTACCTTGTTTTCCAATTCCCTTATTTTAGACTCCAAGAGTTTTGTGGAAACACTGTGTTCTTTTCTCAGTCTCCAAAAATTGTCCTTTGTAGAATGAAGGTCAGCAGCCACTGCTGCAATGCTGTCATCACACCTGTTAACAAGTACAGTGTTGGACAAGATTATTGTTAATGACCCTATTAAATCTGATAAGACTGCTATATGGCATTAAAGTGTGGTGTGGGCTGGTGTGTGCTAATGCAAGTGCTGAGTTTGCAAAAAAGAAAAGTATATGAGCTTTTCACACAGTCTAGAATGAGTTTTAAATCCTGCTTATTAACTCTTTATAACACACAGTATTTTATAGGATGTTCTAAAGCTGGAAGTAGGGGCATCTCCTAACCTTGCCACCCTGCCCCGGAGGTCAGTGAGGGCTGAGGACTGTCGCTGCTCCAACTTCATTATTGCAAACTGAGTCTTGTGAGTGATAGCATCCTGTGCTCTGGCCTGCTCCCATAGAACCTGAGTTTTTGTGTGTGGATCAGAATGATCAGAAGCTCAACTGTTACTAAAAGTAACTTGTATTTCCCATGATTCATATTCTGAACATGCAGTGCAGTACCTCCATATCACTGCTGAGTTTAAGAACAAGCACAGTGACAGAGTGGCCATGGCCATCAAGCCTGAGACAAGTCTCATCTGTGTCTTCATCTCTCCTTCTCACAGGACGCAGGATGCCTCTGGGCCTGTGATGAAATATTAGGTGGCAAAATCAACATGCGTCCTGCTGGCTGCGTGGACTCAGCAGTACAAAAAAAATACAGTCCTGTAAATTTAACAAAAATGATCTTTCCTATTTATTTGAGGAATGATTTGTCATGTATGACAGTTTTCATCCTTTTCAATGTTCAAAACCCCACCTCTGCAGTTTTCTGGTGGAAAGTTTTGTACCAAAATATCTTGACATTTGGAGCTAGTTATTATCCCCTCTACCATGACTAGGGCCCTTGTCTTCCTTCCCTCTTTCATTTCAACATTTAAACAGTTTTTTTGAGCGATGGCTTTGGTCTAGCCGCACCACCCCACAGCCCTGATTAAAGGTTGCACGCAAGGAATGAGCAGAGCCTGGCAGAAATTCAAGCGGCTGGGGGCCTTTTCATGGCCTCAGTGGAAGGGTCTCCCCTGGTCCTGTCCTCAACTCTGTAGGGTCGCCCTGACGTCACTGGTTCGACTTCCCCAGTGTGATGCTAATTTATGCATTTTGCCAACAGACATTTAGGAAAACATTAAACATTTTACAAAACTCTATACTTGTGACTGATTTAATCACAGCTACAGTACATTCCATCTTATTAAACATGGTAAAGGATTGTCCCTAGTATGTGTCTAATATCTATCTATCTATCTATCTATCTATCTATCTATCTATATGCACATTATATATATATAATGTGCATTTATCAGTTTACTTTACTTTTCAGGGTTTTGTAGAGGAGGAAGACTCAGTCTGTTCATTCCAGTCCGGGTGCAGAACAGAGAAACGCAGGGTGGAGGCAACACGATTCCTCTCACAAGAACGAACACAGCCTCGTACAAAAAAAAATGCCGTATCACATAAATATATCGATCCAAAGACAGAAATACCCCACACGGGTTTACTAAACCTAAACGCACATGCAGAGAACCCAGAAGCGTCCCTTCAAACAGATGCAGCCAGCTCCAGATGACAATGCCACATCGTGGCACGTCGCCGTTTACTTACGCCGAATGACAAAAAGAATAGAAAAGTCGAAATGTTGTTTTAGGTTTTTTTTTTTTTTTTTTTTTTTTTTTTTTAGGTTTTCTCTCTGCTGTGCTGCGTGTTTTTAGCCGTAGCTGCAGCACACGGACGCGGTCCCCTTAGTAACGGGACTATAAATATGCAAATTGTAGCAAGCAGAGATAACAGGCGAAATTGCGCTTATTTAACGCAATTTAGCGGATACAACTGTTAAGGATAACGAATTAAGATTAAGTTCTAATGTGTTAATAAATAAAAACAATGATGATAATGCCGGAAAAAGTAAATATAGCGAATTACTGGTGTGGCGCTGTCCATTACACTGAACACTATTATATAAAACGCAAGCATAATAACATTTGAATAACAAAAATAGAGATAGTATTAATAGTATTAGTAGCAGTGGTACTAGTTATTATTAGTAGTATTTATAATGTTTATTTGTTTAATAAATCTGACTTGCAATAAGTATGGTTCTGACTCTTCGTAAAAGTCTGATGTTTTCATTTCGACGAGAGGCGCGGTGGTCGCTCGTGCGTCTGACGTCATCACGCAGGACCCGAGCGGGGCCGTGAAGCGCTGCTGTAAACACAGGGCGTCTGCGCCTCACCAGGACAATAAGCTCCGCCGCGGCGGTGTCAATGCCCGAACAATGGACATAGCCGTTGTGGTTCTCGTCCGGCTGCTGTCACTGCTCTGCTTCGCCCAGCCCGGTCGCGGTGAGTCGGGGGTGATGGAGGGAGAGAGACGGAGAAGCGGGGGGACAGCTGGAGGAAGAGAGCGGAATCCGGCCTGCCAGCTCCCCGGCTGGCCGGCCCTGTTTGCGTCAAAATCTCGTCGGGAAAACCGCAGTTCGTGGCAGACAGGAGCTCCGTCCCCCGCCGGGCGTTTTGCTGGCGTGTGGGATTTGTCCACAGGACAAGATGCGCGTAACGGGATGGGTGTTTTTGGGCGTGAAAATGGACGCGTGTGTGTCAGTAAGCAGCAGCTAGCCATGTTAGCTGCGACGGGCAGATGCCCGCTCCTTTCTTCCTCTCCTCTTTGTTATCCCCGCTGCACCCGCGACGTGCAAATTACACGTTCCGGCAGAACAATTCATTCTGGCGCAGCAGCGGCTTCACTGTCAGCAGGAACCTCCGTTGCTTTTTTAACTTGAATCCAGCTGGAACTCGCCAGCTAAGAGTTTCTGGTGTCTTTTCGCGTAAAGCAGTTTAAGGGAAAAAAGAAAAAAAAACTCCACAGTTTGTTGACTATATATTACATGTGGCGGTGACGTCAGTGAGGAATTTTAGCTGAATGCAGCAACAGTGGAGTTATATCCACGTCGAATTGCCGAGGTTCCGGCCTTATTAATTGATGCCGCTTTCGATGTGAACTCCCTCCCGTCTGTATGTCCGCGTCTCATTGTTCACAGAGACCCAGCGCCGGGGACACACGTTCAGCCTGTTTTTGTAGTTCTTTTAGTTCAAGGGGACGTGTGGGCGCTCACAACGAGCGACAAATGATCATAACGCAAGCTTGCACTGTGTGGGATTGGGATCTGACAGTAGGGCAGCGGCGTCTGCTGTCTCTGCAGGAAATCCTGTCTCTCGAGACGGCACAATGTGATTGCATTATCCTGCCACTTATTTCTATTTAATTTTGCTTGTTGTCCCCCCCCCCCCCCCCCACCCTCCCGTTGTTGGTTCTGTAGTCCACGGCCTTCTCGGGCTATTTATTATCTTTTCACCAAGCGTCAGCGCCTGTGTAAGATCGCTCTCTGTTAGTCTGATCTGAATTCTGACGGTGCTGAGTCTGACAAATTAACCGTTCTTTCTGTTTTTGTGCAGGTTACTATGGCAACCCTCTCAACAAGTACATCCGCCACTATGAGGGTCTGTCCTACGATTCAGAGCTTGTGCACAGCAGGCACCAGAGAGCTAAGAGAGCGCTGTCCCATGAAGACAGTTTTCTTCACCTTGATTTTCATGCACATGGAAGGTTGGTTTCCCCCCCCCCCCCCCCCTTTTAAACTTTAGTTCCTGGTGTCCAGAAAGATTGTCATTCTTTTTTTAATATGATTTAGTCTATCATGTTTTGTCTTTGCAAACACGACAGGAAATGCTGGTAATGGACAAGAATGCGTGATTTTCCATGAAAAGTTTAGTAATTAAAGCAATTCGACGTAATGAGCGCTATCTGCTACACACTGAGCATGGGACTTGCTTGCTACTGGCATCCTCAAGATTTCCATAATTAAAATGATATAGCACGATTTTAATCGTTTGTGCATGTGACAGTTTGGAGGGCACGGGTTTAAATGATCCAGAAGGTGAAGGTGAGAGCGGTCCAAGATCGGGCTACTCCCATTTTACACTCTATTAAAAAAAAAAACATTTAAGATGATCTTGTTTTGACTGAAATCATCACTCACCAACAAAAATGGTAATTTCTCCCTGTATATAAGAATAGATTTTGTATTCTTTGCAATTTTTTCTTTTTCTGCGGTTTCCGATCCATTTGGCACAAGTTCTGGTCATCTGTTTTAGTCTCTCGGGTGTTTTCTTGTAGATGAACCTCTTCTTCTATTGGCAAGAAGACAGTTATGTGCACCATCTGTTGGAATTTTGGCCAAATCTTAAGCAATGAGTGCAAAAGGCAAAACGATTTCTGTTCCGTCATCTAACATCTTTGAGTTCAAGGTTGCAAATCGAATAAAATTGAAAACATACGAAAAGACATAGAAAAGCACTTGCATTTTTTTACATTATAGAACAAAATTTTACACCTCATTTGCTTCTCTCAGCCACCTTTAGTTGGACAATGTGGGGAAGGTTCTCCAAAAGTCCTGAAGGTTTATGCTGAACGTTTATTTTTAATTCACTCATGTATAATGAGCATCTCATGAAGCGGATTTTGGTGATGACGATAGTGAACAACGCCACCCTGAAGGTAAAAAGAGGCGACTCTGAAAAAATAGATTCATCAAACATACTTCACTCTCTCCTGATTCAACAAACACTAAATATGTTTCTTACGTTGGATTCTTTAAAATGGCTCCATCGTTGTCTCCATATCCGCTACAGAATTGGTACATCCAAACTTTTGACTGGTAGTGTTATTCGCAGTGGTGTAAGTCAGGGAATGTGCTCAGTAGACCTTCATTTTGTATCTGGAGTAACTAACTGGTAAAAATGGACCTTGTGTGTTCTGTTTAAACTAAGATTAGTTGACACTGGACTCAAACAGTGAACTTTATTCCATCATTACATTTTTGGAAAGTTTCTGATACTGTGGAAAAGTACCCAAAGTGAAGATGCGCAAGCCTTTCATTTTTCTCATGTCTGATGCTAGACCGGTGGAGGATCATTGAAACCTTTTCTGTATTCACTTTGTTTCAAGAGAAACATGTTGCACTTCAAAGCGGTTTGAAATTTCAAATGTTTTGGTAATGGGTTAAACCTGAAGGTTTGTGTTCGACGAGGAGAAACAGCTTCTGATTTATTTTCAGACATTTTAACCTGAGAATGAAGAGAGACACCAAACTGTTCTCACACGATTTCAAGCTGGACATGTCTGGGGAAGAGACTGATTATGACACCTCTCACATCTACACTGGAGAGATTTACGGTCAGACTCCGTTCTTGTGTTCCATTTATATTATTCCCAGAATTATTTTGAGAAGCAGTTGGATAGATGGGAGGGGATTGCAGGTGGGACATCCAGCAGGCATAGTGACTATTTTAAATCTTGAATATTTGTCGTTTAGTGTTCTTGTGAGAAATGTGATTTAAGAGAACAGAATGCCGAATATTGTTGGATCTTGATCTTTTTTTTTTTTCTTTTGATTTATTAAATGTTACTGTCTCATCCTCTAGGTGAGCAGGGTACTTTGAGCCATGGCTCTGTAGTGGATGGGAAATTTGACGGATTCATCAGGACCCACAAAGGCACTTATTACGTGGAGCCAGTAGAAAGATACCTGCAGGACAAAGATGTGCCCTTCCACTCTGTCATCTACCATGAAGATGACATTCGTAAGTTACACTTCTCTGTATAATCTAATTTTCAAAGTGAATTAAATTGCAGTGATTGCAATGCTGCTGTGATCACATGATCTGTGGCTACATTAACAGGTCTACATGTTGGTTTTGAGAATGGTACTGTTGGTACTTGTGAGAGTAGATGCAGTTCTTCTGAGTTCATATATTTATGGTTGCACTCTCTTATCTTTGTCAGAATACCCACATAAATATGGACCTGATGGAGGCTGTGCAGACCACACGGTGTTTGAAAGGATGCAGAAGTACCAGGCTTCTGGTGTTATGGAGATGGCCGAGGTTCACTTGGGGAGATTTCTTCTCTTTCATTTCAGTCCCACTTAGGGCCTCATCCTCTTTTACCCTTGCTTGACATAAATATCTGAATGTGTCTGTCTCCATTTGTGCCAAGGAGTCATCCAGTAAGACCGAAACTGATGATCCAGTGCTCCTGAGGAAGAAGAGGATGACTCAGGTGGAGAAGAACACCTGTCAGCTCTTCATCCAGACAGACCATCTCTTTTTCAAGTACTATAAGACTCGAGAGGCTGTGATTGCTCAGGTAGGCTGTAGATGCATGGGCAATCTGGTTCTCTTCACTATGTGAGATTATTTACCATTAATACGAGTTCTCCTAGCCTGTGTATGGTCCTGCATTGGCTACACTGGAGAGATTTACGGTCAGACTCTGTTCTTGTGTTCCATTTATGTTATTCCCAGAATTATTTTGAGTAGCAATTGGATAGATGGGAGGTGATTGATCGGCGTAGAGACCTTTGGCCATTCTGCTTCACCGTTCAGAGAGCGGAATCTTAGACGGTCAGATCTGGAATTTGTAACCTTATGTCGTCATAAGGGGAAAGGTTAGGTCCCGTTTCTCATGCCCAGAGAATTTTGCACCTCTCCCCTAAAAAAGTAACTCCACCGACTATCATGTCTTGAAAACATGCCAACCATTGTAGCTGCTTCCTGATTTTATGTAAAAAACAGTTGCTCGCTGACTCAATGTATAAAATCTAGTATAAAGTATAACATCTTTGATAGGGGGTAGCTTATTAGTACTTAAAAAAAAAAAAAAAAAAACTCATTTTTTGGTAGTATTGATGCTGCATTGACCACATTCATTTTATTTCATTAATTTTCTGATTCAGATCTCAAGTCACGTAAAGGCAATTGATGCTATCTACCAAGGTACCGACTTCCAAGGCATCCGCAACATCAGCTTCATGGTGAAGAGGATACGGGTGTGTTTGCAGATCAGTCTTTTTGGTCTACTGGCCTGTTTCACATCGTGCTGATGGCAAGTTTTTGCATTACAGATCAACACCACGAATGATGAGAGGGATAAGTCAAACCCATTCCGCTTTGCCAACATTGGAGTCGAGAAGTTTCTGGAGCTCAACTCGGAGCAGAACCATGACCAGTACTGCCTGGCCTATGTTTTCACTGACAGAGACTTTGATGACGGGGTGCTGGGACTGGCGTGGGTCGGGGCTCCTTCAGGTACATAGTAAAACAGCAGCATGCATTTTACATCACTGCCCTTTGTGTTTGGAGGCCTTCAGTTATGCTAATATGTGTTTACTTGCAGGGAGCTCTGGGGGCATCTGTGAGGTTAGCAAAATGTATTCTGATGGCAAGAAGAAATCTCTGAACACAGGCATCATTACAGTGCAGAATTATGCTTCCCACGTGCCGCCAAAAGTGTCCCACATCACATTTGCCCATGAAGTGGGCCACAACTTTGGCTCGCCGGCAAGTTACCCCATTATTTTTTTTTTTTCCACACAGCAAATTTTAATTAAATGCAATTTCTGTTGTGAATGCTGATGGCAAGTGGTGGCCTTGCGGGTAAGGAAGTGAACCCGTAATCGGAAGGTTGCCGGTTCAAATCCCAAGCCGCCAAGGTGCCACAATCACTTCATTTTCACTATGTATGGATGTATGTATTTATTTATTTATGTCGCGCCTTTCAGCACGACTCTGGCTCGGACTGCACACCAGGGGAGTCTAAGAGCCAGGACAAGAAGGAGAAAGGCAACTACATCATGTACGCCAGGGCCACGTCTGGAGACAAACTCAACAACAACAAGTTCTCTGAGTGCAGCGTTCGCAACATCAGCCTGGTGCTAGACAAGAAGAGGGGCAGCTGTTTTGTTGGTGAGTTCTGGATGCCAGGTTTGCTTACTTGCCATCATTTTTGACTAGTCCTTATTGTTCTGACGTGTGTGTGTCCTGTATGTTTAGAGTCTGGCCAGCCCATCTGTGGTAATGGCCTTGTGGAACCTGGTGAGGAGTGTGACTGTGGCTACAGTGACCAATGCAGAGACCTTTGTTGCTATGATGCCAACCAGCCAGACAACAAGAAATGTAAACTTAAACCCAACAAAGTCTGCAGGCAAGTTTAATGGTGTTTGCAGGACATTTTTATTGATAACTGTATATTTATTTTATTGCATGTCACATTGCATGTCAAATTTTTTGTACTTATAATCCTCTATGTGAGGATAATGATCCTTTAACTTTGCTTTGGTTTGTCCCTGACTCTGCTGTTTACCTCCACAGCCCTAGCCAGGGTCCATGCTGCACCGCTGAGTGCGCTTACAGGGGCCGAAATGAGAAGTGCAGGGAGGAGTCGGAGTGTGCTCACCAGGGCATGTGCAATGGAGTATCAGCCCAGTGTCCCACTTCAGAGCCCAAAGCCAACTTCACTGCGTGCCACGGAGACACCCAAGTCTGCCTTAATGGGGTGAGTGTCAGTTGTCCGTCTGAAGTTTACTGGTCATGGGGGTAACAGTTTTAGTTAAACCCAAATCTTTTGCTGGTCTCGTTTGGCAGGGCTGCTCAGGCTCTATCTGTGAGAAGTATGGACTGGAGGTGTGCACATGTGCCAGTGCAGATGGGAAGGACGACACCGAGCTCTGCCATGTGTGCTGCATGGAGAAGAGTGAGTATAAACTTCTACAGGCCT
This sequence comes from Denticeps clupeoides, assembly GCF_900700375.1. NCBI lineage: Eukaryota > Metazoa > Chordata > Actinopteri > Clupeiformes > Denticipitidae > Denticeps > Denticeps clupeoides. The sequence goes on along the minus strand of NC_041723.1, from coordinate 13,056,181 downwards.
TGCCCACTCTACCACTATTCATTGCAACGTGTCCGGGGTGTTCCACAGTGCCTAATTATTATTACTATTAATAATTCTGTAATTCAATGCTTTGATCTCTGCTTCTTTTTGATGCCTTCAGTGAACCCCAGCACCTGCAGCAGTACAGGTTCTGAGCGCCTCGCCCACTTCTTCAACAGAAAGGTGACCACCCTGCAGGCTGGCTCGCCCTGCAACGACTTCAAGGGTTACTGCGACGTGTTTATGAAGTGCCGTCTGGTGGACGCTGATGGCCCATTGGCCAGGTTGAAGAAGGCCATCTTCAATCTTGAGCTCTATGAGAACATTGCAGAGTGGATAGTGGCAAGTGTCTGCTCCAAGTCTTCAGTGATTTTCATGCTTGAGCATAAGTTTTTGTCTTTAGCTTTACATTTAATTAAAAATAACGCTTTATAAATAAAGTTTTTTTTAAAAATGAATGTAACCAAAATATGTTCTGTTCTCTAACAGGCATACTGGTGGGCAGTTCTGCTGATGGGGATTGCTCTCATCATGCTAATGGCAGGATTTATCAAGATTTGTAGTGTCCACACACCAAGCAGCAACCCCAAACTGCCCCCACCTAAACCTCTACCAGGTGAGCTCAGAAAACCCTGAAATACCAGACTGCGTTTCATTTCTATAGCATAAAGCGAACGTGACCAACCTGCTGCTTAATCCTGTAGGCACGCTGAAGAGGAGACGAGCCCAGCAGGCAAACCAGCAGAATCAGCACCAGCATCCGCACCAGCACCAGAACAAACATTCACACCAGAACCAGCACAAGAGGCAGGCCCAGCGCCAACCCCAGCCTCAGCCACAGCCACAGCGACACCACCGCCAGACCCGGGAGAACTACCAGATGGGCCAGATGAGACGCTGATTTCTTTGCTCCAGCCCATCTTCTCCCCTTCCCAGTGCCGACAGTGTGGTGGGATCGCTTAATAATTCTAACTTTTTGTTTTTCTTGCATCCTCTTTTTTATTTTTTTTTTTTCTCTATTTAAATTTTTTTTTTTATTCTCCATAAAGTCAACACAGACCTGCCCCAATCATTCCACCATGTAGCACACATGACAAGGTGGTAGAATGACCAACTCATGACTTGTTGGTCTAGAGCCCCAGGCCTTCAGATACAAAGCTGAGCCATTCCATACTCTCCTGCACATACATACATGGGTCCGGGGTGGGGTTTGTGTGGCTTTTCTTTTCACATGCATACATAATTAATTAATTATGAAGTGGTACCCTTTTAACGTGGAGTCATAATACATTTTTTAATTTTTAATTTTTTTAAGCGGTCCCTGTCTGTAAAAAGGTTAAAACCCATGCACTACCATTCTGAGCCGAGGGGCCGAAGTCTCTTTTACAGGAACAACTCTCTGTCTGGCACCAATGGACAAGAAAATTCCATTTCTGTTTCTCTACTTCCTCGGTGGTGTTGGGATGGCGTGCCAAGGGCCCATGTGTAGATAAATAGCACCTTCTGTACATGTTTCTTCCCATTCTGCCGTGTCTTTTTCAGATTTACGCACACGTCTCAAGAGATGCTTTTTCCTTAACTGCCATTTCTGTTAGGAAGTTAGAGCACATTAACCATCTCTCTCCCCCCTTTATCTCTCTCTCATTTTATGGTTTGATGGCAGAGGACCAAGCCTTTCACTTCCCACGCAGGCATCTGTGCGTGGCTGTACAGAATTATGACTGTAAAGAATTGTATTATATGTGAGAACAGAACGTTATTTCTTCTACTGTTTAATGGAATTACTTGCAGTTTTTGAGCAACACTCTCAGGATTCAAACACACACTAATGAAGATGTGTCGACGCTTGGGTGGAAGGTTCAACCAGGCCATGTGGGTTTTCAGTTCGCCATTTTAACCTTTTCACAAGGCTCGTCTGTCTGTGGTGATTGAGATTATATTGTGTTTACAGCGAGGAGAACAACACTTTCTTACAAATATCCCGAAATTCATTGGTTTTGCATCCTGAGCCCTATGCCCTGTAAGCTAACGGCTTACAGTTGTGTATGAAGGATATTTTTGATTTATATATTTGATGTTTGTGGCTTGAAATTCATGCTCACGCATTGTTTCTGCCAGTTTCTGCGTGTCATCTAGTGTGTGTGCATGGAAGGACTTCAGAATGAAGAGTGTGACTTTTAATTAACATTAATTGTGATTGTTTTAAAGCATTTTCTCTCTCTTCATGACTGCTAATTATATGATAATGTTGATTTAAGGAACCACTAACTATAGTATTTAGATATGGATTTAAATTCAGAAATTAGATGTTAACACTTTATTGAGAAATTATAACACATTTAGTCACTGCCTGTCTATAAAAAAACAAATCATTGTTAAAAATGAAAGATGTTCGACATGATTACGTAAAGCATTGCTTCATGAGACAAATGGTATGAAGGTGGATGGAGTACCCGCCTGCTTCCCAAAAACTTGAGCAGCACCACAGCACTGCTGCCAAAGCCTGTTGTAGTGGTTGCCCAGTCTGACACCACCTTGAGGAGACCATGGCACAGACGCCAGGAGGGCAATGTCCGCCTCCTCAAGCCATGCGTCTTTCCTGACTGACCCACTCGCGGCTTTTGAGGAGCAACTCCTTTTGACCTCAGGACTACTTCGTTTGTCCTTGGCAGGACACAGATCATGTAGCCAGACTTCGTTTATGTACGGTTCTAGTCTTAGGATATGAGTTCCAGCTGGTGAAGAACTTGCCGAGGTTCATAAAGCGACAGAGAACACTTCCCCACTTCTCCTTTCATTTCTCCTCGAGAACCTTATTTTAGTGGCCACTGCTGTGAAGTCATCTTAAGTCTGGCGGGGCGGCGTCTCACAAGCTGCCTGAACAGACCACCAGACTTCCTTTCCTTGTAAACTATGTACGATACCAGATATGTTTCATTTTGAAGATGAAGATGACATTTTGATAAATGGTGTTTTCTTTTTGCTTTTGTCTTTATAACTGAAGGAAGAAATTGTCTGTGTGTATGTGGGGTGGGAGGGTGGGGGGTGTGGTGAGCAAAATCATCTCTGGTGGCTTCAAAATGTGTTTCCTTGATTCCTTTTGATTGGATTTTGTGCTGCCCTTAAGTCATTGTTCCTCATGGTCACAGATGATTAAATCAGAGTGCCGTTTGCTCAGTGTTCCTCTGATTTCATCTTTGTTCATGCTGTGATATGGTACAAATGAGGGGGCAGTGCTGCCTGTACTTTGCTTTTTTTTCTTGTAGTCCTGGATAAATTTCATAGAGAAACGTGCACTAAAATTGTCCAAATGAAGTCAAAATGTTGTGGAAAATGTAGGCCAAAAGATCACGGATTAAAAAAAAAATCTAATGTCTGACGTTAATGTTCACTGTGTTTTATACAGTACCTAACTTTTTTTTTTTTTGGTTCACTTTGAACATTTTTACTTAACATTTCAGAACGTATTGTGCAAAGAAATGTCATTTTTTTTGGAGTACTTGAAATGCATTAATAAAATGATTCCGTTGAAATGATCATGGACCCATTTCACTGGCTGAATTATTACTTTATATATTCTGTGTCTGCACCAAGTACATTTCTGACATTGGATGTGAGCCACCCTTAGTACAGTTATGAAGCACTGAACAGAAACCGAAATGGACCAGTCATTAATTTTTTATTATGTTCTTGCAGTCTCTGCCTGGCTTTATTCCCAGTCCTTCCAAGGAGGAGAATCAGGATTTGATAGAAATTCTCTTGTTATGTGCCCGTCTGAGTCTTTTGCTGCATCGTTTGAATACGTGGTCCTGCCGCTGCTGGAGGTGGGAGACCCCACCTGGCTGCACACAGAACCAGGTCCTCAAAAAGCAAAAGAAGAAAACATTGAGTAAATAAAATTAAAAAAAAAAATTGCATTAAAAAAAACATATCTTTCTATCTGTCTATATTCCTGGACACGTTTCAGTGGTTTATTTAAATAGATATAATAGAACCTCTAGACCAGCAGCTGTAGCCATTTTCAAACCCCCGTTGCGTTGTGACACTAGGGGGAGCCAGTTCCACATCTGAAGCAAGAGGTGCTTCCAGTATAATATCACTACTATTAAGTACACCACGTTTGTCATGTCCTCCTTTTTTTTTTCTTTTCTTTTTGTCCCATGTCCTCCGTTCAATTGCATACTTACCTTTCTTGTGTTTCCCCTGACTTCACCCGGATTTTTCCCACACTCAGCTCTGGGCCATTCTCCTTCCTGCCCCAGGGCATGATGGTCTTAACCCTGTGCATCATGCCAGCCCACATATTACTGTCCTCCCAGTGCAAAGTAAGTGTCTCCAGGTCCCCGATGTCCCAGTCAAGTGTGAGCAGGAATGTGAAAGTCTTATTCCCAGAAATCTCTGTGCCACTAAGGAAGGACATGAAATTTGCAAATCTGTTAAAGAGAAAAATGTGACTCCTACATTTACTCCTACATCACGTCCACTCCTGGCACCCGACATTCATTTGCTCAGTTACTGAACAAGTGTTTGCCGCTGTGCAGTAAATATTTGATGTAACGCTGCGGCACACACCGAGCCGCGTGCCAGCTGTCACTCGCACATGCTGATGCATGTGTATGAGGCATCGATATGCCAATATCACGTCCACTCTGTATTCCACGGCTCGTACAGTGGCATGGCCGGCTCGGTTCAATCCGCCTGCCGCCTGTAGCTCTACACTATCGACGGAAAGTGTGACAGCAAGATGTTTGATTGGAAAGGATGCAGAGGACATGCTGTGTGCGCACCATATGGACCGCGTGGACTATACGGACTGTAGGTGGTGGTGGTGGTGGTGGTAGTAGCCTAGTGGGTAACACACTCGCCTATGAACCGGAAGACCCAGGTTCAAATCCCACTTACTTCCATTGTGTCCCTGAGCAAGACACTTAACCATAAGTTGCTCCAGCGAGACTGTCCCTGTCACTACCGATTGTAAGTGGCTCTGGATAAGGGCGTCTGATAAATGCCGTAAATGTAAATGTAGGAAATTACAGTGTGCTGCTAATGGCCGCGTTCGTTCACTGAAGCAGAGCAGACGTTCATACTCACAAAGTAAGGGGCAGGGCGTCGCTCTCACCCCTGGTTCCAGTCAGAGAAGCGGTGACGGAAGGACGGACGTGTCTCATTTGGTCAACGAAATGAATCTTGAGCTGATAGTGATAGACTGTGAACGAATCACACATGGAGCCAGGTTTGGTGTCTGCGCGTATTTGCATTGCGGGCCCTTGTTCAATCCTGTTAAATGTCTAGGGCACCTCAGCGCTCGCTGCGCGGTGCGTGCACTTCCTACAGTTCCACGTCGCCGCCGGACTGACCTTTGTACGGCATGTTCGAGCGGGTTTTGAGGTAGAGCTGCTTGTTGGTCTTTGCGCACACGCTCTTGATGCTGTAGCCCAGCCTGTTGCATCTGTCCCTCCTGCAGTCCAGGCACAGGCCCTTGTTGAAGGCGTTGTTGTCTCTGCAGCGGTAAGCCGTGCTCTGCTGGTCCGTGTTCAGCAGAGAATCGATGAAAAGGTGGACCGAGCGCTCGTGAGCGCATTTTATCGTGTGCGGAAAACCTGGCAGAAGTGAAAATGAATGCAGGTTCACTGACGTGAGAAGACGCGTTTGCCAGCTAATTCACAGTTGTAGCTGTTATTGGAATACACTGCTTGGCAATGGAATAGCCTAGTGGGTAACACACTCGCCCATGAACCAGAACACCACAAAGTCACAGGTTCAAACCCCTATTACTACAATGGTGTCCCTGAACAAGACACTTATCCCCAAGTTGCTCCTGCGGGACTGTCCCTGTAACTACTACATGTAGGCTGCTCAGGATAAGAAGTAAATAATATAAATGCTATCACATTCATTTGACTAGTGCTATTCGAGAAACTAGAGACCACTCAAAATACCCTGCAGTGTCCCATATAAGTGATTTTAGGTGTGGTCACCATCATGAGGTGTGCCGTTGCTTTATATAGACACAAGATTGACCTCTCACCTAAAAGCCCGTACTGGGAGACATGGCTGTACATATCCTTGAGGTGGCACCCTGGCTGAAAGGATCCACCATTGGGGTAAAAGTCTAAATGTCCCACGGGGCGCTTGATGCCCACGCTCAGACCCATGTGATGTTTGGTGAAGGTGTGGATGGCATCCACACATATCGCGTCATCAAGGGAGAGCCTGTTAGCGCCTGAGACGCCCTCGAACATTGGCCCTGCGGGGTCCAGTCCTGTGGGAGGGGTCACAAAACAGCAGAATGGCAGCTTCTCTGTGCTTCACTGCACATACTCAGAATCAGAAGCGTGCCAAGGGCCTCGGTGACCCAGCACGCTGTGGTAGGTTTTGGTTTGGGTTCAAATGGTTCCCATTGGTTCACGCTCCACATATGATGCCGGTAATTTGGTTACTGCCGGGAGGAGATGTTATCAGTTACACTTACCCGTTATTCGTCCAATTTTCCTGGGCTTGGCTAAATAGCTGCCGGTGAATCCTGCTACATGAGCTCCTAAGCTGTAGCCAATCAGATGGACCTTCTCAGCAGGGATATTAGCTGTCTCCTGTTATCACAAAATGCTAATTTATTGACACAACGTTATAAATGTAGCAGCAGAAGCAGGTCTAACACATAAAACAAGGCGATTGACACCTCCAGCCACTCCAGCAGCAGGGCCATATCTCGTCCCACAAGCCGCGTGTTCTGCGCCGCAATGGGGTACAGCTGCTGGGCCAGTGGGGTCCAGTTAGTGATCAACACATTGACATCCTTCAGAGTAGTCTTCAGAGCAGAGGCCAAGTCTGTCACCCATCTCTCCAGCCACCCGTCCACCTAGAAGAGACAAAGTAAGCTGGGGCTGTTCTTTCAGCAGAACCAACACTTAGTGACACTTAGGGTGGTAGTAGCCTAGTGGGTAACACACTCGCCTATGAACCAGAAGACCCAGGTTCAAATCCCACTTACTACCATTGTGTCCCTGAGCAAGACACTTAACCCTAAGTTGCTCCAGGGGGGGACTGTCCCTGTAAATACTGATTGTAAGTCGCTCTGGATAAGGGCGTCTGATAAATGCTGTAAATGTAAATGTAAATGTAGTGACCCAGTTCCAGCAATTAACAACAGATTCAGAGAAGACAACAGAGAAGAATGGTCAGATATGATAACAGGCCTTACAGACCATCCATGTATGATGATTGCCAGTGGATTGGTGTTGTTGAAACCACAGTTGTCCAGGGATTGTGCTTGGAAGAGTGTTATCTGGCACATGGTGTCCAAGGAGTCACCATCTTCATACAGAAAGAACCTGGACTTGATCTCCTGATCTGAAACATTTAAACGAGCTCCTGCAAGAGAAATGCATCCTTGAAAGAATACATTTTCTAGTCCTGTCAAATACACATGTTGAGGTCAGAAAGTAAAAATCCGAACGGCCACTGACTGAACTCTCTACCTCACTGGTCGGCTGATGCTGGAATATCTGCCGTTGTATGTTGCTCTAAACCGCTATTCTAACAAAACAAGTAAAGGCTGAAAAAACTTGTTGTTTGCCTCAAATACTCAGGTATCTGTCTCTCAGTGTCGGGCTGTAAGAAGTAAAAACACACAAAGGAAATACTCACCAGCTCTTCTCTTGGCATCCACAACAGCAAGAATCAAGAACAGCCAAGTCAAGAATCTTAAAATGATGACCATGTTATTCATATTAATGCTGAACACCAGGATCAGGACTGTACTGGCTGATCCTGGCTGTGAGCTAGCTCGACCTCTCTCTATATCCTACACCCTTTAAAATGAAGTATGAAGCAACGAAAGAGGAGAAACAAGGTCGACCGGAGACGGACTGCACTGTGCTGCAGCTCAAATGTAAAGAACCAGGGAGGGTCCGCGGCTGGAGAGGAGTGGGTGACTCTTCTGATTGGCCGCAAGCTTTTCTCAGTAAGTTTGGAAAGTGCTGAGAAACATGACGATGTGCATGAGGGGGGGTGTGGTGAATTCCAGTCATGAAAGGATTACAGGGTTTTTAATTAGGTCATTTTAAAAACTATTAGCATGAAAATAAATGTAATATTTGATCTTTTTTTTAAAAGAATGAACTTTGTTAATTTGACTTAAGTGACATTATACATTTGTCCAGAATGCCCAGAATACGATACCAGCCAATCAAAGGAAGACAGAAAGACACAAGCTGCAATTTGAGGTTTTCATGTGTGTTTTTGGGTGTGTCCTCGTGGCAAAAGTAATTCCATAGACCGTTCATACTAGTACACCCATCCAGCATGTATTTTTCTAGGGGAAATGAAGGGAAACTCTTCTCCTGTGTGGCCCTGCTTTGCATATCCGGCGCAGAGGAAGTGGACAGTATGAATACTTTCAAGAGAAGATCTGCTTGAAAAGTTGCTTCATAGCTCACTCAGTAGTACTGAGAGCAAACATCAGACTGGAAGGTAAACACACAAGTTACCTTTGACCTTGAAAAGAGAGATGGTGTGACCACTGCCAACTGGTGCCCACGCAGGAGAGAGCTGTCGGGCTTTTAGAAATGTGGGAGAGCGGGAGAACCCTTTATGAGAAACAGGAGGGTGAAGCTGGTATCTGACGGGCATTTTTACATTGTTTTTAAAGGGGGTAAATGATTTGTGATTTAGTTAAAAATTACTTTACTTTACTTTACTTTACTTAGCAGACGGTTTTATCCAAAGCGACTTACAAGAGGAAGACACCAGCAAATTACATTTATTCATGTATTTTTATTAATCATGTTAGAATATTTATGGTAGAAACGTTATTAGATTACTAAGATATATAAAAATTTCAGTGAAACACAGAATTCTCTAATTGTATTTATTTCTAAAAAATATATATTAACATTTATTTTGGATTTGCAAGTCATCTAAAAGCCTGAAAATCTAAAAACCTGAAATAAAAAAAAAGGTTGGTGCTTATAAGAAATACAAATACTTTGACTAAATTGAACAGGTCAACAAAGACATTAAACCAGCTTATAAATTTATTTAAATTATGAACAGTCATTATCAACATACAATGAAACCAAGAACAGAACATGTGAAGCATATAACTTATTTTCATCCAAATTAAACACAGCTAAAATAAATGCAAATAAACTTTAATTACGTGATAATATGAAATAATATGGGACACAAATATAAATAAACAAATGTCTCATAGTTTGCTAATAGCACTGAGGTTTGCAAAAAAGTACAATAAAAAATATTTGCAGCCTGTGTAGATGTACACATTTCTAAAAAAATGCATGAATTGTCAAGCATTCATTACAAATATATTCTACATAAATCTTGTTAGAATATTTGTGTTCAATGCAGAATGCAGACGTTCAGTGACAAGTTATTATGTGCAAAGGTTTATAGAGGCTTCTGTTGCTTGAATTTGGTTTGGTCCGTTGCAATTCACCGAAGCTTCTTTAGCTCATAGTGATCATTTCGTACTTGTCCTTCAGGCTGCTGTCTTCATCCTCCTCCTCCTCCTCTTCCTCCTCCTCTGGCTCCTCCTGGGGCTTCTCTGGCTCAGCGTGGTGGAGCTCAACAAATAAGAAGTAAATCACTGCTCCAGCTACACCCCCCACCAGGGGTCCGGCCACTGGGATCCACCACCAGTTGTTTGCAGTGCTGAGAGACCAGGCCACAACGTTACTGATCACACACAAGCAGCCATTTATTCTAGAATCATCCAAATACTAGTATCCTGTACATTATATACATTTACTGCATTTACCAGACGCCCTTATCCATAGTGGCTTACAATGAGTAGTATATACAATAGACCACTATTCCTCATAGTTGTCACATAGCTAATCCTCCTTCAGAAAGATGCCAGCATGGCTACTCAGACTGCTGCAGGAGGTTCATATGCCCTCTAGTGGAAGCGAATGAATGACATGGATTTCCCCCGTTTCACTGTGCTCTGTGTTGTGACAGCACAAGTTTACATGGCTCACATGAACGTGATATTATGTAACAGCTCAATCAGTTATTGATAGGAACACTTCTGTCACAATGAAGTAAGGCCTCACTGCGCGGGGCCACAGACTGGGCACTGAAACTGATGGAAAGTTTCAACTTTCCATTGATAACCGTTCCTTTTGCCTTTTCATGTGATGAAGGCTAGCATTCAGCAAAAACTAAATAATGCAATACGTTATTAAATAAACCTTTTTGGGAGAAGTAGTTTCAATTGTCAAATTCCACTAATCCATTTGTCCTAAAAGAAGGAGAAAAAAAACTTCCACATAATCTCCACCCCTATTCCCGATTGGATAAAAGTGCTCTTTTTACAGGTCTACCATGTTACCTGAACACTTCCATGCCCCAGCCAGCCACAGCGGTAAAGAGCCTGGGCCCCAGGTCTCGCGCAGGGTTCAGAGGGTAGCCGCAGTTCAGACCCATGGAAACACTGATGGCCATGAGGACAAGACCAATAGCCAGTGGCTCCACACCCTTTGGTGCGCCAATGTTGTGCCCATCCGTGATGGCCAGGATGCACAGAACCAGCATCCCTGTCCCAATCACCTGTAAATGGAACGACACACAGCACTGCGGTGATGAGATATTTAACATGAAAAATACATTTATTATTGTCTGTCGTTAATAGGTTAATTTCCAGACATTTTTACATTTAAATTCATGGCATTTAGCAGACACCCTTATACAGAGTGTCTTACAATCACAGGTTACAGGGACAGTCCCCCTAGAGACACTCAGGGTATAGTGTCTTCCTCAGGGACACAATGGTAGTAAGTGGTAGTAGCCTAGTGGGTAACACACACGCCTTTGAACCAGAAGACCCAGATTCAAATCCCACTTACTACCATTGTGTCCCTGAGCAAGACACTTAACCCTAAATTGCTCCACGGGGGCACTGTCCCTGTATCTACTGATTGTAAGTCGCTCTGGATAAGGGCGTCTGATAAATGTAGTAAGCGGGCTTCTGGTGTTACCCACTAGGCTACTACCACCCAGTTGAGCGTGATAAAACCTTTTCTCCCCATGCTGTGTCATGATAGCTGCTAATTTATTACCTAATCCAGTTTAAATGTGTTGGAAAGTGGGTCTTTAGGAACATCTGTTAATGGGTTATGTTATATGGAGCATGGGGGGAGGGGGTGGTGCTGGTGGTGATCAATTTGCATTAGCCACTTTTAACCAAAAGAGTCTGGACTAAATGAAACATTGAAACTAGTTCAACTAGAAACTGTGTCATCTGTTCACCTTTCCCCTGCATGTCCCTTCTACTATTCCAACAACAGCAGCGACTTTATTTAATCAGAACATGAACATTAGTGGGGTTTCTCTTCACCTGGTCTATGAAGCCATTAAGGACGGACAGATGCCTTCCGGGGTAGGAGGCAAAAATGTGTCCAGTGGCATTAATTCCTGTCACTGACAGTATTCCACTGGTAAAATCCATGAAGGCATCTGCAGACAAAAAGTAGAAAACATCATCATCATCATCTCATTGTGTTTCCATGACAGATCCTCTGGCATTTAGAATGGAGCAGAATTGGGGTTCACCAGAACGGGGTGACATAATCTCTCCTTTCTCTGGGTGGCCTGAATCTGGCATTTGTGCAGTGTGCTGTAAGAGTTCAATACTCACTCCACTTGGTCAACTACAGCAAAAGGCTGAGCCCAAATCGGAAAAGACTGTGACATCCTTGATTATACCCACCATAATAAAGCCCGAAGACGGCAGCAGCTCCCGCAAAAGCCCCCATGAACTGGGCGATAACATAGATGGGAAATTTATAGATCTTCAATTTCCCCAGAATGACCATGGCCAGTGAAACAGCTGGGTTCAAATGACCCCCTGCAGAGATGAAGGAAAAAGGAGATGTAGGCTACAAGAATGCCAAACGAAAGGATAAAAAATGATAATAATAATAATTATTATTACTATCATCGTTCAACTGCTGTTCTGTTGTGGTTCACTATGAGTTCAAAAGCTCAGTGACAGTAAGCATTGCTGGAGATCAATGGAGCTCACAGGATGTTTAATGCCCAGAGTCACAGACGACCTCTGTGAGGCAGGCAGAGTGCAGCGCCAGCCGTCAATCAATTATCTACAAAAAAAAGTGTCAGATGTACCTGCTGATAAACGCTATCAACAAAACTAGTTGTTTTTTGACTTGGCCACAGAAACAAAAAACTCATTTGAACAATTCTGCTTGTGTATATGCAGTGTTGTGCCGATTCTGCATGCATGTTTAAAGACAAAAAGAAACGTGGGCACCATGACATAATGTACACAACAATGAAATTAACATAAATACTGTGAAAAATACATTACAAAATACAGCACAGTACAGTACATTTACAGCATTATCCAGAGCATAAACATATTCATGTTTGTTGAATTCAATTCAACAATTCAAAGTTGTGCTACTTAAAATCACACTGTTTGAGGGGTATAACAAGTGAAAAAAATTTTAAATTTCCCCCTCAGGATTTTACTGTCTAATGTCTCCCGCCATCAACGATGAGGGATTTTCGCCCCTGGTTACAAGGACAGTCATCCTGGAGACACTCAGGGTTAAGTGTCTTGCTCAGGGACACAATGGAAGTAAGTGGGATTTGAACCTGTGACTGCCACCACCCTTAATTGCTGCCAACTAAAAAGCTTGACATATTCACTAGAGGTTCTTTAGGAAAAGTCCTTTTACCTGAAACTCCTCCAGAGACATAGACCCCCATGGTGAGTCCAATGGTGAAGCCGATGTGTATGGTCAAACTCTCGCCCAGGGTGTTGCGGCTCAGGACGGTCTGTGCCACAGCTCCACAGCCGAACAGCTAGACACAGACATGCGGGGGAAATGCGAATCAGTGACACTGCAACGTTTCCCCACCAAGCTTTGATGTTGGAATTTTTTTTTTTTTTTTTAATTGCACTGAATTAAATTTTTCCATTTTAAGTACAAACTACCAGTAAACAGTTTGGACACACTCTGGAGACCCTGATGAAATGGGCTTTGCATATTATCATCATGATAAACAGCTTGTGATTATCATGAGATGTTAATGAGATGTTCAGATGTAAACGGTGAAGACAGGAAGGCAAAATTCTGTCATAACAAGAAAAAATAAAAGCTTAAATTATTAAAGTTTGCTTTGTTGAAACTTTTGACTGGTAGTGTGTACGTTTTAGGAGGATCTGCAATGTTATCTGTACTCGTAAATCACAAACTTTCACTTTTGAAACATAAGAGAAATATTCAAAAGATAATACTTACCACTAAGACAAATGTACCAAGGAATTCAGCCAGGAACTCCTTAAAGATGCTGTGTTTGATGGCACACCGGTGCGTCATGATCACAGACAGTTTGGCCTCCTGCTCCTGCTGGCTGGACTCTGGGGAAGGCGAGAAGTGTCTGTGCGTCCTCCCTGAGCGCAGCAGGACTAAAGCCCAGCCTCATGCAGACGCCCCCATCGGTGCGCGACCCATTGATCTGTCTCGTTCTGGCTGCATGGCCGACAATGGCGTGATGTTGTTCACACTTCCAGGAAGAGCTGGTCCCTGCTTTTCTATCCCTCCACCGACAGTTGTTTTAATGCGGAAGCAGAAGACAGTTCGTGTTTACATTTTTAGATACATTGATAGGCTTGACTATATAATAAGACACACAATTGTCAGTAAATGTTTTATTTAATATGCCTTATAATTTAATGCACCAATTAACAGCACCATTCAAATTCACCATTTTGTTTACAGCACAGTTAAAAAAGCAGCCATTTTTCCTTAGTACCCAATTATAGAAGGATGAGCTTTACAATTTTTTTATTTATATGCAAGTCCTTTTCATGTTTCAATGGAACACAATAACACAAGCTAAGAAAACACAGAGTTTGAGGTTAATCCCTTGAAAAGCAAAGGGGAGAGAGAAAAAGCCTGAAGAGGCAGGACTTACAGAACATTACAAAACTTGGGGGGGAATCCCAAATCTGGTCATGACCAAATGGAGAATCAAGCGTTCTGGCTTTGAGCAGGAGCCTAGCCACCCACTTCCCATAAAAAGTTGCTGTTAGGTGAATGTTCACCTTCCAAATTTGCCCTTGTGTGTGGAAGTGTTAACCCTGTGATGGTCTGGTTGTTCCTTCCATATGTCCTGCTAGGATAGGCTCCGGAGGGATATTCATCCTGCAGAGCTTTCTGATGTTCAGAAGTTCACCGCTAGATGTCAGTATATTACAGTCAGTGTCATTAACAGTCAACATGCCAGCTTCACAAGGTTAAATAATCTCTTAAATAAAAAATTCTCATGGTCCAATCCCACCTCTCCCCAAGCAGAAGGAAATTTGTCTGTATTAAGACTGTATTAAATCATTCTTACACTGCAAGGGACATTCTATAAAGTGTGTATGGGAATGAATAATAATGGGCCAGTTCAGTCTTCAGAAATATAGCCGATTATAATGAACTCCATCCAGTCCACTTCACTATGTGCGAGGAGCTCTGAAGTGTCAATCATAGTCATCCTGAATTTAATGGTTGTGCAGTTTATTCCTGGTAGAAACTTCTTCATCAGTCAGAATCCCCTTCGTCATCATCTTCATCCTCATCCAATGCCTTCAGAAGAGATGTGGGTCTTTGTTTTCGTCTACAGGGTACAAGGTTTAGGGTCAGGGTTGCAGATACAAAGAGTATTTGTCTGTGAGCTCTTCAGGACAGACCTAATGTGTGTGTGTGTGTGTGTGTGTGTGTGTGCGCACTGGACTGCACTTATCTCATTGAAGCAGTGCTGTGAGAGACAGACTCTTACCTCATCTCTGTACGCAGGTCACTGAGCTGGCTCTTCAGCTGCTGGTTGATCTCCTGCTGTTCGTCCAGCTCTCGCTGAATCCTCTTCTTGCTGTTCTCCAGACGCTCAATCTCCTCCTCAGCCTCATCCAATTGCCGCTTAAGGGATCTGAGGCGCAGGTTCAGCTGCAGAGTTTCCGCAAGATAACAAATATTATATTTCAAGAATTCTTGTTTACCCATATCACTTCATATATGTACTTATTTCACTTGACCTATATCACTATATCAGTGGAACAATACTACATTTACAGCATTTGGCAGACGCTCGATCTGTAATTAGCTCATAACCCAACCTTTTTTAAAAATAAATACACATAAGAGGCCTTTAATTTAAATATGTCCTAAAAAGAAAGGTTTTAAGCTTGCGTTTGAAGATCTTCAGTAACTTCAAACATCTAGTTGAGGTTCATTCACCACCTTACAGGCAACCTGTTTATACTTTATTGGCACTGTTTGGTCCAAACTAATTTCAGAACATATAGTTAATAAATTCATATAAAATCTCTATAGTCCGGGAGTTGAAAAGATTCCCGGAAGAGCAAAAATGTACCGTGCTTTTTGGAGCATTTGAATGAAAGAGTATTTTTCAAATAACCCAGACTTGGAGTTAACCTAGTATTTAGATTTCTGCATCGGCAGGTCTATTCCGATTATTCACCTCGGACTGACATGCTGATTTCATCAAGATCTACCCCTTGTGTAGGTAATGGGCCCTGAAATGGGAGGTAAAAATCTTTCCAATGTGCAGTGTGAGGATTTCACCTCACCTGGTCTCTTTGGTTCTTCAGGGAAATTTGGTCCTCATCTACCTGCATCATCATTTCCTTCACCTTTCTCTCAAGTTTTCGGTTGGCCTGCTGAAGATTATTGTTGTCTCTAGGAAATGGCAGCAGAGATTTTGCAGTTTCACATGAACGCACACTTTTGAATGCTTGAATTCTTTTGTTCTCTGTACCTCTCCTCCCCTTCCAGTCTTGCCTCCAGCTCATGGACGCGAGCTTCGAGTTTTGAGACCAAACCATCTTGACTAAACTTCTGAGAGCCCTCCAGGTGAGTTACTCTGCTCTTCAGATCTTTATTCTGCAAACATATGCACAATATCACAGAATGAAGGAGAGAGTCATGGTTTAAAGACAACCAGCAGGATACAAGCGTTTACCTGTCTCTCCAAAGAGATCTTGTCGCACTCCAGTTCCTGTCTTGTTGCACTCTCCTGCAGTAGCTCGGCTCTGACCTGCTCCATCTGCAGCAATCAAAAGCAGCATGAGCTCTGCTTGCACTTTAAACTGCTGGGTTCATCGAGGCTGAGGCCTGTTGGACCCGCTTTCCAAATAGATGAAAAAGCGCTTTCATTCATACAGGCAAGAAAAGATTTATTTCTCACAAACACTAATGATGTCCATTTGCGGGACTCTAAAAACGTTCAGCTGTGGCTGAATTAGATGACTTTGAACTCAAAATTAGACGAGACAGTGTAAAGCTGAAGAGCCCTTTTATGTAATACCAATTATCACTAGCCAGCATGACAGAGTCTGTATGGTTTCCCAGTTGGCTATTGTTGGTCCACGCAAAATAAGTGGGACAGTGGGACGTAAAAGATACGGCAGGAAGGCAGTGGTCTTTTATAAGCAATGGCCTACATACGCCACTGCATACAGGCCCAAATACAGTCTGTGTGAAACAACCAGCTGACTGGGACGGGCAGCATAGCATATCTTGCCATAGCCAATAGCCATCTTATTTTGATCCGTTTTTGGAGGAGCCTTTGGAGAAGAAATTAGGTCCGCTGCCCATATCAACAGCTTGTGTTGTGTTGTTATACACACTGCTGACTGTTTGCAAGGTCAGCAGATCGGGACCGGTTCTCTGTCTGACTGAACGGTCACTTACTTTCTGATGCCGTTCTTCTTCTACTTCATATTGTCTTGCAATTTTAGTTATATGACTTATTTAGTGGTCTGTATGGGAAAATTAATAGTTGTTTCAGCCACATGCCCCTCGATTTCCTTTGTTAGGTACTTTTTATGTGTGGGTGAAAGCCTTGTTGCTGAGTGGGGAAGAAACTCACCTGCTCTTTATTGCGCTCCAGTCTCTGAATCAGCAAATCCTCGCCACTCCTCTCCTCATTCAAGTCCCTCTCCAGCTGACAGATCCTTGCCTGAGGAGAGCCGGGAAATAAACAGAGAGTTATGGTGGAGAAAGTGTCACTGGGTTTTTATCTCCCCAGGTTCTAATTCCAGGAGACAAGTGTTGTCCTTTTTCTTTGACCTGTCAAGAACATGACAGAGCTCCATACTGTCTAAATAATAATGATAGTGGAAAAATGTTTGTTTGCTTTTGCTATGTTTTGCCATCATGGAGACAAAAATGGAGACTCTGCCTATTTCTGCAGATGCGGTGCATTTACAATATATCAATATATCTAGAGCATCTAACGGTCATATTCATTATTAATTATATATTAAATAATTATAATTATTATAAGCACATGTTCAGATGTCCAGAATGTTCAAATGTTCATATGGCTTGGTTGTAATTTGGGCTCAAATGCATCCTGCTGAATGGTTCTATGATCCTACCCATGAAGCTACTACGAGTAGGAAGCATGTGTAACCAAACTCAGAATGCATGGGGATTTAGAGCCCTGGTTTCAGGATGTGCAATATAATGTAGCACATAGAAATAAATTGATCTAAACAAGAACACACTGCTTGCTAGCTATCTGTACATTAGGACTAATGGTGTATAGACTGTAAATGTTGAGATAATCAGCACTTTAATTCAACCCCCAAGCTCTATATGGCCATTGACTTAATGTCTTGCGCTCCTGCAATCTGATTGGCTCTCCAAGCAGTAAGTATGATGTTGTACCTCCATAAATTTACACTTTTTGATTTTTTCATCTTGGGTGGATCTGTTCATGTTTTCCTGTTCTTCCACCCTCTTCTCCAACTTCTGGCTCTTCAGTTCCATCTCCTCCATCTCCTTCTCATGATGCCTCAATTCAGACTCTAGCTGAGACAGCTGTATCGATGCACACACACACACACACACACACACACACACACATACACAGTTTTGCCAATAGTTTGTTACAAATAATCATGACTTTATTATACTTCCACAAGATGCAACATTCATAATGTATTTTGGCCTCCAAGACAAACAGAGACAGGCTGTACCTCCTTTTGTAGCCGCAGGCTGAGCAGCCTTTGTTTCTCCAGCTCCTCTTGTTTCTCCTGCAGCTGCCTGTTTGCTTCATTCAGGTCCCTGAGGCTCTGCTCCCTGGCCTTGTCTATCTGCACCTGCAGTCTCTTTGTGGCTCGCTCTGACTCCTCCACAACCGTGCTCATCTGCAGCAGAGGGGAGGAGAAGACAGAAATCTTTTTTTTCTCATAACGGATGCCTAATATTCACCATATGACTCACAACGGCCCCACCATAGTAACTCCACTGACAATAATAACTTTTTCACCTCCTCATGGAGCTGCTCCATCACTCTGTCCTGCTTTTTCCTCTCTTCTTCCATATCATTCTTCTTCTGTCTCAAGTCCTCCACATGACTGCACTCCACCCTCAACTTGAGTTTAAGATCCTTGTGCTCATGGCAGAGTTTGGTCAGTTTACACTTCAATGATAAGCAGAAATCACAGAGATGGTGAGCGATAATGTGTGATACAGGTATGCTGAGATTGAACGTTGAAAGCTGTTTCAATATTGAACAGAAAAAAAAGAAAAAACTATGTGCACTGTAATTATATCCCATTCATTCTTTATATTTAGTAATGGCTGTTGAGACAATGTAATTGTTGGATTTTTATTTGTCATTCTTGTTTCAAATAAACCATTCCTTCCTTCTAGGGGCAGATTTTATGGATTATTAAGTGTTTCCCTGAATTTGGAACAGCTTATTGGTATTGGCAGGCATGAACATCTTTAAGAACTTTTAAAAGAAACCTTAAGACAATCCTCTTTAGCTTAGCATTCTCTTAATTACACTTTGCATCTGTTGCTATTACTAAGATATAAACAAGTTCCATAAATGAAACACGTGCATGTTTCCCTTTCTCACCTGTGTGTCCTCCAGATGAATAGTCAGAGCTCGATTTGATCCACAAAGGTCTTCTTCCTGCTGCCGCACCTCTGACAAAGTCTGCTCTAGCTCTACTTTCTCTTCCTATTTGGTAATAAAACATTTCTTGAACATAGACAGGAAGATGGTCGACTTATCATTAAATAAGGTCATTGTATCTTGAATTGCTGTGCACTGTTAATGCAAGACATTTTTTATTTAGTACCATTAATTTGTTCATCCGGTCTTTGAGCTTATTCTCTTGCACTCTGGCCTCTTGAACGACGCTGTTGAGGTTGGCCACCTTGTTCTCCAGCTCCTGTACCTGCCTGCTGAGAAGATCTCGTTCCTGGGACAGCTGTCCTAATTTCTCAAGTGCGGTCCCCCTCTCAGCCTCTGCTTCGGCCTTCTCCTCACCAAGAACTGAGCTGCTCTGTGGAGGGACAGTGCTGTGTGACTTCTTTCATGTTGTTCCATGTGTGACAGCATTTTGAACATCTCCTGACCTGAGTGGCCTCCTCTGTGGCCGTCTGAAGTTTCTGAATCTCCTGCTCATATCTCTCCTTGATTGAGGTCACGTCCTCAGCATGAGATGACATCTCCTCCTCCAGGGCACCTCTGAGTGCAATCAGCTCCCTCTCCTTCCTACACAACATGTCCTCCTGCTCCTCGTGGTCTTTCAGAGTCTCCTCAAAGTCCATCCGGAGTTTGGCCAGCTCCTGTCAGAGGAAGATGTTTTTATCCAATGAGTAAAGAGGGCTTGCTGGAGCAATCACTGTACCACACGAACAGGCTCTATTTAATGAGTCTATATTTGGACAATCCTAAATTCTCAAAAACTGCTTCATGCCAGTTTGTGCTGCCTACTCATCAACTAAATCCTCCATTCACACTTTGATCTCACTGTGGAAAGCAAGAACTTATAAGATCAGGTGGTAAATGCGAAACAATTTATTTCACAACCCAAATGGTAAAGATGTGAGGTACCTGTAAAATGGATTCCCTTTTTACAACTTCGACTCCTTTGACCTTGTCCAGCTCATCGTGTATATCTGAAAGCTGTTCCTGAAGATCCTTAATCTCAGCACAGTACTGCTCTCTTTCCAGTTTCACCTGGAGGAGTCTGAACACAATGGCAGAGAGAAAGAAAAAGATCTGCGATGATCTTTGAGGAACAGGGAATATCTATGACCCTCACAGCAGTGTTGATCTTACTTCTCTAGAGTGGCCTGGAGTTTTTTCTCCACGTCAGTCAGCTGCTGTCTGAGTCTGCAGCACTCCTGTTCACTCCGGTCGAAGGACTCCCGCAGTTTCTTCATCTCCGTCAACGTCTGCTCACAGGACTCAGCTGTACTTTGCCCACTCTATCAAGTAAAAGTGTTTTAACATTGAACTTCCAATAAGTCATAATTCTGAAGATAATAAGCAAAACTTGGTCCACAATTTCTGTTAACAATGCATGTTTGAGAATTAAAGTTAAATTAAACCTTAATTTTGTCCTCTAGTTGTTGTTTGAGCTCGGTGACCTGGCTCTCCAGCACTGCCCCTCTATCACGAAGCTCCTGCACTTCGCCCAACGGGTCTGGAAGCTCTAGCTGTGAGAAAAAAGGCCTTGTATAAACCGCCAAATATTAAACATACTTTCATTTATCACATATCGAATTGAAACAATGATGGTTCAAAGTCACAGAATCTCTGTCAATGGTTAAAAGTGCAACCTTGAGTTTTAAATACGGAGTTGTAACATGTGTTACATCAGACCGCATATCAGTCAACATGTAAAACTTTTTTTTTTTCTGGGGATTTATTTAGACGCTCTTTTTACAATCTTACAATCACTAGTTACAGGCACAGTGCCACTGGAGACCCTCAGAGTTGCTCAGGGACACAATGGTAGTAAGTGGGGTTTGTGGCTTCTAGTTCATAGGCAAGTGTCTTACTCACTAGTTGAAATGTCAGCTATAAGACAGCCTGTTGTAAGCACAACCATTAACAGGACAATGAATTAGATATGCACGTTTACGACAACAGTGCAGTCCATAACTACCATTAAATAATTTGCATTTATTAAAGTTGCGGTTCACCTAGTCCACAAAGTAGCCAGTATGGGCAACGTTCGCAGTTTACGTTTTCAGTTTTATTTCTTCACAACTGTCCTACTTCCAGACTGTTTGAATATGTTTCGCGTTTCTTGTCATTGAGACTCAGATACGATTCTGTGGGGTTTTTACACTCAATGTTGACCTTTGCCCTTTCAGGTCTGCCCCCTGGGGGTACAGCGGCGTGGCCATGCCAAAATAATTACAATTTACTGAGCTTAGATGAACAGGGAAATTTGTGGGTGACTGGACAGACAGACAGACAGACAGATGGATATGGAAGATCTCTAAAAACAGATCGGACCAGATGCTCTTATTATCATACCTGCACCAGACTCTCTGCCTTCCATGATCTCAGCATGTGCATTTTCTCAATCATCAGGTTGACTTTTCGCCTTGTGATGTCATCATTTTCAGTGTTCCTGTAAAATATATAATTTCCAAAGACACAACCATCACCGTGAGAGAAAATGTGCTTATTATAAAATAATTATTATAAAATGAGCAAAAAGCAGTGAGTCAACACTGAGGTAAATGGATAGTGTCTTCCATGCATTCCTTTGGTTTTTGCCAGTAAAAAGGCGCATAGCGGGAAGGAGGGGGAAAGGCATTTATCAGCAGCTACATGGAACTCTGTTCGGATTCCAGCATTCCATAGCTCACGTCTGGTGAGTAAAGCCAGCTGAAAAAACACCCGAGCCAGTTCCACGGGCTCAGGGCGATGAAAACTCTTTTAAGGCCTTCATCGCCGGAACGAGGTTAGTACATTATCTTCCACACGCTTACATGCTCACACACTCACCCAGCCTGGAGGTAGCTGAACAGTGTTTGCTTTGCTGTGTCATCATCAAACAGCTCTTGTTGACCCTTCAGAAGATCAGGAGTAACCTGATTACAAAGCATATACACAGAACATATAAAACTATGCTATGCTTATTTTAGTGAAGGTCTTAATCTGAACTCTTTCTGAATTTACCTGGGTGTCCCTCTCTGAGCTTGAGTCTTCAGCACTTTGGCTAGCAGAGCTCAAAGTGGTCATTGTGTCCATCTTGTACACAAAACCTCCCACCCACTGAGACTTTGTTCCTGTGTTCTTTGGTCCTGTAGCTTCTTTTGTATCTTCTCTACCATCCACAGCATCAAAGGTTTCTCCACTTGTTGTTCTGCCCCAATGCGACCCCAGACCAATACTACCTTGGCTCATGTCTTCTTTGGCCCACCTGTTCATGGGTACAGGTAAAGAAGGCTCTGGGGAGCTGGAGCCATCCATGCTCCTGGATCGCTTCCTCTCCTCTCTGCCCATCCTGCTCCTGAACCCAACCCGGCCTGCCATCGGGCCAGGGTCCCTCCTGTCAAACATGTCAATGAGAGATCCCACACTGGCAGTGTGTTCCATGTTTATGTCTGGTTTGGGTGATGTGGAGGAGACCTCGCCTGGATCTTTAGTCCATACTGATGGAAGGTCCGGTAGCGGGCACTGGTCTAGTAGCAAGTCCTGGCTGGCCTGTGGTAAAGGGATCCGGGCTTTGTTCACCACTACAGTGTAGGCTGTTTTGGGCGAGGAGCATCCCCGGACTCTCACCGTCTCTGATAAGGCATCTGTCAATCCTGGGACCTGACGGTAACCATCAAGGTCCAGACTGTTGCGGTCAGGATCGTAGGGTCTCAGGAGCTCTGGATGCCTCTGGTAGTTCAGAAGAGGTGACGATGTCCTCTTCTGGGAATGGTGGGAGCTGGTGAAGTGCATTTGCTCCCGGCACATTGGGTTGAACGTGTTGTAATTCTCCACAAAGGGACCTTCAAGGCCACCTTGAGAGCTTCTGTTCTGGTTGTTCAGGACAACAAATGAGTGCCCATCAATGCCCTGGACTTGTACCTTCACTCCAAACGATCCCAAACCATTCTCTATTTGGCTGTGGGTGTGGTCATGCCTCTTTAGGCCCACCTGTAGCTGCCTAGGACTGTATGGCTCCATTCTGCATGTAAAGAAATCCGAATCCCACTCTACAAGAACATGACAAAAAATACAATTAATTTCATAAACCAATCATAACTCGAAAGAGATATAAGGGCCATTCATTCAATCACCTAACAAAGGCAGGCGTGGCTGACGTCACCAAGTCATGACGCGACACAATGACCAGGCTACAGTTGGGCCACACAGCTGCGCTGACTCCAACAAGCGGCTATTTCAGGGGGGAGGTGAGGCAACAACGCTGAAAACACACACGCACTCGCACGGACAGCGTGTGGACAGTGTGCAACTGTGTTGCCATCAACATTACGTCTTCTGCACCAAACCACTTCTCACCACCCTGAAGGAATGTGACACAGTAATATTAATACCTTAATAACATTAATAACAGTCGGCTTAAAATACATTTTCCTGTGACAAAAATCAAATACATATCACAATACAGGGGTGGAAACATGACAAAAGATTTTAAAATCTTTTTTTAAAAGGAGACATGGAGACTTAGAGACTTACTTACACACACACACATACATATACATACACACGCACATACACACACACACACACATATATATATATTTTATCTAAGTATATACACACACACACACACACATATATTATATTTTATCTAAGTATATATATATATACACACACACACACACATATATATATATATATATATTTATACAGACTCTACGTATACTGTAATTTTAAACATGCATATTGGCTTTCTGAAAATCGATAGAGAATTGCATTTCACTCAGGCAGATAAACTGTCGCTTCACCTCTGTTGCACTGAAGCATCGACGGATGGTCACCAAGAGCAAAGTCTTTAATCCTGAGTCGTCGTCGCGCAAAAAAAAAGACGAAGTGAACACAGACTGACGTAATGTTAATAATTACGTCCAGATGAAACGTCCGTCAGCGTCAAAAGTAAAGTACAGAAGTCCGGGGACGTCCAGGCAGAAGAAACTCACCGTCCGACTCCCGACTTTCTTTAACAACAGGGAGGGGGGGGGCTGGGGAGAGAAAGTTTGAAGGAGAAGTTTCCCGGCGGACCGCGGAGGGACCAGGCGGCGAGACAGACGACCACACCCACCACATCTTCCACATGCGCACTTCTCTTGGAGCGCACTTCACCTCTCCTGCTCTGCTGGCTTCATGTGGGAGTTATGGACAGGAATGACGCAACAACGAGCAATGCAACAAAAATATCAAAAAGGTTTTATTGTACAACATGCAGCAGACATAATTGCAAGCGCGTTCTTGTATAAAAGGCTAAATACATTATATGTATATATAATTACAAACTACTGAATACATTTTTATACACATTGCTTTGGATTTGACATGAAAGGGGAGCCGAACTAAAATCGTTTAGACACATCAAGAAATGGTGTCTGTAAAAAAGAACATTTAAAAAAAGAACAACTGCGTCTGCAGTAGGTTTCGCTTTTTGTGATGGAAGGCCCGCTGATTGTTAACATGCTCCGGAGCATCGCGTGGACGATGGATCCTCTGGTAAATGTGCCCTTGCCGGGCCTCCTTTGAGGTAAAAGAGTTTCTGGGAATAATCAAGAACAGTCTGCATAAAAGTATGCAGACTAAAAAAATAAATAAATAAACATTTGTGGAATGCAGCGGCCACACAATGCTGTGCATGTACAAGCTGAATTCTCAGGTCAGGGTTCATAAAGTGTACGTATGCTTTATATGGTTTCCTCAGGCATGAGCATAATTATTATAAACAGAAAAATCTGCTTTTTATTGGGTTAAAAGCTCTTTGTTCTGGAGTGTTTTTGCCATCACACCATCCCTTCAATGCTTGTTTGCACTGCAAACAGAAGGGATCAATTAACAGAACATCAGACAGAACATCAGAACATGACTCACCATCATAAAAGTGACAACAGAAAGAGGGAAATGTTTGATATTTAAACACGGACGGTACCTTAGGTGTGACCCAGAGGGTTGTTGAGCATGTCTGGGAGACACTGCGGATCGAGGGCCACAGAGGAAACCTTCTCCTCTTCTCTCTTCCTCAGACATGCAGCTTTTGGGTTCAGGTTGCGTTCTGTGGGGTTCATGAAGAAGAGTGAAATTCTGTAAGATAATGCTGGGCTCAGTATGTTGCTCGAGGGATTTTTTTTTTGTCACATGCTGCCCTCTGCCACCGCCACTCACCTCTGACCTGCTGCTCCAGGTTGAGGATGACGGCAACAGCCTGGTGCAGGATGAGCAGTTTCGTCTGAGGCTTGTCGCTCTTCAGGTGCAGTTGGCACATGCGGCCCAGCTCCTTAAACGCCTCGTTGATGTCACGCACGCGGAGCCGCTCTCGCGCGTTATTGGCCAGCCTCCTCTCTCGCTCGCGCTCGGCCTTCTGTTCAGGGGTCAGGTCCTCATCTTCATGGACACTGCTGTGGTGCATGCAAGCGCAGATGAGCACAGATGAGTGCATACACACGCTGGAGTCTATAGTTGGTTGAGTCTCTCTGACATTTATTGTATTTTTCAGACAGTATTCATCATTAAACCACCCCAATCCCCAAATCACAAACCTCACACTGCAGTTATTACTGTTTTGATTGACTTTCTGTCTTATATTACCTCTTGCCCCTTATTTATTCAAATATTTGATGGTAACATGAAAGCACATTGTAAGTATTTCTGGATAAGGGCGTATGCCAAATTCCGTAAATATTTGGTTATGCTCAAATTTTATTGTACTCATAAATGCAATATGAGAAACGACAAAAAAAAATGTGATTCAAAAAATCGAATTTGCTATGTTACAGTGATGTCAGACTGACAGAGACAGATTAATGCTGAAAAAAAAACATAATGTAGTGAGAACAGATTAGGTAAAATAACAAGGCTAACAATAACTGAGGCCTAACTGAGCTCAGTGGGGACCACTGATGCAAATAACTGTGTTACAATAACCAATCTAACCAATTATTGTTTCCATTGTTACAACACCGTTACCGTTACTGACAATAACATGTGGCTGTTAGTGTAATTCAGCTGTTTTCATCCGACATGACTTTTCCCTTAAGTTAATAGTCTATATGTTAAATGTACATTATGCTCTAAAATTAAGTCTTTATCCATGTCGGTAATGAGGACTTCATATATTGAGCTCTGATAATGAAGGTGGAGATGGACCTATGCCATCTACGTTTTGCTTTCCCTGGTAACTAGTTACTTTTATAATGCTGTATCTCATTTACTAATTCAGTTACTTCAGTGACTAGAAACTATAACAAATTACTTTTTTTAACGTTAATGTGCCCAACACTGGTGGGGACTAATGGACTAGAACTATCCTATCCTGTGGAAAGGGTTCCCTCTTGTGGTAACATGCGGATGTGTAGATTAGCATCAACCCTACTGATCTAATCACATAAACATGGTCATTGGCATAAAGTGCCAGGGAAATGTAATGTAATGAATTGTAAGACATCGGTACCTGGTTCTGGTGGTCTGCCCTCCCGGTGTTTTGGTGTCCCTTGTGTCACTCTCCTCATCCGACCTCAGCCCATCAGAGCAGTCAGTGTATGCCTCCTCTCTCTCAGGAACCTCCACTTTCAGCACTAAGGGCAATTTGGCCTGAGCTGCCATGCCAGCGGCAATAACTGAAGGTAGAGTCACCGCACCGCTGCCTGTGAGGTCAGTATTTACTGTACTGATTACTGAAACACTACAGAATATAATGAAACTCCATCTATTTGATATTGTTTCAAAATGCAGACAAAGGGAGTGTGGTTCACAGCAGAAATGACTAGAGATTAAAGTTACTGACCTCTGAAACCATTTCCATGATTGGTCGGGTCAGCGGTGGGAGGGGTTCCGGAGGTGACCAGTGCACTGGGACTGGAAGTTTCAACAGTGTCCACGGCAACCTGTAAATAGCCAGGCCAGAAGACAGACAAAAGACATATAAAAATGCATTTAACATGCATTTAAGGGTGGTAGTAGACCCTGAAGTCCCAGGTTCAAATCCCACATATAACCATTGTGTCCCTGAGCAAGACACTTAACCCTAAATTGCTCCAGGGGGACTGGCCTGATAGTAAGTCGGTCTGAATAAGAGCGTCTGGTAAATGCCGTAAATAAAAATTTAACTTGCATTCACCTGCATGCTCATGTTCTATTGTTATTTCACATATTTTACACATAGGGCCAAGCTTCATAGGTTGTTGAAGTGGATTACATGGGAAAAAAGTCTTTCATTCTTTTCAAGCATTCCATACTGCCACATGAAGCCATCTAATAGGACACGAACCCTAATCCCGGTCTTTAAAACACATCACAATTCTTTCCAGAACATTTTCTTTCTGGAAAAATAAAAAGTGCTAAAATGATGTAATATCCTCCTAGGGATTAAACTAACACTCTTTCTTTTGTTGTTGTTTCCAGTACACTTGTGTGATCAAAAAATGTACGTTTGATCACAGCTTTATGGGGCCTGTCGCAATATCTCCTGTAATCAGGGGGCAGCTCACTGGCCGTCACTCTTCAGCTCGTTTCAGAATGTCCAGCGCATTCAATTTCTTAACATGAAATCCTCTGAGCCAGTCGTTCTGGAGGTGATATATTAAAGTGTTGTGGGCCGAGGCGACTTGTGAACTCAAGTAATGACAAAGGGTGGCACTTTATGAGACCTATGCTCCTTCTGCTCCGCGCACGCTCTGCTTTCTATTTCAGGCAGAGCCACCTCCTGCCAGCAGTTATGCATGTGGAAAAAATGCAAGTGAGCTGCGCCAAATTGGTGAAGGTGGAAAGGGCCTGCACATAAACACACACGGATCTAGGCCATATTTTACTGGCAGTTTCCTCAAATTTCCCTATGCAAACACACAACCTGTCATTCACACAGAAACAACAATTCATCAGAATGGAGGTCTCTGAGCGTACAGTTGTGATTGGAGCATGGCTCATGTGTCCCAAGAGGCTATGGATGTCACTGGATATGCTGCTGGTGGCCCCGCCTACAGCGTGGTTGCGAAGGACATGGATGGCATCCTCCAGCCTGTCCAGACGATCCTCCATCTGATAGGTGTGTGGGAGTATTAGAAATATTAAAAGTAAACTATGAACATCGGTAAATATGAAGAAAAAATATTTTATCCAACAAAAATGTGCGTATGTAATGCAATGTTTGCATTTTTGAACAGGTAAACAACAGAAAGAAGTGAAAGGGCATTACCATGGAATGCAGAGGAGTCTCATAACTGGCCGACAGGGTTGGATGGACAGCGGGAGGAGGCCATTGGTTGGTCCCTAATACAGAGATATGGATAACAAATTATACGCTATGATGGGCATAAAAGCAAACAACATTTATCTAAAATATATATATCCTATCATTCAATCCCTTAAAAGGAACCCCAGCTATTAAGAGTTGTAAATCTCAGATAAATAAAGTTGCTTTTTTTTTTAAGATTAATACAGCATGTGTAATGTTGGTACCTGTGGGGTGTGTTATGGCAGACGATGAAGGGCCTGCGTTGGACAGGCTGGGTGTTAAACTGCTGCTTGTTTGGTCTGTAGAGTAAATCTGCAATATAAAAGGGGGTTGGGAGAGGAATCTTGATGGATGTGTGATGTATATTGAAGAAAAGTAAGCGATACTTGTCATTTTTAATGATTTTAAGATGCCAGGAGCACTTGTTGCTCTTCCTCAAATGTGTAACTTCCATAACGTCATAAAAACAACTAACAGATACTGCACTGCAATCCAGCTCGCTACAGCATGGCACACATAGTAAATCATTCCAAGAAGCGGCTCCACTTACAGATGCCAGCGCTTTCCCCAGCGCATCTCCTGTCTGTGAACTCCCACTGCCCTGGGTGACAGCTTCAAACAAGCACACACACATTTCATTTTAAATAGTTATCATATTATCAAACTCTCTCATCTACAACTAATACATTTATTAGGCTATTTGGAATGTTTAGAAGTATAGAATACGTACTTCATTATTTTGCTTTGAAATTAAAATGTACAAAATGACTGTCAAATGAAGATTTCTCATTTAAAATGGCTTACCCATGAAGCTCCCCGTGTCCCTGGCTGGTGTGGTTTGGCTTGCAAGTGTTTTGTTGCTGTCGGATCGATGAAATGTGGACATGGGAGGAAGACTTCTGTTGACCTCTGCAAGTGCACCTGAATGTGGGGGAAAGTTCTAGAAAAATCAAATATCAAACTCAGTATACTCAGTACACACATTACAGCAGATGTGCTGCCCACTATTCATTTCAGAGCCATACAGCCATACCTGGTAACCGGATCTGGGCATTTGGTTGCCAGGATTAACCAAATCAACAAAAACTTTTATTCAGAAAACATACAGCCACTACATACATTCATTACTTACATGTTTTATTCTGCTCATTTTAAACTCAACCGTTCACCTCTCAACAACAGATTCTCAGTTTTCTCAGAAAACTCATGCATCATGTCTTAAGGTGGACTTTTATATGGACTGAGTGTTTAACTCAGGATATAGGATCATATCATTTTAATCTAATTTATTTTACTGAAAGCCCAAAGGAAGTATCCATCTTTTTTAGCTTGTATTTGTTACACTGTGGAGGTTATTTTGTGACTTGAGCACAGGGCTTAAACTTCAACTTTAGCCCACAGTTAAATCATTTCCTTTGTTTTGCCAGCGCAACATAATACAGCACGCTTTCCCTGCACAGCAGGCTAGTTGGGTACAGATGTGGAGCTGTGAAACAAAAATCCATTTTCTCTGCCTTTGCAAATAACCAGACCAGTGAGAAGAAACAGCTTTACAGACTTTTTTTTGTGTGATTATATTTGAAACACTGTTAAGTGGAGCAATTGTTTGATAATGTGTGCTCTTTTGTCCAAGTGTTCCAGTAAATCAGTGCTTCACCTTTGTGGACCAGAATAAATACACTGGCTGGGATTTATGAGGAACTGAGCGGTATTCCTGTATTCCTGACCCCAGGTAACGCATTCAAACCCTGTGCCCTTTTAATTACACATTTAAGTCTTGCACTGCTGCAGGTCTCACCAGGAGGTCATGTGATGGCAAGCTGCCATAGTTTCCTGACTGTGTTTGGCTGGATGAGGAGGCTCCCAGCATGCCTCCCTGCCCCGAATGACTGATCCCATTGGATGAACTCCAGAGGTCAGGAGAGCCGTTCGTTCCATCTAATGTAATAGCAAATTATATAATTAAAATCTTGTATTAAAAGTCATTCAATACAATACATTTTGTGCACTCGATATGAATATAATATATGCATTCAGTTAGTATATGATATACAATATATATGATATATATAGTATATGATATACAACATGCTATATTATGTTCAGATTTTATTTTTACTTACTTAAATATAGTGTAAAGATTTATTTTAATTATGGATATGTGCTCCAGGATTATGATGGAGCACTGGGCTCAAGTGTCATACTTAATTAGGGCAAATTGCAATGGGTTGTCCCAGAGTATCAGTTTTTATTTCTTAAACATGAACCGTGCCTCAAAAGCAGCTGAGAAAACACAGACTCGGCCTCTAGACCTTCACTTTGAACGGGTTTACATGCTGAACAGGAAATCTAATTCCGCTCCACGTCCCAATAGGCCCCAGTGTCCTTGGGAGAAAGAAACACTTTCCAACAACAGAACTCTATCTTCCTAAAGCACACAGTCACACAAAACTGCCAGACAGCAGACAGCAGCACACAAACACACACACACTGACACAGCAATGGCCTAAATAAAGCTAAATGAAGTGAGGAATTAAGGTGTAGAGGGTTATTTGGTTCTTGACTGCGCATCTGAGAATGGCACCTACCCAGCAAGGAGCTTGTAAACACAATGTTAGGAGCTCTGCCTGAAGAATATGGGGCAGAATGGCCTTCTGAGCTTGAAGATGGAGTATAGACCTGAGAAACAAATATCTTAAAAATGTTATTTTGATGACCAGAGGTGGCTAAGTGACATTTGCATTTAATTCACACATAAAATAAAAGCCCCAATGAGAACAGATCATGATGCAGACATGTGAAGTTCAAAACCCTTTCCATATATATATATATAATACGGGTTTGTGTGTTTTATAGTGTGAGGCTTGCAGCTTTTAGTTTAATCATGGCACCATTAGCCTTCGCAAGGGCGAACTGTTTCCTATTATGAATCGTACTTGTTATTTTCTGTCATCACAACAACATTCAGTTTCCAAACCAGGACGGAGCACTTTGATTGCTGAAACAAAGTGAGAACAATTGCAAACCCGGCCTTTTTGGTATGAGACGACATAAAGTAAGCCATTGTACTGCTTCATGTCAATGGGTTTTATTATATGGCAATTAGTGGTTAAAAGTCCAGATTCAATTTCCTACTTCAGAGCACACAGGCACCTGATAGCATTTAAGATATTAATAAGATATTAACATTTTGGAAACCACATGAAGAGTTTCTCTTTTTTTGCCATATACACACTCAGTCAGAGGAGCCCGTCCTGCACCTGCTCCATCTTTTCGCCGCTTTGATGTGCCCTCTAGGAAACGAAAACAAGCTTTGCTCTGCAACATCAATGGCAAGTGCGTTACCACGGCAACACGGCCTATAAGGACAACTGGTGAGGACTCTACTCTCCTGGGCTCACGCATTCACAGATATATGAGCCGCAAGGTGCTCGTATCCCCCCACCCGTATCCCCCCCGGCATAGTGACCCTGGGACCAGCGCAGGCCGACGCAGCCACACCGAGATGCAGGGCCCGTCTAAGCTTTGGCGCGTGGCATATGGTGGGGGATAATGCCAATTGTGGCTAACCAGGTGACCCGTTAATAACACTAACTAACCCCCAACGCTGAAAAGAGAAAAAAAATCCAAAGAGAGCAAATCTTCTGCCTTCACAATGCTCTTTACACAACTAGGCAAGATCATATACTTCATTTTAATTGGCAGCATTCATCTAAGATTTTACCAGAATACCAGCAGACACATTTTGTAATATTTCTGGCTAATTATAGTCTCAAATCAAAGACAGCAGTTTAAAAAGAGCAGATTGTAAACAACTCTGTACAATCCCTCCAGGGTTATTTACCCTCTTTTCTTGAATTTTGAAGAATTTTTATGTCTTGAACACATGCAAACAATTGTCCTCTCCATGCAGTCAGCGGCCCTCGTCTGGAATTACTTACTTTCCTAAAGATCAAAGTCTTAGCTGGGAATTGTAATGGGGCAGAGAGAAGAATAAAAACTGCCCAGGGTCAAGTCACATTTTGCTTCACGTCAGGCAGCATTCCTGTCTGCCTGGCCTTCCAGTTGCAGTGCCTACACCTTCCAAGATCAACCTGCATGCTGTCTAGAGCTCTGCTCAGAGTATTTTTCTATCGCTGCACCAAGAAGATCTTCACATTTGTGCAGTCATACTTAATGACTGACAAACACTATTGCAAAATATTCACATTTTACAATTCTTGCATTTGGCAGAAACCCTTGTCCAGAGTGACTAACATACATGCATAAATATATATTTAACTTTACATCAACTGAAAAATCTTTTTAAAATATTTATTTGCCCTTTTTACCTTACATTTAGCATTTTTATCATTGAGGTTGAGGTTTCAACAGGTGTATTTTAAGCTTCATTTCTTTATTCTGAAAGCATCTGAAACTTGCTTTTAATCCATATCTATGCCTTAATAATAACAAATCAAGCTGCCTGAATGCAACATCATTGTGACTGAAGTCAGAAGTTACACCAGATACACCTGTTGCAGGGGTGTCTGCTCTCGTCCAAAATATTAAACTCTCCTACTCTTTTTTTTTTATCTGATTTTTGATCAGAAAATATGTGCCTTTTAAAACTGTTGTGTTATTGTTCTCACTTAGAAGGAGAATATTGTACGTTATACTTTAGTATGATATGAGAGTATGTATGATTTAGTGTGGTTTTTGTGGAAATGTGGTTTGCCTAAACCTGATTTAGAGATATAAAGTACTAGACAATGAAATGTAGAAAACAACATATTTAGTAAAAAGCATGTAAAAGCTCACCGTCTTCCCATTGTAGTAATACATTAAAGGGTTGCCAGATCCTGTTGTAGGGTATGCGCAGTACATCACTGCTGACCGAGATTGAATCTCTGGTGTCGTGGGTAAAATCCTCAGCTCCTCTCTCCTCACCCACTTGCACGCTCACTCAGCTCCTGTCTGAGTGCAGCCAGCGTCTCCACCACCCCCCCGGCCTCCGCCAACTAACCATGGACCAGCACTCAGACAGCGTATGCAAATGAGGACTGAACCATTACGCTCCGTCTGCGGGGGCTTCACCACTGGCAACGCCCCTCTCAGTTAATAAAGTGCTGTGCCTCTCCCTTCAGTGAAAATAAAATGCAATAAAAACATTCAAAGTGTACTGTACTATGTGTAAAAACATTGTTATGTAAACGGCCACAATTACAGAAGAAATTATGTTACTTGTTCTGTTTATTATAACATAAAATAACAAGAGTTCAATGCAAAAGAGTAGTAAGGGATTTGTAAGTACTTGAGAAATATACCACGTTCTTGGCCGGCATTAACCACTGCAGTGTCCTCAAGCTTCATCTGACCCACTTTTCAGGTAATGGTTGCTTTGCACGTGCCGCAGAGGGAATAAGGTTATTTTTACTCATGCTAGACTGTCTGGGTGCTGTGCAGAGTAAATATACATGTCCTGTCGTGTAGACTCCTTGTAGACTCTAATCCCTGCTTAGTGTCTGCTGGCCTTCTCTGACTGACTGACTGACTGACCACAACCAGGAGGTCTGTGCTACTGCATGTCAGAAGAGGGTTGACTGTAGTCGTTCCAACTTCTTAAATGCCCAGCTCCGAGGTTCTTTACAGTGTAGCATGGTCTAAACCAAAAAGTATGTTTTTGGTTCAGCATTTTTACTCCGTTCCCTCATGGCTCCACCCATGGATTTTAAGTCTAAAAGGAGAAGGTTGCACAGACCTGGGAGTCATTATGAAGAAGCAGTTGGGGCAAGTATTGTAAAAAAAAAGTTCAAAAAGCATTCACCAGTGCAACTGAGAGCAGAAGAACAGAACACAATATCAGACGGTGCCACAACCAGCCCCCAGCCAATCCAATCACAAGTAAAACCACAGCTCGCCACGCGAATCCACAGACTGACCCTTGAGTCCTGAGAACACCATACAAGTTTGAGCTTTAGGCATCTTAAAAGACATCTTGACACAAAACACACTCACACACACACATACTGTAGTATTCAGTGGGGCAGTGGTGGCCTAGCGGTTAAGGAAGCGGCCCCGTAATCAGAAGGTTGTCGGTTCGAATCCCGATCTGCCAAGGTGCCACTGAGGTGCCACTGAGCAAAGCACCGTCCCCACACACTGCTCCCCGGGCGCCTGTCATGGCTGTCCACTGCTCACTCAGGGTGATGGGTTAAATGCAGAGGACAAATTTCACTGTGTTCACCGTGTGCTGTGCTGCTGTGTATCACATGTGACAATCACTTCACTTTTTTTTTTTTTTTTTTTAGTCTTACAACGATCTTTTCTACTTTCGTCCTTGATTCAGATAATGTACACAATGTTTGACAAAATGTTGAATTTCAATCCTCCTCATTTTTTTTTTTTTAATTTTAGATGCATGTGAATTGTCAAGAGTGGCACTGGTTCATGGGGACGTTTTGTAAGAAGATTGGTGCATGTCAGAACCAGACTGATTGACCTCTACATAGTACTGCCTCTTTAGCGCTAACTTTGCCCCAGATTTCCAGGTTATGCCTTTCCTCTGTTAAAAATTAAGCCACAAACTGAATTTTAAAATGTTCACCCATGTCATTTTATGACCTCTTTTCCAGTTTTGAAAACTTTTCCATGTTAGTATTGGTGTGGAGATTAAATACCTGCAGCCTCATTAATCTTTTTCATGTATTTAAAATAAATCTGTCAGTATAATTGCCTGTGGATGTTCATTGGGGAAGGACACAACAAATAAATAAATCACCACTACTCAGATGAGAATTTAAATGTGAAGTGACAGAAGACTGACAGAAAAATACATTGAGAACGAGAGGTGACAAGAATAAAAATCCAAAAACAATTTTTACTGTTTCCTCCAACAGACAGATTACATTCCTCTAATCTTCAAGGGCCATGAAGGGTTTTGATAAAAATGTAATGACAATGTAATGACTGACTTGGCTCATATAAATATATTACATAACATTCTGTTAGATGTATAATGTGATGTGTTCTAAAAAAAAAAGTGGCAAAGGAAATTGATATAAATTGAAATCAGCAATCAGCAGCATGACTGAAAACGCAGGACACACCTCCCTCTAGTGTCCACATAAGTAATCCCTCAGCTCAGCCCTGCACCCATTTACCCTGCACCCACTGAGTTCAGTGGGTGCAGCTCAAGGCTATGCATTCAAGGCCAATTCCTCTGCAGGAAAAATAGAATTCCAATAAAACATAAAACCTTGCATTCACGAATGAAACACAATAGAATGTATTGTGAGTGTTGTCTATGGGCCAAGGATAAGACTGAACATCCCCTGAACATACCCATTTGGTGCCCTGGGCAAACACCCCCTCCTTATTCGAATTGTCTGTTCCACCTTACATACCGCAGGCTTCAATATTTTATATTGAAATGTCCATATTCATCATAAATCTATGTGCACATGAGAAAAGTCCATTTTACAGTGAAAAATGTTTTGGATGGTATTAGTTGATATTTTAAGACCTTTTACACTTTTACACAACAAGTACATTTTCAGTGGCCCAGAAACTGTAGTTTTTTGGTAAAAGAATGCCATTCATCAATCCAATGCACAGTTCCCATGTGAAATTCTCAGTGAAAATAGTGTTGGGCCAGACAGGTAATGCTTGATACCATTTCAGGATGTTGATTGGGCACAGAGATCATCACCATATACAGATTTAAAAGTTTGTTATTTCTGAATTAACAGATTTCATGGCAGTAAGCCTCTCTGAAGATCAAATACTCTTTCGATTCCAAAGTTTACACAGGTAGCAGCTAATTCCTTGCTAGACAATAGAGCGAGGGCAGGAGAAGCATGACCACTCTTTGATTTAGGATTAAGCCCTGCAAGAACCAGTAAAAGCTCATGAGAGGGCTTCAATGCCATTTATTACATCTTAAAAATAAATCACAAGTCTAGATTCAAGTCTAGCTTAAAATAGGTATGATGTGGCCCAATGTCTGGTTTGAGTGGAAAGCCAACATGTCTCAATTCAGATCTGCTTTGTGAATGGTTTGTCTCTGACTGTTACACTACAGAAAAATATGAAAATATTAAAAAAATATATGAACAAGTTTACACATTGCATGCATAGGTTTATAAAATATGCACAGTATTTTTTTAAAGTGAAAGTTAAGTGATTGTCATTGTGATACACTGCACCACAGCACACGGTGACAAAAAAAAGTGCTTTTAACCATCACCCTTGGTGAGCAGTGGGCGGCCATGACAGGCGCCCGGGGAGCAGTGTGTGGGGACGGCGCTTTGCTCAGTGGCACCTCAGTGGCAGCTTGGCGGATGGGGATTCAAACCGGTAACCTTCTGATTACGGGGTCGCCTCCTTAACCACTAGGGCACCACTGCCCCAGTATAAATGTTTTACAAAAAAAGTGTGTTTGGTGTTCAGAGTTCAGCAGAATGAAAGCCTGGTGGAAGAAAGGGTCAGGCAGTCTGCTGGTTCTCCTTCGCATGAGTTTAGAGCTTTGATTCTTTGATGAATTTACATGTTTTCCTTGGACCCAGAGTCTGGAAATCTGTGTGAGAATAGAATAGAATAGAATGCATTTTATTGTCCCTATACACATATACACACTAAGATTAAAAGCAGCTCCTTCAGTGAAGACATACATTTGCAAAACAGTGTGGAAAATACAGATAAACCTAATACAAGTAATTACAAGTGAAGTGAGACACATTTAGATAAGGCAAGGTGATCCTTTATTACAATTAATAAATTTGCATTGCCATGGACAGTAGAAGAGCAGGAGAAATAAAGAAATAAAAGAAAAGGAAAGAAACGGTCAGAACCAATATATTAAACCCTGAAGAATGTAATTTAAAGTTCTTTATTGTAGAGTACATGTTGTTCTTTATACTTTTTTTTAAATCACGTGTCTGCGCACAATGCTTCATTTAGAGGCATCAATCAATCAATCAATCAAACAATCAATCAATCAGTCGAGTGGGCAATTAAGCATGTCCGCGGTGCCAACTGCAGATGAGAGATGGCACGCACGTCCTGATCAGATCGGACCAAACGTCGCCTGGCGGGGAAAAACATCTTCTCCGGGTACCTGGAAGCGCCTCTCCTCCCGCTCGGCTCCACGTAGTGCGCCTGCGCCACCGCTACTCGGCCGCAGCAGCACCGTCCGTGGCGGCTGCTGGCGTGCTGTTTGCTGCAGTGGGTCTTTTTTTTTTTATTTTTGCGGTTCTTTTTTGTTTTGTCTTGTCGTCCCCTCCCCTGGTTCCGCGCCCCTCTTCCCGCAGCGCCGTCGAGATGCGTCGCGGAGGAGCGGCGTGAGGAGGCGTCTCCGGCGGTGATTATGTGCGCCCGGAGAACTGCTCTTCTCGCCAGGTCTCCGACGAGGCCTACACGCCGAAGCTGAACGCGGCTGCACCCCCGCCCGCCCGCCCGCCCGCCCGCCTGCCTCCCCTGCAGAACATCACCGTGATGGCAGATGATCAACAGCACCAACAACCCGGTCAGCAGCAGCAGCAGCAGAACCCGAGCTCGGCGCCGGGCGCCCTTCCAGCCGTGGGACCCGGACTCCAGGGGCCCGAGGCCAGCGCGCTGCAGTACAACAAGATCAAGAACTCGATCTGGTGAGCGGCGTAAACACGCCACTAGCCTAGCGTAGCCGCCGCCGCCGCCGACACGTCGCCCGCCGGCCGGCCAGAACCCGCGGGCCGGGCCGAGCCGAGCCGAGCTCCGTTAGCCGGACGCTAGCGCTGTTTTTAGCCAGCTAGCAGCGTGCCGCGGCTGCGACGGTAACCCGGGCGGCCGACAAGGTCAGTCCAGGTGCCGCCCGGCGTCTGGAAGACGGCGTTCCGACCCCCGCTACGCCCGGCTGGCTAACGTTAGCCCCGCCAGGCGCCGACATTACACGGACTCGGTCCGGGTTGAGCGAGTGGCGTCGGGCGAGGTGGAAATGTTTGTAGCCTAGTTTTTCATTTTTTTTTATTCAAACCACAGAATATGTTATAAATGTCTATTCAGTGTGTGACTGTGCTACAGCATTGACAGATTGTGTTTGCATGTTTGTATTTCCAGCAAATCCGTACAATCAAAAGTGGAGAGCATCCTGGTGAGTAGTTACTCTGTGTAGTTACTGCGTAGTTAATGCGTAGTTACTCTGTGTAGTTACTCTGTGAGATGCACGCTTGCTGAATTGGCCTGTGGACTGTGTTCCATACACCTACATCGAATGCAATGAGCCAACAATGCCTCTCGAGTCCACCTCCATCGTTGGTGCTGACTCAATAATCTGATATCACTGACGCCTGTTATTTGTGTGCCATCATCTCCCTAAATTGGATGTAGATTACTGGTTTTCAGTGTTTTATGGATTTTAATAAAAAGCGTAAGTAGTAAAATCAAATGCCTGCTTATGATAATTATTAATAGTCATTTCAGACATTACAATAGAAATTAGTGACACACACATATAAGACACCAAAATGTTTTTTGTTTTAAATTACGATGTGCAGTTTCATCCATTTTATAATAGTTTAATTTTAGATTTAATTCATCAAAGCTTCTGGGTACTGGGATTTTTTTATGTATTATTTTCAAAATTGAATATTTACACACACTATCATATAATGACTGTGTTATGTGTGAAAATCACCTATTTTATATTTTTAAAAATGTAATAATTGGAGAAAATGGCAGTATGCTTTATATATTTATATTATTTAATATGATTTTATTTTGTGGTTTGTGGTGCTAAAACATTAAGAATCAAGTGCATATGTATATATATTTGTATGTTTTTGTTATATATATTGTGTGTGTACAATTAAATGTATTTCTAGCTAATCAATGTGGCTAATTTATACTATTATTAGTTAATTTGTCATTGTTCTGAGTCAGTCATTGTTGTACTGCCAGTGTACAGATGCTTGTCATGCCCTGTCATGACAGGAAGTTTTTCCATGTGGGACAGGGACAACACTAAATATTCCCGTGAACGAAGTGGCTTGTTCCCATGGTGGGATAATCCCATTCATTAAAATGTATGATCTCACTACAAGGGAAGAGAAATTGGTAACCCACTATAGCTGTCTCATGCCCGAGTGCATTGTGATTTGTCACATCGTTCCCAGTATCAAATTAGGTTTTTTTTTTTTTTTGGACATGACAGACACTGTACGTTAAACAGAGGCTTTTAATTTTTTTTTTATTTACTGCTCATTGGCTGACAAGTCTCACCCCATTCACGAGCAGTGGTTTCCCCTAGCAACAAAGAGGCAAATAGAATAGGAAGAGGTGAGATGAATTCATTCTTGGAATACAATTGAAACAGAGGTGGGGCGGAGCCCGTGCTGAAAAGATGTGTTGCTAGAGTGTGAGCATTGACATGCATGGTTACTGTCAGGGTTTACATGGCAACTGGTTAAAAGCACTGCAAGACTTCAGGCTTGATGTGCCCGGTCACATGCAGAAGAAGCTCCCATCCTGTCTAGGCGGCAAGGGAATTGGTTTTAAAACATGCTTCTTTCATGTTTTTAACACATGAGTCTGATTGCGTTTAGTTTATTTATCTCTGCAGTAAATTACTGAAAATGCCGTCAGCCCTTTGAGATTATAACAGATTTGACATAGGGCAAATTAAACTGTTTATTATTAGTTTTTTACAATTAATTCAATCCTGCAGTAAAAAGCCCAAACCTTTTTGAATTATAGTTCTATTAAAAATATTTTGTGTAATTATTAAATTTTCTTTTGCTCCTAATGATTTAATTTCTTGGTTTTCACAGCAAGATGTTGAGAAGTTTACAGACATTGAAAAACTCTACCTCTACCTTAAGTTGCCTTCTGGTCCCAGCAGTGGCAATGACAAAAGGTACTTGAATGACCACACATCTACCTGGTGACCACCCCTTGTTGCATATTGTCCTGTTTTAACATAACATTATGCACGGTTGATTTTTTTTTGTGAGTGTTCATGGTTTTAGCTTTGAAACCACAGCTGTAATGCTTTTTCTCTCATGTTTCACCTTTCCATAGCCCCACGCTCATTTATGAATAGCAGTGAAATGTCATCATTGTAATGTTTCATTGTAATCAAAAGTCCCACTTTGGGACTGATATTTCTTGTGGCATTAGATGATCCACACAAAATATTTTCATATTTTAACCCAATGTGATTCCTTTAGGCTGCATTTACACAGAATCTTTACTGCAAAGTGTTTCTCAATTACATTCTCCTTGTGATTTATTGATTGTCTGAATATATTGATTATGTAAACACTCATAAGTAAATGAAATACTATCATACCAGTTTGATTCTGCAATATCTAGCTTCATGTCTTCATGTCTGTTATTTGTTTCTCCATATCTATTCATCACCTCAACCCCCAATACTC
Organism: Denticeps clupeoides; assembly: GCF_900700375.1. Classification (NCBI taxonomy): domain Eukaryota; kingdom Metazoa; phylum Chordata; class Actinopteri; order Clupeiformes; family Denticipitidae; genus Denticeps; species Denticeps clupeoides. Next base: position 13,015,537 of record NC_041723.1, on the reverse strand, counting down.
AACATGATGTCCAATAGAACTGAAAATCAGAGGGGGTCTGCCAGTCCTGCATCATGGTACTAAAGCTTCTCTTTTCAAGGAACAAATCATTTTAGATGAACAGTATTACAAAGGCCAACAAAAAGGAACTTTAAAATACCCTAGAATAAATTACATTGCAACCTTGTGGTTTTTCTCCATAGTGATCAGAATTCTATGTCGTCCAGCCGGACCCAGCAAATGTATGCGTTCAACTGGATCCGAAATCACTTAGAGGAACATCCAGAGACTTCTCTCCCAAAGCAAGAGGTGTACGATGAATACAAGTGAGTTAATAGAATTGCTGTTGTATTACATTGTCCTTGTTTTATTGTCATTATTTAGCACATTACAATGTTGTTGTTTTGTTCCCACATCTTCCAGGAGCTATTGTGACAATCTTGGCTACCATCCCCTGAGTGCAGCTGATTTTGGGAAAATCATGAAAAACGTTTTTCCCAACATGAAAGCACGTCGTCTCGGCATGAGGGGCAAATCCAAATATCCTTTCATACTCATCCTGAATAAAAAATATTCAAACATACAGTGCATCCACATCCACATTTTGTTATGTTACAGCCTTATTCAGAAATGGATTAAATGCATTTTCCCTCAGAATTCTACACACAACACCCCATAATAACAATGTGAAAAAGTTTACTTGAGGTTTTGGCAAATTTAAAAAACATTATTTTAAAAAAGAATTATTTTACCAGTGTAATTGATACTGGGTAAATTTAGTTAAAAATCTATTTCACAATATGTGCACAAGGAATGATCATTTCATATCTGCCCTAATATCAGGAGAATAAAAGCACTTAACTACTTCTTACATACTGCTACAGTGGACTTAGGAAGAAAGCCTTTGTGCATATGCCATCGCTGCCAAACCTGGACTTACACAAAGCAAGTGATGGGGTAAGAATATGTTCATTTATCCTGAAATTTTTTATTTTTCAGCTGTGGTGTATCCAGAAAATTTGGATTTGCTGTGGGGAATAGGAACAAGGAACACAGTAACATCAGTTAACAAATATTGTTCTTACTTATAGACAATAATTATGTGCAGAAGCAAACATTTCATAATGTTTACTATGTAAAAAAATAGCTATTTGTGCCAATAGGTGATTTATTGGCAACATTTATTCAATTTGTAAAATACTTATTTTCATACTGCGGTTCCTTCATGCAAAAATCTTTATATCCATCAGTGTGAGCTTCTGGAGCCAACAGGTCAGTCTCCTAGTGCAGAAGATGAAATGCGCTCTGCAGCCTGTGGTCTGGTGTGTGAATGGGCTCAGAAAGTTCTCAGCCGTCAGTTCGACAGTGTGGAGGAACTTGCCCGCTTCCTGTTGAACAGCCACTACATCGGTACCAAGTCTATGGCCGCCCTCACCGTTATGACTGGAACTCCAACGGGTACAGAATAAATGCATCATAAATGTGGCCTTTATTTGTAGCAATCAATAGAATGTAACACACACGATTGGTTTGATACATGGATGGATTTGTTTTTAAAACAGGAATGAAGACACCAACACAGGCTTCAGCGTTTGTCCCAACTGGTGAAGCGAACTCATTCCAGCCCCAAGTTAAGACTCTCACTTCCCCTTCAATCGACGCCAAGCAGCAGCTGCAGCGTAAGATACAAAAAAAGCAACAGGAACAAAAGCTGCACTCTCCCCTGCCCAGTGATGCTCAAACCCGGAGGGCTGATGCTGGCACCCCTGGGCCTGGAACTAGTCTCACTGCTAGTCCTGCTCTGCTTTCCCCCCAGCCCACCATTGGCATTGTGGTGGCAGCTGTGCCCAGTCCAATTACAGTAATTAAAATTTTTTATCTATGCAATGATTTCATGGTGACATTGGTAACCTATTAAATAAAAAGCAAATATTGCTCTGGTGTATTAATAATAATAATAACATATATTTTATTAATCTGCTTCCCTCATACAGGTGCAGAGGAACCGCCAGCTCATGACCTCGCCCAGCCCTGTTGGAACAGCAGAAGGCAAAGTGGTTCCTGTCAACTTTCAAGTCGTGACCCAGCCTGTCAAACAGTCACCTAAAACACCTCAGAATGTTCCTGCAAGTCCTGACCGGCTGGCACGTCATCGGTATGCCCAAATCCTGCCCAAACCTTCTGCCACAAGTGCGATCACCCTTCGCTCACCCCCAACCCTTCTTATCACTAACAGCCCTATTAAAACCGTTATGCCCACTCCCCATGTCAGCTCAGTTAATGTAGTCAAAATGACTGCCATTTCCCTGGCGCCCAACAGCAGCACCAGCAGTGGGAACAGCAGTGTGCCCACACCACTACGGCCAGCCTCAGCTGGGGTCAGTAGCACAGCCTCACAAGAGGAGCAGAACCAAACCCAGCAGGCTCAGAATGGCCGAGCAGCCACGCCGCTTCAGTCTCCTGGTACTGGGAGGCTTGGTCGTCCAACCACTACCCCCACTCCTACTGTGGCCTCAACCAGCGAGATTAAAGTGGTGTCTGACGCCACAAGTGACTGCAACACTGCTGCTGATAAGCAGAGCACTGTTCAGGAACTCAGCGCTGCGCTGAAGAACGAAAGAGCCACTAAACACAGGACTTCCAGTGAACCCGCCCTACCTGCCAAAGGCTCCCCTGGACCTGATCGAGTAACCAGGACCAAAACAGATTCCGCTACTTCTCCCATTACCAACGTTGGAGTGCTGACCCTTGGGAGCAATAACAACGGCAAGGAATGTCATGATGGCACTCTGTATCTGACGGTCACTAATCAAAACTTTAGCGCTGGTTTGTCATCAAACGGCTTGCTTTCATCAGGCAGTGCTTTCCAGAAAGATCCTGGTCCTGATTCCAAGAGTCCTAGGAAGCGCTCTGCCTCTGTGCTTGAGTCGCATGTGATTCCTGTGAAAAGGGTATTTATTTCCCAGCAATCTTTAGACATTATTGACAATCCAAAACCAGGATTTGGAACCGCAGGAAAGCTCCAAAGGCCTGGCACCCCAGCCAGACCGGAGAGTGCTCCATGCAAAGTGACGTTGAAACACTCCATATCCGTGCCAACTCAAATCCTGGCTCTTTCTGACACTCCTATTGGGAACACAAGTTCCTCCCTCACTGTTGACAAATCACAGAGTTTGTTGCAAAGTGAAAGCGGAGGTGGTGCAGGTACTGTTAGTGCCAGCAATCCCATTCCAGTTGGAGATGCCATCTCTGACCAGTCCTTATTACAACATATATCCAATAACCCCCAGATTTTATCTGCTATGTCACAAGATAGCAGTGTAGCAGATGAACTGAAGACGGCCTTGTGGGATGAAGAACATCTTCAGAAACAGGAGTTCCCTTCACAGATACCAGCAGACCACAAGCTGATCACCACCTCCCAGCTTCCATTAATAGCTCAAGTACCTGAGGCCTCTGGTCAGATTGCCCTCCAACAAGATATTGTCGATTTCACTGGAGCCCAAGGCAGTATGGACTACTTCCCATTCAATGATGATGACATGACTCAGGACAGCATTGTGGAGGAGCTTGTGCAGATGGAAGAGCAGATGAAGCTGAACAGCAGCTTGCAGCCTTATTTGGTAGACATAGCCCTTCAAGGGCAGACCGCAGTGTCCCAAGGTGCCATGCAAAGTTCCTCTTTCTACCACTCTGCGCATAGTAGCACAACCCCAGTGCACACCCCTACCCCAACACCTACCCCTACACCAACTCCGACGCCAACTCCGACATCTGAAATGCTGCCAGGGGGCCATGGCTTGACTAGAGAAAGTCCATGCTCCCGAATGGCGCCCATAACGCCAGTGGATGGAATCATGGGAGGTGGCCGGCATACCCCTATTAGCACTCCTCTCTCCAACTGCAGCAGCAGCATCCCACCAAGCCCTGTGGAGTGCCGCAATCCCTTCGCTTTTACACCTATTAACTCTAGCATGACTGGCTATCATGATGCCAGTGTGGTCTCTAGCAGCCCAGTTAAACCTATGCAGAGACCCATGGCAACCCATCCAGACAAAGCCAAGCTGGAGTGGATCAATAACCGCTATAACAGCACGGGAAGCTCCCCTTCGATCCCTAGCAACAATGCCATCAGTACCCTACCAAGCTACCAAGACCTGGTGGAGGACCATTTCCGTAAGCCGCATGCTTTTGCCATCCCTGGGCAGGCTTATCAGTCTCAGACGAGGCACCAGGATGGACATTTGGCCCGCTTGACAGCCGTCTCCCCTGTGCAGCCGCAGGTAGCCAACTCGCCCGTTGCCAGTAAACAAGAGAGCTTTGCAGTACCTGCCCCACTAGACAACAAGACTGTTGGGTCCAGCGGTGCCACGTTCCGATGTCGTAGCGTCAGCCCTGCCGTTCGTCAGCGCAACCTAAGTGGGACCAGTGGCCAGCCTGGTACCAGCACCAGGTCTGTTGTTTCCCCCTTCAACTTGACTTTGACCTCTGAGGTGCTCAGCATACTTTCAAGCAGTCAGTCATTAGTGAGCGCTAATAGCATGGCCCAGAGGAGTCAGTCTGTACCACTGAACGTCATGATGGAGTCAGAAATGCTGCCCCTTTGTCACCAAGGACAGCAGAGCAACACTGCAAAGATTACCAATGTGCTCCTGAGCAAGATGGACGCAGATGGAGATGATGCAGTGAGGGGCCTTGGTGTAAATAATCTACCGTCCAACTACACGGCCCGCTTGAATCTCACCCAGATGCTGGAGACTACCGCCAGTTTTTCTGCCGCCGCCAGCCACCAGTCCCAGCAGCTACCAGTTTCGAGCCCAGTTGCTTATGACTTCCAGAAGCCCTGTTACCTCGTGAGTCCCAGAAGTGAACAGACAAATTTCTCTACTGGTGATGGACAAGCACAACCAGGATCCGGTGGACAGCCACAGGATCAGCAGCTGGAGTTACAGGATCCGCAGATGCACGATGAGCAGCACCTACAAAACGACCCCGAGCTTGGCGAGCAGCAGATGCTGTCACAAAGCAGCCAGCAGCAGGACGAACAGCAGCAGGAGCAGCTGGATTTCAACAACACTGTTAAAGACCTCTTGGGGGAGGATGGCCTGAACCCAAGTTCTCAGCTTGTTGGCCAAGTGGCATCGGAGCTCAATGCAGTCGCTTCAGACTTCTCCAGTGACATCCGACTGACTTCTGACCTTTCTGGTAGCATAAATGACCTGAACACTCTAGACGCAAACCTGCTCTTTGACCCTGGCCAGCAGCAGGATCAGTATGAAGACGCAACATTGGAAGAACTGAAGAATGATCCGATTTTCCAGCAGATATGCAGTGACACTGTGAACTCTGCTGGCTTTGACTGGCTGGAGAACAAAGACCAGCCGACAGTGGAGATGCTTGGTTAGTATTGTCCATGGTTTTTTTTTTGTTTTTCCCTTTTTCTACTTTTTATTTATAATTTATTTTTCTTGTTCTGTGAAATATCTCTGTTTTTGTATAGTTTTTTTTTTTATCTGTGCAGCAAAAACCTGGACACTTCTTGAGAAGTTCCAACCTGACCTGATCTCTTTACAGGCTCACATTTTCCCTTCATTTGTACGTTTTTACTATATTGTCAGCACGTCCTGACTTCTTCCCATGTCACTGAACTCAAGCAGTTTGTCACAGACTTGCGTTAATATGGTTCTGTGGTCGCCGTTCGAGACCGCACCGCTTGGGTTAACCAATCTGCTAAACGAGACTCATCCACCCGAACTGACAAATTCCATGGATTTTAGTTTCATTGGGTTTCACTGTGGACTTGAAAATGCAATACACATCGCAGTCCTGACAAAGCTCTCTGGATTAGCTAAAGAAAAGTCTGGAGTAAGATTTATCTGAACTATGCCTTTAAGAATAGTTTGGGATAACAGTGGACCGCAAACCCAAAAGGTGAAACCAGTTTTCGAAGTGTGTGCCTGGCATACATAGATGTTGAAAGTAAAAAGGTGCTATTAGGTGCTGAAATAATTTTCATCTGCCAGAATCAACGACGAACCCACAAATGTCTTTAGCTGAAAAGACCTTTTGACTGGCCATAATACTTGTACTGTTAAATAAAAGATAGTCAGGAGGAGTGGGATTTTTACTCTTACTTCTGTCTTGTGAATTATGTAAACTATTACAAAAGGGAAGGGTACTGGGATGCCTTATTTCCAAAGTCAAAGGCCTTATACCATCTGTAGGAAGGCTTTAATATAAAGTTGCTACATTCTCGAACAGTTTCCACACACAGAAGCTTGACTTTTTCTCGACCTCTTCAGATTCAGTGTCATCCTCATTAACAGTGTGCATGCATAGAGACAGAATATCCTGCTATTTGCATTGCAATATCCTGTGAATAGTATTATTTCTACTGGAAGTCATATCAGGAGGGATTTTATTGAGGCTTGAGGAGGAGTGCAGTCAATTCTCTTCCAAATATGGTATGGTGACGGCTAAATAAGTAGTTGACAGATTTGGAGAAAAAAAGATAAATCAAACCCATAGTCGGTGTCCTGTAAATTTCAGCCTTACATCCATACCAAAGAGAAGCTGTTGAAGAACAGTGAGATTGTTGAGGATATTCCGTTTGATCACCCATGTCGAACTTCAACCGGTGAAAAGCCGAGCAGAGAATTGTTCTTGTACAGTTTGTAAGTGGACAAACATAGTTGTTATATAGGCAACAGTTGATGGCAGAGCATGTTGAGGAGAAATAATAATTAAAAGAAAAAAAAAACTTCATTACTTACTGAATTCATGACAGGATGTGCTTGTTAAATTTTTTAATTGTGTAGTCGGGAAGCCATGTTCTCATTTGTAAGAGGAAAAAAAGGCAAAAAGGAAAAAAATAAACCATAAGTCCATTATATGAAGACACTGTATTGAGGTTATGATTTAGGTAGGTCAGATTGCCCTTAAAAAAAATTAATAAACAAAATAATTGTATTGATCATTTTTGGTCTATAGCCAGCACGATATGCTGTACGTTATGTTTCTGGCTTCATGTATTGTGCAAGTAATGCTGTCTGTTTGGTCTCTAGCTTGCTGATATCATTTTACTTACTAGAGTTTATTGGTCTCTGCATTAGCAGAATTGATGTGTATACTTTGAGAGGAAAAATAGCATGGTTTATTGAAAAAAAAATATTATAATGGTATACATTTCTGTGACATAGCCTAGATTTACTGTGCAAAGAACCCTGCAGCAGACACTGGAAATGTCAAAGGCTCATGTTTCAGCAAACGTTTCAGCAAATTTATTGCACTAATTTTTTTTTTTTTAAATACTCCATGGCTTTGCCACATCCTTAATGACGTTACAATTGATGCCCACAAAAAAAATATTTTTATGATGAATTTAAAGGCGGTAATTAACATAAATGTGTTTGAAAATGACAATGTACAATTGTCTTGTGTAGCAATGTGCACTAATCTCAGTGAGATACACTATTTGCTCATTCTCATACATGAGAATATGAAAGACTTAAAGAGAAATTTTAAGATGAAGAGACAACTGAAAAAGTACATGCTCCACCATGTTAATAAATGATTGTATGTGCGCATGTTTGTTGAAATGACTGTCGTACTTAAAATTCATTGTGACCACTTCCTTGCTGAAATGAGGGCTGGTTCTGTTGGCCAGGAAAGAAAAACATTGCTACTTGGAGGAAATGTTATTTGGCATTTTAAGATGTTTACTAAGTTAATATTGTTCCGTGTATGTCATTCATGAATGTGTTCTGTTGGTTTTTACATTCATTTTTTTATAGTAAAATGCCTTTGTGAAGAAACCTGTACATACTTTTTTGTTTGTCATTTAATAAGGCACTGTTTTTTGTTGTTTGTTTTATATATATATCTCTCTATATATAAATATATTAAATATATATATAGTGTGAGAGATGAAGGAAAACTTGGCTCCTCCTTTTGATGTGCAGGAACCTGTTCAGTAAAGTTCCTGTTTTAACCTTCTTGCCCATGTTTAACCAGTAGATCCAAATCTCCTGCTGTGCTGTTGTCTGGTGTAACTGCTTAATGTACAGTAGCTTGTTAATATTGCAGAAGCATTTCAGCAATGTTTTTTTCTCTGTTGAAAGTACTCACAGGTGAGATTTTTTTAAGTGGTTTTAAAAGCCAATAAACATTTTTTAAAGAAAATTGTTCTCCCCCCTCGTTTGTGTCCAAAAGGTATCCATTATTTTTGGGTATGTGTAGGATCCTATGCCTCCCTCTGCTGGTTATAATGTTAAGTCAGGACGGATATCAATATCTGATGTCTGCTGGCCGATTATATCAGAACACAAGAAGGGAACATTGAGTCCTCTATAACACAATGGAAGACCCATCCAGGGTATTAAACAAATTTGTTCATTCATTTTTTATTCTTTCTGTTCTCTCACTTGGACTGGAAAATGAGGAGTCCCATTTTAAATGTTGGAGGTCAGTGGGGAGGGGCCTTTGCCACGGCTGTGTTTCTTTCCCATGGTCCAGCTAATGTTCATCACATGCTAATGACTTCTCCCTATTGATCCTGGCCATGCTGCTGGTCATCTGGCCATGTGTGGCTTCCCTCTGATCGCCTCTTTCTCTGGATTTATACATATGGTATTATTTAATGCATTTCTGAATACACGCTTGTGGATTAGATATTAGTTTGTTAGTTTGCCGTAGCATTTTGATTTACCAATGGATCCCCAGGACTTATTATGCTGGCTGTTGGCTTGAACCCCCAGCAGATTTGGGGGGTTGGGAAGGATTTAATCAATGTGTGTTTCTAATCAATATATAATATATCTGGACACTTGGATGTTCATTAGTGTATTCAAATGCAACCATTAAAACGTAGACCTTAGCTAACATTCATTATGTTTCCAGAATGGCATCCTCAAGCACATCACATGAGTCAGTATTTTATGAGAGTTATATTTTTATTACGCTCGTCTCCGGAAATATTGGACAACTGTATTTAGGAGAGATTTGTGGACGTGCACTTTCATGTTCAAGTTCAACGTTCAGCCAGCATCATCACCATGGCCTAATATTGTGGGGGATTTAGCTCTTTAAAGCCACGCGTGCACTGCAAGCTTTATTTGTTTGTTGACATCTGTGGACCAAACGGCAAGGGGAGCGAGAAGCCGGGGTTTTACGGAGACATGGCTCCACAGACCCAGCAGATGCTCCTCTATTGTCCTTCTCTACGCCAGCACACGGATCAATATTGCCTTTTATTGGGCGGGTTGATGGCTGCTGTCAATATCACCAGAAATCCGAGCAGCTGCGTTACCAGATTTCAGGACATATTGCGCATCCATTCAGCTGGATTAAAAACCCAGACAAAAACATTCTAACTTTTGTGTCAATTAAACAGCACTAATAACGATGAGGTGGTTCTGCTGTATTCATCAGGAAGGATTCAAGTTCTTCTCAGCCTTAGACTACGTGAAACCTGTAAAAACTAAAACGTTATCCAGGCAATCCGAACCGAGTGAAATGAAGGTGAATGTGAGTCTGAGATTCTGCGCATCACTTTACACGTCAGGATGGAATCTGTGGCTTCGATGCCTTGGTTTGGCAATGTTGGCCTACGTTGAACGCATTAAGACAAAAGCGATCACAATTAGAATCACAATCAATTCAACTACTTGCTCTACAGTTCAGAAGTTTGGGGCCATTTAGAAACGACCTTGCGTAAAGATCTCAACCCTCGCGCTGGCTCTTTCCAGCGGCAATTAACGCGCACGACACGCCCATGGGCGGGGCTTGTGGGGCCGCGCGGGGACGCGCCTCGGCCCGCCGCCCCAGTTGCGCTCCGACCTCCGCGCTGCCCGGCGGCGCACCCCGCACCGGAGGATGAGGGGGTTCACCCCGAGGAGAGCGTTCCGGGGCGCGCTGCCTCTCTTTTTCTTTATTTCGTTTCCAGGTAAGATTCATTTTCCATCACGTAATGTTTCACGTTTTGTTTATTTTTTGCATGATAAGCGACCTCTGTGACGTGTCTTTGCCAGATTATCTGTCATGAGGCTTTGAAAAAAAATCTATATGTTTCTGCATATGTGCTGGTTTTTATGGTCTCGTGGCCGGTGTGGCAAATTCACCCATGTCTGAATCCAAAAAAAACAAAAATGCACAAAGCTGCAAACATATACATAGTGTGACATTGTATCAAGTTGCGTGAGCCGTTAACTGTTGTGATGGGCCATTTGTCAAGATCGAAGTTTGAAAAATGCATGATAATTCAATTTCTTTCTTACCCGGTATGTCAGATTAATGCAAGCAGCTAGCATAAAAGGTCAAACTTCGTCTTTCAGTGACCCATGGCTAAAAGGATTAAATCTTTATGGCGTCTTTCTCCCATTGAGTTTTTGCCTCTGGAAGTCTACATGAGGTTTGATATGACAGATTAGTTTGCCACTCTATGAGTAGCCCATGAGCAACACCTTCATCATTATTACTCCACCAGACCATCAGAGCTCTTACTCCTCTCTTCTGCATGATGTTGCCCTTTTTTCTTTGGCTTGTAGGTGTTTTAGGTTTCAGCGAATTGTCCTTCAGCGTTGAGCCCAGCGATGTGACTGCGGCACCGAACCGCCATGCCGTGCTGGACTGCCAAGCCCAAGGAGAGCCTCCCGTCGACGTCAGGTGGCTGAAGAACAGTGTGAGGGTGTCAGAGGGCGAACGTGTGCACTTCCTGTCCAACGGCTCGCTGCATATATCCAACGTTAGAGCTGGGACAGGGGACCTTTCAGATGAAGGGTCTTACCAGTGTCTCGCGCAGAACAAATACGGAGCCATCCTTAGCCAAAGAGCGCATCTTACAATTGCAGGTACATCTCCATCCATACAGAGCTGTGTGTGTGTGTGTGTGGTGATCAGTGAGCTGAGTGACTTCCTCATAAATTACGATCTGCTTAATATGTAAGAGAAGGGTTTTCATAATACAGGTTGACATAGCAAATGTGGTGTAGACGTGTGCAACCATCAGCACGCACAAAAAAATGTGACAATATGGGACATATTCTTCCCTGTGTGCTATACTCTGGCAGTGCTGAATCATTGTAAAGGCTTCATCTCTCACTGCCATTGTTTTCTGGTTGGCTACCCATAGGAATCTGTAAAAGGCCATTCACTTCGGCCTCTTTTGTCCCCCGCAGCCCTGACCACCCTTCTAAAGAAAAGCGGCTGCTTTTGCCACATTTGTTTGGCCTGAGATTTGAGGACGGCACAGATGTGCCTATTCAGACGGACCGTTTCTGACCTTGACTGGGACCTGATGTTCAACTCATTAACTTGTCCAACTAACATTTCAAATCAACGTTTTTCGTACATAACAACAACAAAATGGTAGCTTTGATGTGTACTAAATTATAAACTATATGAGGCTTTTTTTTCCTCTAAATATTTTTTTCAGACATTGAATGCTGTTTTGCCCTCTGGTAAAAAGGTGGTCCTTGAGTCCTGAAGCTGCAAATGTTGGAGCCCATCACCAGTTTTCTTGCTTTTTTTAAACATAGATCAGAAATTAGCCGATTGTGGTTAAACTTGGGGTCAGTAAGGCAACAATACCGAACTGGGGGAAGGGGCTCTCGTAGGTCTCATTTGTACCCGTCTGTCCAGGAGCCCATGGGAGAGGTCAGGGGGGATCATGGGACATGCTTTGTCATGCAAGGTGCGGGATTCAGAGTGCGTCCTTCTGGTGTGACGTTTCATGGCCTTGTGTGAGCAGAACACAAGATCCAGCATTCATATTTAGTATGAATTCGTGAAAATGAGAATGTGGTGTACACAAACAGTACTTGCAGCCATAATAATAGCATACAATTCTCACGTATAATACTTAAAGTACTTATAATAAGCATATAGTAACAATTACAAGATGCGTAATAAATTGCCAATATTGATCAACTTTATCAGGGTGTCCTCAATAATTGCATTCAATCTCCAGTTTTTTGGGAACTATCCCTGAAGCCTTCGAACAAGGTTTCCCAATTTTTTAAAAATTGGGTGGACGTGCGGGTTGGCTTGACCCATGACCTCTGCATGGAAACCTTTGTCCTGTTTGACCTGACCATTGATCTACTATTTACGACTTGGCTGCCCTTATCTGCTGGTCACACAGACTCGAGATCAGTTTAAAGAGGCCAGACTTAAGATGGAGGAGGGTAGCTTTTCGGACCATTAAGTTGAAGTCGAGTATTGTCCATTTTTGAGCATTTGGTACAGAAACATTACAAAGATCTGAGATCTGTAATTCATCATATAATTTATACTATTATACCCAGACATGGGCCATGGGCTCAAGGTCATGTGCACATTTACTTGTTACCAACTAGATCCAGCAGCTACTTCTGTATGTACTTCTTTTACTTAAACAAAGCCCTCTTTTAATTTTTAATCTCCATAAAATGTGATTTACATGATTGATGCTTACCACAAGATGAATTACCATTGATTTCCTTTAACACCTTATTGACATTGGCCGCAGAAGATGGGGGGATGGGCAAAATCAGATAATCTCAATGACTTTTGGATGATATGTGTGTCTGTGTTTATGGTAGCCGCTCTAATGCAAATCACTTGTCTATGACAAAAACTGTTGTAAAAATAGCAAAGAGTAAACAACTTTCTTGAAAATGCTCAATCATTGGTCAACTAGTAATGAAATTTTATTAATTGTGCTACGTTTTCATTTGTCCAAGAAAACAGTGGTTTTTGACCCACGTTGCCTTGATTGTGCTTTGATTGAGCTGTGACTCTTTTTGTTCTTGCTGTCTGTAAACAGTGAGCATCTCTCTGATGACTGTATCCTTTTGTCCTAATTCTGCATCAAATGCATTAAATACAATGCGTATTGTGAAGGAGAGAAAGTACTGATAAATGCTGATCTACCAGAGATCATCATTCACTGACATTGTCCTATTGATCCATTGACTTGCTCCCCTGCCCCCGCCTTCTTGTTGATCAGAGAAAGGGCTTGAAATATACATATCTTCATATATTCATTTGAGATGGCAATGACATGAGAGCAGTAGGTGAGCCGTCTCCTACATACATTGTGTTGTTAGCAGTTGAGCTGTTTTTCTGTTCCGATTAGCAGGACTTGTTTCAAAAACGAAGCCAAAAACGGAATCTAAAGGCCAGTTGGACGTGGGAGAATGGCTCACGCTCAAATTTCTTTTCTAGGTATCTCATCATTTGTGAATGAGCCCACCCCGTTAGAGGTCACTGAGGGATCAGTAGCCAGGTTCATTTGTAAGGTTCTATCCAACCCTCCTGCCATCATCACCTGGGAGCTAAACCAAAGTGGACTTCCCGTGGAGCCTGAAAGGTAGCCCCACTTGGGTCGTTTTTTTTTTTACATTTCCTTGGGTCCAATTCAGTGTAGCAGTTCTGCTGCAGGATGAATGAATCGAGCCTGCCTGGACTGATGATCCTGAGTCTTCATCACAGTTGTGTTTATTTGATACCCAGAATCACAGTGCTGCCTAATGGAGTCCTTCAGATCAGTGAAGTGAAAGCAGAGGATGCGGGCAGCTATCGCTGCGTGGCAACCAACATCGCCAGTCGACTTAAGAGTAAAGAAGCTGCACTCACTGTAAACCCAGGTGTGTGAAGATTTTGCTCCATTTAGGAATGCTTTGTAGATCACAAAGGAACCCAAAGGAGCCCTGTGTAGTTTGGATCCATGCATAATGTCTGTCTCTTTTATCCAGCGCCAGGTCCCAGAGCTCCCCTGAAGCCACAGATTGTAGTCGGCCCTCAGAACGTCAGCGTCCCGCAGCACCGGAGCGCAGTCCTGGAGTGCGTGGCCACAGGTACACCTCGGCCGCTGGTCTCCTGGAGCCGCGCAGATTCCAAGCCCATTGACGTCTTCAACGCCAAAGTGCTGGGTGGCGGAAACCTGGTGATCTCTGACGTGAAACCCCAGCACAGCGGCGTTTATTTGTGCAGAGCTACCATCCCACGCACACGCAATTACACGATCACAGCCGCCAACCTCACTGTGCTGGGTATGTGTAAACTTCACCTCACAGACCGTAAAATGGACGCCAAAATTGATCATTTTTCTTCTGTTGGATTGTAATTGTAATTGCTAAATTATATATACAGCTCTGGCTAATGTTTCACAATGTTGAAAGTTAAAAGTGCGAATTGTATCTGACCTCCACCCACAGTTCCACCTTCCATGGTAGAGAAGCCAGAGAGCCAGACCCGCCCTCGAGCTGGCACTGCACGTTTCACCTGTCAGGCAGAGGGGGTACCTGTGCCACGGATCACATGGCTGAAGAATGGGGAGGAGGTGCAGTCCAACGGGAGGATAAAAATGTACAACAGGTACGGCTCATCCAATACTTACACTGATGTAGGGTAAATACGTAATAATGCTGCATTTTAATGTTTTGACATTTTATTTCCCCCCACAGCAAACTAGTGATCACTCAGATCATGCCTGAGGACGATGCCATCTACCAGTGCATGGCGGAGAACTCGCAGGGTTCAGTGCTGTCCACCGCACGTCTCATTGTGGTGATGTCTGAGGATCGCCCCAGCGCTCCCAGGAGTGTTCATGCTGAAACCATCTCCAGCTCCGCCATATTACTGGCCTGGGAAAGGCCGCAGTATAATGCAGAGAAAGTCATTGCCTACTCTGTGCACTACATGAAGGCAGAAGGTGAGTTACATTCATGAGTATTGAGTATTTATGTCATGGCTTATTAGCATGTGTTGCTTAAGCTAATGGCAAATGTTGACCGCAGCTTCCAAAACTGTCAGGTGGGGTCTGGACCCTTGAATATATTCCCAGTGATGCTGGCCATCTGCCACTCCCATGCAAGGGTCAAGACTACCCCACTATTGTGGGGTAGCTATTGTCCACTCTTTGTCACAATTCTCATCCTTGAAGGCACAGGAACCGAATCTGATTTTAGATTTACTTTGTCCCAGAACTAGTTTATAGCATGTTTAGTCCTGAGAATTTCTTATTATGTTTAATTTTAGGATTAAATTTATCATCTGATACTATTTTAAATGAATTTTGTCAAGCAGTTGGCCAATATGCATCCCTGAAGGCTTTCATGAGTATGGAAAAGAGAAGCTGATCATTAATGTTTTCTTATTATTTATCAACTCTTACATAGGGCTAAATAATGAAGAGTATCAGGTTGTGATTGGCAACGACACAACAAGTTACATTGTGGATGACCTGGAGCCAGCGCGCAACTACACATTTTACATTGTGGCCTACATGCCGATGGGAGCCAGCCGCATGTCTGAGCAAATCACCCAGCACACTCTGGAGGATGGTGAGTGCAGTGTAGTGATGTAATAATGTTGACGTTTTTAATTTGTGTAAGTGTGCATATCACGTCATCTTCAAGATCATTTTTATCATTACATGCACTGATACCAATCTTAAAATTATTATCTGTCAAAAGAGAAATAGCTGTGCGTGTAATCTTCATCTTCACCTGATTTCCTCTGTTTGTCCTCAGTGCCTCTTCGTACCCCAGAGCTCAGCCTGACCAGCCACAGCCCCTCAGACATCATGGTGTCCTGGCAGCCTCTCTCGGCCAAGCTGAGCCGTGGCCGCATCTCTGCCTACCGCCTCTCCTTCCGTACGGCCACCGATTCCGATGTAACCTCCCTGGAGCTGCCAGGGGACAACGGCACCCGGCACCTCTTGCAGGACCTGCAGCCAGATACCATCTACCTGCTGCGTATCACCGCCTCGACACGGGTTGGCTGGAGTCAGCCTTCTGCCTGGAGCTCCCACCGCACACCGCGGGCATCCAGCTCAACAGGTACGCCACAGCTCCACCATGACACAGCCACTCTCTGTGTCTACTTGGGTTCCAGCACTGGGAATCTTGACATGGGTGGGCAGATATAGAAAATTATTGAATGCTATGATAGACTGCTCAACATTATACTTTAATTAGTTTAATTAGTTTCTTGATTAGTTTAGTAGGTTATCTGAATCATTTTGTGAATGTGAGGGTATATTTGAGCATCTGTTTTAAAAAAAGTTTTTCTTTCACTGCTGTGGAGAGCGGCCGTCCCAGCTCGTAAGGCCAGTGCTCTCTGGCAATATTGTTGTGGCTCAGTGGCCTTTGACCGGCACTGTCAGAGAGAGGGCCAGGGAGGCCTCAGTCATGGGTCATAAAGAGAAAGACTCCAGGCTTTAGAGAGGGAGGCAGAAGAATAGGGCTATTTCAGAGCAGGGGGGCCTCAGTGTGCATTTAGACCATGCTGGGGGGGTTGGGAAGTGTTTTTTTTTTTTATCAACTTATGGTTAAAAGTATCTACAACCAGTGTATTTTTAAATGGTCATACTATGGATCTATATGGATCTATAAGTTAAATCTGCATTTTAATTATGAAAAAGCTATGAACATCAAGTAAACCGGACCTCTATAGTATATCTGGATTATAGCGGAAAATTGTGTCATTCCCCAAAACAAAATTTGGGTATTCATAACATATACAATACTGAATATTTCTTTAATTGTACAAATATCTGAAATATACTATTTAAATGCTGTGATTATTGTGTGTAAGAGAAAACAAGATGTAGTTTAAACCTGCAAACTGGTCATTCATGAATAATTGAATCAATGAACAGGTTTATTTGACATTAATTCGCGTCGTGCACGTATGTTAGTCATTACAGGGCCACACTGTTCTAACATGGCTGCCACCTATTTGTGTCTCATTTCTCAGTACCACTGGCCCCAGTGCTGCAGCTGGAAGCTCTCAACTGCACCTCCATTATAGTGCGCTGGCATCCATCTCCTGGCAACGCTGTTGTCCAGGGTTACCGACTTTCTTACCAGGAAGAGGGCCAACCTGAGGGGTCCACCATCCAGCTCCAGCCCCAGGACTCTGAATTCATGGTCAAACGCCTTGGTAAGTGCCATATTGTTGTATCTGTAATAAATCTGTGATTCTGACCACATATAATCAGTGCTTCAGGCAGTAGTATAGGAGTGGGATGCTGGGGATCATACCACAGAAATGCAGTCCAGTACAATTCCTCACAAGAAAATTAGAAAATCATTTCACATATGTGGCTAATCACAATTTTGGTATGGATCTCTATATGGAAAATATGGAAATATTTTCATTTAATGCTTTAAATCAGTTTGCTTTTTGTAAATATTTTGTATAAGTGCCTTTCGCGTTGCACTATGTTCTGTACCCCTGTTCAGCTCAGCCCCTGCATCATGTTTGTCACAGACACCCCAGTGTCAGAGGTCATTGTCCAGATGTCTCCCCCATCGCTTTCCCATCCTTTTCTCCTGCAAAGTCATGGCTGGCTGTTGTAGAGCAAGAACTGGGCAGGGCTGAGCTCTGTGAGACCCTGCCCATCCCCCCCTCTGCAGCTGGACACCGGGGCTTTCACCAGTGCCCCTGGGACTGGCCTGAGCTGGGCCAAGGGCCAGCAGACTGCAGACCAGAAGGTCTGGGGTCAAGACCCCCAGTCTGTCCTTGAAATGAAAATACATGAATATACGAATTGACCAATAGTATTCATGCATACTTAAATATGGAAAATATACTTTGTAATATTTTGCTAGCAAAATCTTCTTTAATTGCTTGCTATGGAAAAATATGTTTATGTAGATCTACATGTGTCCATATATAATAAATAGTTAATGCAAATGAATAAATGTTTAGTTTAGTTCAATGTAAAACATAATAACTGTATAAACAGTTAAATGATAATATGTTAGTGGTTTGTATCTGGTAGCTTGTCTGTTTTTGTTGACAGTTCTTATTTTAACATTTTTGAAAACGTGAAAAATGCCCCATATCCCTCTCAGGGTTGGTCTTGCCCATGGGCTGGAGGTCATAGGTCCTGTCTCAGGGGACCAGGCATTTTAGCAGCTGAAGACCCTGACCCCCTACCCCCACAGCCAATAGCCCACCCCTCACCAGGCGCCTCCTGCTACAGCCCACAATATCCTCAGCATAAATCATCTTAATTCTGTGTGTACAAAGCATTCTTTTTTTTAAAAGTCTCCTTATGAGCTGCAGATTTGCTACCTTTTTTATCTGGTAGTCAGTCTGACAAGACAGTGACTCAGTTTTTTTCCAATGTTTGACAAAAAATGTACGAATGGCATGTTTTGGAGGTTTTTTTTCAATGAAATGTGTGATGAGGTCCTCGGATGACTTTTTTGTTTTAATTTTTGAAATCACACAAAGCTCCTATAATCTGCAGGACTATGTGGTCTCCTCATGACCCATAGCACAGTGTTTATCACAGAGCTCTACCTAGTGGCCATGCAGCACAGAGCACAGTCAGTATCTTCTGTGATAGGTTTTCAAGTAATACATTTCTCTTGTAATTGGAAAAGCTTTGAAATTGAGATTAATTAGTTAATAGGTATTTTCTTCATTACAAGTTACTATGAGTATTGATCTGGTGAGGTCACTCTCTTTTGTTGTCTGTTGTTCTCACTTACCAGTCGTCTTCTGTTCATGCTGATGGGATGATGGATAGCCAGCAGTGAATTGCAGAACTCCCACCATCCATAGCAACTTTTATCTGGCTGTAGTTGGTCACTCATGCAAATTGATTTAATCTTCCAACACTTTTTCCAGCCCCAAGAATGAAGTACCACGTGAAGCTTTTGGCATTTGGTCTCCATGGAGACGGCTACCAGGCTGACCAAACAGTCAGTACCCCTGGATGCCCATGTGAGTGAGGAGAATTCTCTTCCAGTCAGATAAATGTGTAAAATATAAATCCCATACACATACAATATAATGTATTTTCGATTATGTTGATCATGTTGTATCTATGTACACATCCAATGCTGTGTAACATACAATGTGAAAAAACCTTATTACACGTATATTTACTAGTATTACCATGGTACTTTGTATTTACAGATTATTTACAGATATATGCTTAATGAAGTCAATTTATGATCTGCTAAGCTTCCTGGTGTCATTATGAAATTCAATCATTAAACCTGAATAACATCTCCTATATTACATCTAACCACAATAAGTAATAAGGGATCCAGTAAATTTTGCTAGATACCTCAAATTTTGACTTCTTATTGCTTAATACATTCCTAATGGCTATTACATTCGGTTTACTTCTCTATGTAAGCAACCCCTACTCGACGGGTGGCCACTCTGCCCCCTCCTGACCACCTCCATGCCCAGGCCAACAGCTCGTCTGCAGTGAGTCTCCAGTGGCGCCGTCCGGCCTTCACCCTCGGAAAGCCAATCAACTACACTGTGCGCTACAGTCCTGTGGGTCACCCCAATGCCAGCAATGTGCTTTATTTTCACACGTATGTCACTCCAGTCCTTCTATACAGAAGTGTGACTCTCTCAAGCCATGGTGAGATGTTCTTCACCATCGTACTTGTTTCTTCGCAGCACCAACCAGAGTGTTCTGGTACATGGGCTGAGCCCCAGCACACGTTATGAATTTGTGGTTCGTCTTTACATGGACCAGATGTCTAGTCCATGGACCCCTGCTGTCTACCAGAGAACACTTCCAGAAGGTGATTTCCTACTAAAAAAAGTTGCAGCGGCCAGTCCAGGATGCCGTTCAGATTTTTCTCATTGTTGTCAAAAATTATTACTTAATGGTTTTGTTTTTTCCCCAGTTGTTTCACAACCTCCATCAGGTATTAAGGTGACCCTTATAGAAGAAAATACTGCTCTGGTCTCTTGGAGGCCACCAGATCAGCCCAGTGTGACTGTGACACACTACACCATCCTCTATGCCTCCCAGAGGGCATGGGTGGCGGGCGAGTGGCAGATCCTGCAGAGAGATGGTGAGGGTGACACATTTAAAGCAGAGGATTCACATTTCATTAAATTAATCAACATTCTTTGTCAGCTATTCCTTTCTGACTGTGATGTTTCTCCACAGGGAGCAACACTATGGCTTTGCTGGAGAACCTGGAGCTAGGTAACGTCTACCTGGTAAAGATATCAGCGTCCAACCAGATGGGTGATGGACCTTTCTCCAGCACTGTCGAGCTGCCCGTGTTCAAAGGAAAACCTCACCAAGGAAAAAACCCACGGCACACCGACGGCCTTTTACAAACAACTGGTACGCTGCCATTACCCAAGAGGCATTCTTCATAATTCCTGCAGCTGGATGGCCAAGATATTTTATTTTGTCTTTCCAGATTTGTCCAATGGCCTTTATCACTTAGACCAGAAATCCATGACGGGGATCGTTGCGGGAGTCTGCATAGCTCTGGCTTGTATTGTCATCTGTGTTCTCATCCTTTTCAGTAAAAGTAAGGCCAGGTATGTATATGGGTCATCTTTATCTCAAATTGATCATTGAAATATTAACCAGTTTAATTCTATGCCCTCAAATTCTCTTAAAATTCACTCCTTTTCCTAATAATCCCCTCTTCTACTCCTTGTTAATGCAGGAGAAAATCCTCTCCAGCTAAAGCAATGGGACGAGATCCTGTTCAGGGCCTGCATGCTGCAACCTCCTCGGCCAGTAATCAGCAGTCAGAGAATGCCGAGGTCCTCGTGCCCATGATGGGAGACCCCTTCATTGACACAAAAGTAAGTTGTAGAGCAAGTGTAACTGTATGACCGGTGTTACCGCATACAGAATCTCATTCAGCTCTCTTTGTGTACGAATCACCTTCATAGGGCGGGACCAACTTGATGATAAATGCTGCTGGTCCAGTGGTTACTAGCAAGAGTAGGACGTGGGACATTTTTGCTAATTGTAAAAAAGACCAAGTAAGTCAACATACAGTATACTGAGTCATGTGGAGTGTTTACTTGGAATCACTGATGGTGATCCGTCTACTCCTTGTTCATGTTTTAGGCTCAGAGAAAGTCATTGTTTCACGGGGCGGGCAGGACCGTGCTGAGATATGAGGAGGAGCTGAATGTATGTGCGCTACAGCCCTCGTCTCTGGAGAGGGTGTACGGGCCGCTGGGAGACGCAGAGGGCTCTCAGAACAGCAACGGCAGCCGCGAGACCTCCGACTCTGGAAACTACTCCCATGATGAATCCGAGACGGTGGCCCACCACAGCCCGCTGTCGCTCAAGCCTAAGGACAATGGGAGCTCGGCGGAGTGCTACATCTCCCAGGTCCTAGCGGGTAAGGAAGCAGACTTGGCACTAAAGGCCAAATCCTAAACTGCCAAGGCGCCACAGAGGTCCCTGTTGATCAAGGTACTGTCCCCAGACACTGCTCGCTCCTTTCATGGCTGCCCGCTGCCCACTAAAGGTGATGGGTTGGGACACATTTCACTGAAAAAAAACGGTCACTTTCACAACTGCACAACTGGGATGTGCCACTCAGCAGCGCCAGCGCTGCTACCATGAGGCATGACGGAAAAAGCCACACGCTCAGGAAACGCTGGATTCGGAGTAAAGCTTTAACAAACGAGCACAAACAAGCTGCCTTCCCCCCCTTCCCTTTTTGTGTTGTGTTCGTCAGCGTGCTGAAGATTTAGAAACATTCCAAGATTCCAGGTGACTGACATTTGGAATATTCCAGAAGCCAGGCATTTTGGATTTGTTTCTCTCAGGACCATTTTGAAATGAATGTGTACTGTCGTAATCCTTTCTATTGTTTGTGTTTTGCCAAAAAAAATAATTCTCACCAAAAATTGAATGTTTTCCAAAGAATGCTTTATGATACATATTCTATTTTAGAGAGTTTATTGCCAGAACTTGGAAATCACTTCCTGCTGGCTGTCTACCTCCCTGTACCTGCAAAACTGCAACTTAGCCTTTAAATATTGCGGGGTTGGACAACATGAAAAAATGAAATGATTTGCTGTGTCATTTTTTTTTTGCTGTGTCATACTTTCACAAGTATGGAGAGAAGGGAAGTTGCTGGAAGTTTTCGGTGAGCCTGGACACCTGTGATTTAAAAGACCTTTTCACAATTATTGAGAGTCTATGAAAAAAAAAGTCCTTTTGCTCAGAGGTTAGTGTCCTTAATGGCGTGACACTGTTAAAAAAAATTAGAAGCAGATAGTAAAAGTTCTGGTGTGGACTTTTACATTCTGAGTCAGAATTTTTCACCTCTGGGTTGTTTTTTAATGTTTGTTCATTTTCATTTCCTTATGTAGCGCTTCCTTTGAATATGGTATACTACCTCTTTTGAATAGATCTTTGTGAATTTTTTCCTCATTTTGGGTGCTTTTTTTAAGAAGGAAACCCATTTTATTGTTTTAATGAGCTTCCACTGACGTGATTTCAGCTAGTTACTGAATTTTATACACAGCTTGTGTTGTAAATATTTTTGAAAACCTTTTTTAAATTATGTATTCTTTTAGTGGAAGGTTTCAGTTATCATAACAGTTGTTTATCATTTTCTATATTTCATTTTAAGATAACCAAATAACCAAAAATGATGCACTGAGGTTTTCAGTACATCAGTCTTAAAAGCTTTAAATAAAGGGGTCATCATAAAAAATATTAATGACTCTGTATCCAAAGAATGAAGTGCTACTGAGATATATAATGATGCCAAAAATAACTGTTACCTCCAAAGATGTGTATATATTTATATTTGCGTATATATGTGCAAGTGCCATGGGAAACAGTCTATACGATGTTTCTGTGTTACCATGTTCATTTGGATTGAACCTTAGCATCTGTCCTGCAGATGAGTTTTTTCATTTGGTTTTACTATATTGTAGATATCAAACAGTGGTGGCAGATGCTATTATCCAAAGAGTTGCCTGTTTCATGATCTGGGTTGGGTTTTTCATTTTTGATAATCCTATGACTTTTTTAATGATATCCAATAATAATATTATTAATAATAAAACTTTTAATAGAACATTTTAATACTACCATTGGATTTGTGTATGAAGACAGCCCTTTGTATGAAGTGCAGCAAAATCAATTGTTTTTGTACATTTAAAAGTAATCTATACCAAAGATTTCAAGGTCACCAAAGTGTGTTGTGAGTATTGATTTGGCTTAGTATTTTTACATATATAATTACAAATAGTTTTCATGACTATCTTGTATCCATTTTAAATGAGTTATTGCTGCAGTGTTTCTGAACACGAGAGGCCAAAATATCTTTCACCTTGTGAATATATCTGTGATTATCCTTTTCGTTAACCCTCTTCGCCATGCATCTGCTGCGGTAACCTGTGAAAAGTGGATCACACCTCTCAGGAGAGGCGTTGGTCTACTTATGTGACATGGCTGATCTATGCATTTCTACTGCATGACTTTGGCCTTACTTTTGTATTATTAACACCATTCTTTTGTCTTTTTTTTTTTTTTGCAAATGTTATTCTCTGTCGCGTATTTAAGATGTATCACCAGATGTGTTCAGAACATTGCAGCATTCAATAAAATGCCTTCTAAATAATGAACTCACCACTCTCTTGACTGTTTTATTTGTTCAGTTCCACTTTTTAGGTGTGCATTTTTTTAAAACGGACGAAAGCCATTTCTACATTACACTAGTTGGAAAACTATATAATGAGATATGTGGGTTTTAACTGTTCATTTGATAATAAACTCACCGAATCAATTCTATTTACAATCTAATGTGGAAGAGATGGGCATGATTCCACTAAAATGTTCAACATTGTGAATAAAAACGTTTTTTATGTAATTGATTTGCAGTCTTTTTTACTTTATGTTGATAGTTGTATCACTAGAAAGTGCTAGTCGTTCCAATAAAAACTGGATCTGTGCAGGGGTGGTAGTAGCCTAGTGGGCAACACACTCGCCTATGAACCAGAAGACCCAGGTTCAAATTCCACTTACTACCAGTGTGTCCAAGACAGCAAGTGTCTCCAAGGGGGGACTGTCCCTGTAACTACTGATTGTAAGTCGCTCTGGATAAGTGCGCCTGATAAATGCTGTAAATGTAAATCAGAACGAACTTGAAACTGCATTTATACACTTTTACATATAATATAAGCAGAATTCAGTAGAACCCATGGCGGAGCGGCCCATTTTACCCTCGGATTCGGACGATTTCCGCTGGAATTCTTGCACTCCGGAGCAGAGAAATCGTACAATTCACATTCGAATATACTCCATCTATCGCGACACTAACGTCGGTTCGGGTTCTTCATCCAGCCTGTTGGCGGCAGCACCGAGCAGATGAGGTTGATGATGGCGATCACGATGATGATGAAGAAGAAGAAGAGTCCTCAGCGCCACCCTGTGTGACGCGGTACCCGGAGCTCGGTGGGAAGCGCATGGCGCCGTGAGAGCGCTGACAACCTTCCGCAATGCGTATCGAGAAGTGTTACTTTTGTTCGGGGCCTTTGTACCCCGGACACGGCATGATGTTCGTTCGCAATGACTGCAAGGTAATAACAACAATAACAACAACACGCCTCGGCGGAGGCGCGCTTCCGTCGACGCTCGAAGCGCCTAGCCGTAGCTAGCGCGTTAGCAACATTTTCGTGCGAATGTTTGAACACCGATGTGTGTAAAGCTTTGAAAATCGGCGTGAAATCCAGGATGAGGTCGTGTCCCGTCGACGCTGAATCCCTGTCGTGAGAAGGACGCGATCAGGACGAGTTTATGTGAAATGTATTGACGTGTGCTCTGCTTCGTCTGCATTCTGAAGGTGTTCCGATTTTGCAAATCCAAATGCCACAAAAACTTCAAAAAGAAGCGCAACCCTAGAAAGACCAGATGGACCAAGGCGTTCAGGAAGGCGTCTGGGAAGGAGCTGACAGTAGTAAGAGTTTACTTTGTTCATCTTGATACAGACTGAATTTCTGAACTTGCTGACCGTCGTCGTGGTGTTTCTTGTAGGATAACTCGCTGGAGTTTGAGAAGCGCAGGAACATCCCAGTGAAATACAAGAGAGAGCTTTGGAACAAGACAGGTGACCCTGTTATTGAGGGATTCCATAGAAAACATTTCTGCACGATGTGCCGTTCAGTTTAATAATTTTTTTTTCGTATCTCTGCTGCAGTCGAAGCCATGAAGAAGGTCGAGGCAATCAAACAAAAACGACAGGCCAGGTTTATCATGAACAGGTGAGCGTGACTCGCCTTTTAAGAATGGACTGTAAGGGCTGTCAATTGGGTGTTTTAACTAAACTCACTTTTTTCCTTAATGAAAAGACTGAAAAAGGGCAAAGAACTGGAGAAGGAGGAGGCGATTGTCGAAGTCAAGAAAAATATCCATCTTATCAGAGCACCTCATGCTGGTGAGTTATTTCACTCCGACAGTGGCTGTAATGTGCTGCTGTATTTGCTCTTTTATCTCCTGTAGATGCTCCTGGCTTGTGGTGCAATGATTATTTTTATTATTATTATTTGTATTTTTCATGAAAATGTCTCACTGATGACGTTTGTTTTATTTTTAGGGAAAGCCAAACAGTTGGAGGAAAAGATGGTACAGAAATTGCAAGAAGACGTGGAAATGGATGATTAAGGATGGATATTGACATTTATTTCAGATGGTGTTCTGCAGTTTTTTTTTTTTTTTTTTTTTTTTAAATACACAGTGCGTTTTAAATGTATCTGATTGGCCACTTTAGTCAAATCATGCCCACTAATACAAATTGTGCAGGTTTGTATAGGTTTGTGGAGTTCACCCATTTTTGCTTTGTGTTTGCATCAGAGCCTTTGTTAATGACACTGTCATTGAGAAGGCAGCAAAACAATACTTGGCTTTCAGATGAATTGTGGAACCCTGTTTACTGCAACTACCCATGGACATAATGCTCTGTGGGGCTTGAAATAATCATGAAAATGCGGAATTCTGAGTTAGCATATCGTAGAAACCTTGTTAAGCATGTGGTGTCAGTTTCCTGTTTATAGGTTTATTTCATGAATTGACCCAATGTGTTTTAAAGCCTGAGCATTTAATTGACTGTTTGTATTGATGCAAGTTGTATAAAGGCTTTGTAAAATAAACTGCTAAATATCACATGGATCGTACCAGTTTCTGAATACAAATAGTACATATAGCCAAATGTTTTTGTGAACCTTACTGAATATAAACTAAAACTGTAAATGGTAATTATTATTATTATTTAACTTAAGGCTCTGAAGTTGTACTGATGTAGCTGATATGTAAACTTACTTCAGAATATTGTATTTATCTCGTTTTGAGCTCTTTAATTTTCTTTTCTGAAGGCACATAAAATATAAACTACACCTGGACAATAAAAGATACATGAAAAAACATTTTTGGACATATCTTAAGCAGGTTAAGTATAAGCATGTTAGTGAAGTGTACTTGTTTCTGATGACACGTGGCCTGTTAGACTACGTATCCCAGCATGCATCGCTGTCATTACGATGTGCGTTCTCTTCCTAATTTAGCGGCATTTTCTCCAGATTTTTCCAATATTAGTCATGTATGTGTGGTCTTGCGTTTTGTTCCATTTAATTTTAATATGCAGTTAATGAAAGGTTTTCTTTCCAGCGCCATTTACGGCGTTTTGCTGCGTGGTGACGTCATAAAACTCGCGGCCATTTTTTTTCGTCACATTGCGTGCAACAGAGAGTGGTTTCATCCTGAGGACTCAGCAAAGGCGAGGAAGTTTGGCTCGTTTTTTTCTGTGTACGCGTACTAAACAGTCATGTCCAAGGACGTCGAAGAGGCGAACGTAACCGAAGAAGCGACTGCGGAGGAACAGCAGGTCGGTGTGCAGGTTTGCCACAAATTTCCCCCCAAAAAGAGCGAGTTCCCGTTGGTTCGCCCTGCTGGTTCCCTGACGTGAGCGGGCAGTTAGCGTGTTCTGGCGTCCAGGTCGCAGCTCAGGACTTCCGAAATCCCTTCCCACACTCGACTCTTTTCTCCCTGTCGCAGCGCCGGGCTGCGGTTAGCATGAGTCGGTGATTTAGCCGCCCGGCTGCCGCTCAGGAGTGGAGCGGCTCCGCTAGCGCTGCGATCCGGGGCAAAACTCGGCTGTGTTGGGTCGCAGCTGGACTACAAGCGTTCGTCACAGAAATGTCTAGTAATGGTTAAATGCACAGTTTCCCGTGAAACCGGCGTCTTGGTTTAGAATCTTAATAAAATGCAAGCTGCGGGGCAACCTAACGCGTACTAGGTTGTAAGCAGCAGCGTTTTTTTTCTTCGGAAGACATTGCAATTAATTTTTTTGGCCGATTTTGTTTCCCACAGATCGTCTATAATTTATTAAAACATTTTAGGACAGGTCTGCACCTTGGCCTGTGATGTACGTGGTGGTGAGTGTCATCGTCTGCGTGTGCTGTGTCTGCAGGAAATGGAAGACAAGGTTGTCAGCCCAGAAAAGGCAGAAGAAGCCAAGCTGAAGGCCCGGTACCCTAATCTTGGAAGTAAGCCTGGGGGCTCTGACTTGCTCAGGAAACGGCTGCAGAAGGGCGTAAGTCGTTTTCCCTCAAGACGAGAGATCTCCTTCAGATATTTGTCATTGTTCGAATTGGTAATGTTCAAATTATCTGTGTGTCCTTTGACTTGCAGCAAAAGTACTTTGACTCTGGGGATTACAACATGGCCAAGGCTAAAATGAAGAATAAGCCACTTCCTGCAGCCACTACAGAGAAAGCTGAGATTACTGGTGACCACATCCCCACCCCTCAGGATCTGCCCCAAAGAAAGCCATCGCTCGTGGCCAGCAAGCTGGCAGTGTGATGTGGGCTTTTTAGACTTTCCTACCATTCCTGCTTCCAATACCCCTTTCTCCTGTCCCCTTCTGTTGGTTTTTTTGGGGGGGGCTCATGTATCCATTTTAGTCATTTCTCACCTAAATAAGTGCTCTGAAGGAAAAATAAGAGACACGAGAACTCCTGTTTACTAGTGCTGCTTGAGGACAGTTTTGTCTAATACTTGTTATGGAAAAAATTAGCTAAGGAAAGGTGAATCTATTCACAACGTTTACTTAAAAGGTTTCAATGTACTGTAGTGGCTATGGTGAGTTTCTGTACATATTGTCCTTAAGAAGATATACATCTGTTTTAGTGTTTTACATTTTTAGTGCTTATTCCCCAACGTGTCCGATACTTTAACTCACAGTAATGTCCATGTCCTCCTAGATTTATGTCTTATCATTGAAGGAGGAGGCCGGACCATAATCACTCAGCTTTTGTTAGCTGTCCGTGTAAGAATGGAGCATTTATAATGTAATGTTTTTTTTGCCTCCTCAAAGGACATAAATAGCCTTAAAACCATGATCACCTACAGATACTTGGGCAATATTTGCCCACTCCTGCTGTCTGGAGTGTGTGCCCAAAATGAAACCAGTGTCATGATGGATTTTGTACTTGGAAAAAAAACACTTAAATTAACTAAAAGTGCATGTGCATATACTGTCACATCTGTGCCATTTGTTTTGTAAATAAACTAGTTTTGCACTGTATTGCATCCTGTTGTTGCTTTTTACTGTATGTGTGTGTCTTTTTAATATTAAGATGTAAAATACATAATCATTTTTTTTTTGTGATTGATCAATGATACATATAATAATAAAAAAACAAGTGAAGCTGGTTCAACCAGCATCTATCTTCAGCTTTGAGCAGGTTAAGGTGTGTTCTCACAGTTTAGTCTGTTAGTCCTGCAAATAGTATATAAAACCACTTATCAGCGTGTGTGTTTTTTTTTCTTAAGCGTTTCACAAAATATTTACCCGTTTTAGCTAATTTGGTTGATGCTACTTTAACTTAAAAGAATTAGGCCTTTTTTTTCATTGAGGTCTGAGGTCACAGTTCTTTTATCCAACCACTAGGTGGCGCGCCACGCCCGTATTTTACACCGCCGACCTTCCCCAGGTTCTCTGACGGCCGCATACCCATAATGCACAGAGGGCATCTCGTGGGGAGACGCTCGGCTGCTCGGCCGCCGATGAGGACGCGTCCTGCGCCGGACCCGCCGCTGCTGCCGTCATGGCTGCGGCTGAACTCTACTGCCGGGTGAGAGATGCTGCCGCTGCGGGAGGTTCGGACCTCGAGGTGTCTTTTTCAACGCTACTTTTGTCGCATTGGTGATCTGTGATCCAGATTGTAACGGAGTCGTGGTTCTTCCTACTTCCTTCCCCCTGCCTCTGATGACGACCTGTTGCGGGCTCAGCGCTTCCACGTAGATTGTTCCTCATCTTCAACGTTGAGGTGGTTAGGGTTAGGGTTAAGTGTGGCCTTCTCTTCTTCAGCATGCTCGGGTGTGGATCCCTGACCCAGCTGAGGTGTGGAGGTCTGCTGAGCTCCTGGGGGACTACAGCCCTGGGGACACATGTCTACATCTGCTGCTGGAGGATGGCACGGTGAGAAGGGTGGGGTTTCAGTTAAACCCGAGGTGAAATATGACTTCGATTGGCGTCGAGTTTTTAGGCATGAAGGCTCGACAGGTCGCCGTTAGGGATAGTAGTGTACTTTGGCCGTTTGCCCTCACCTTTGAAATGTCTGAGCAATTAGTGGTTCACCGTCTATCTGCAGTTTATGAATGTGAGCAAGATAAAGTTCTTTGCACGTTCTGCGGATGGTTAAACCTGCTCCTGTGTCAGAAACATCATATATTTGCTTTCGTTTTTTTTTATTAATTTTTTCCCCTTTAGGAATTACAATATAAGCTGGACGTTAAAAATGCGGTCTTTCCTCCCCTGAGAAACCCTGACATCCTGGTCGGGGAGAACGACCTCACGGCCCTCAGCTACCTCCACGAGCCGGCCGTCCTGCACAACCTCAGAGTGCGCTTCATCGAGTCCAAGCTAATCTACACCTACTGCGGTACACAGACCTTCCTCTGCTGAGTAATCACATCACTTTCATTCCGTCCTGTGTCCTGATCACCCACCAGATCGAACTTAATAACGTCTGCAAGGATTGGCAAATAAAGACTCTTAATCAGTAGTACTGAATTAGCACTAGTGCTATTAAACGGGATTCCACCATAATTATACATTTTTATTCTTCTCAGGTATAGTCTTGGTTGCAATCAATCCTTACGAGAACCTGCACATTTATGGATCAGATGTGATCAATGCGTATAGTGGGCAGAACATTGGCGACATGGATCCACACATATTTGCAGTAGCTGAAGAAGCTTACAGACAGATGGCCAGGTGTGGTATTTACTATTTTTGCTGCAGTCGATAGGCAAATTTTTTATATATATATATATATATATATATATATATATATATATATATATATATATATAAAAATACATTTCCCCCATTGTATTAGCTGCCATATTTTACCGTTACTTCCTTTTCTGATGTTCATCCTTGTTGCATTCATCGTTTCTTTTCCTCCCCTCAGAGATAAAAGGAACCAGTCCATAATAGTGAGTGGGGAGTCGGGTGCCGGAAAGACTGTCTCCGCCAAATATGCCATGAGGTACTTTGCTACAGTCAGCGGCTCCTCCAGCGAGGCCAGTATAGAAGAGAGAGTCCTGGCCTCGAGCCCCATCATGGAGGTTCGACTCTCCGCTGGGACTGTAACGTCTTTTAAGCGGTGTGATGTGCTGCGGTGTAACGGCGTGCCGCTCTTCTCCACCCAGGCTATTGGCAACGCCAAAACAACGCGGAATGACAACAGCAGTCGCTTTGGGAAATATATTGAAATTGGCTTTGACGGGAAATATCGCATTATTGGGGCGAACATGAGGACATACTTGCTGGAGAAATCTCGAGTTGTGTTTCAGGTTGTTATGTTGTGCGTCTTAAAAAAAAAAAAAAAAATTCTGTTCATGCTCTGTTATGTAACTGCATAAATGTTTAGTTCATTTTTCAAAACCTTTTTAATGCAATGCAGGCCAGTGAGGAGCGGAATTATCACATCTTCTATCAGTTATGTGCTGTCTCAAATTTGCCAGAATTTGAAGTTCTACAGTTAGGTACGTCTTATTTTTTTTTTAATGAATTTGCATAGCCCATTAAGTCTGTAACGGGAAAACATGTAAATAATATTTAGAATGACTGACTTAAAAACAATTATATTTCTTGTGAGTTTGTGCAGTTATTTTATTCTTCCTCCCCCAGGCAGCACGAGTGACTTTCTTTACACCAACCAGGGCAGGAACCTAATTATAGGGGCAGTGGATGATGCGAAGGAGATGCTGGCAACCAGAAATGCCTTCTCACTCTTGGGTAAGGAAACCAATCCCATATCCCCCTCAAGCAGTTTTATCCCAGGCCAATTACACTGAAACCCGTCCTTTCAGGCATTAGTGAAGCCCGCCAAATGGGCCTTTTCCAAATCCTGGCAGCCATTCTTCACCTGGGCAATGTGGAGTTTAAGCAGCGAGGCTCGGAAAGCTGCAGTGTCCTTGTGAGTTCAGACGTCTCCAAGCTGAGTTTGGCGTTTTATAGTCTCACACTCCTCATGTAATGGAGACTCACACAAACTCACACACTATTACTGTATGCTCTGAAAAATAATCCCCTTTTTTTTGGAACATTTGATATCTAGCCAGACAGTGTGCACCTAGGAATATTCTGTGACTTGATGGAAGTGTCTCGTCAGGACATGACTCACTGGCTGTGCCATAAAAAGCTGAGAACGGCCTCTGAGACGTATAACAAGCCCATGCCCAAAGCGCAGGCCGTCAACGCTCGCGATGCGCTGGCTAAACACATTTACGGCCGGCTGTTTATGTGGATTGTTGGGCGCATCAACAAGGCTTTGTACACGTCCATCAGTCAGCATTCGTTCATTGGCGTTCTAGACATTTATGGGTAGGTAAGGCACTTCTGTCTTTCGGCTGTTCTGGATTTATTTATTTATTTTTTTTGTCTGTCACATAAAATTGTTGAAAGGAGACCTGTCTGTCCCTCTGCAGATTTGAAACTTTCGAAGTCAACAGCTTCGAGCAGTTCTGCATCAACTACGCTAATGAGAAGCTCCAGCAGCAATTTAACGTGGTCAGACGCCCAAAATCATCATGTTTATTGGCTTTGCCTCCATAACGACTACTCATCGGAAATGTGGTCTTTCAGCATGTGTTCAAACTGGAGCAGGAGGAGTACATGAAGGAACAGATTCCATGGACGCTCATTGATTTCTGTGACAACCAGCCCTGCATCAGCCTTATAGAGGCCAAGATGGGAGTTCTTGACCTGCTGGATGAAGAGTGCAAAGTATCTACTATGGATAATTAATCGCAAACCCATGTATAATCACAGTGTTCAGTGTTCCGTATTTATCATCTTTATCAGATGCCAAAGGGATCGGATGATTCGTGGGCCCAGAAACTTTATAACACACACTTAAAAACAAGCGCTCATTTTGAGAAACCTCGAATGTCCAACAGGGCATTCGTCATACGGCACTTTGCCGATAAGGTACAAGAATGAAATAAACACCATAATGTCCTTGAAGACAATAATGCTTAAGTCTCTCTCGTATCATGTCCCAGGTAGAGTATCAATGTGAAGGATTCCTTGAGAAAAACAAAGACACAGTAAATGAAGAGCAGATCAATGCACTGAAGACAAGCAAGGTTTGTCCTCCAGTTGACCCTCAAGTTCACTTACCGCTAGGGCGGCGGAGGGAATGTTCTTGTCACTTCTTGATTTAATGTTTTTCCTCTCATCCAGTTTGAATTGTTAGTTGAGCTGCTTCAAGAAGGGGACAGCGCCGCGGGTGCAAGTGGACCTTTAGCGCTCAGCCATGCTAAGACTGTGGCCAAGAGGGACCATAAGAAGACAGTGGGGCTGCAGGTCAGCGCTCTTTAAATGACACTCTCTGCTCGTCCTAAAGGCCAAATGATACGACCTGACATGCAGCTAGTCTACATTGGAGACCCAGTTCTGAACGCAGCAGGCATGGCCAGCATTGCAGCGTAAACTCTTTACAGTGGTCATAATGATTGGTTTAATTAGGTCAAAATGGCATATAGAGCTATATGTTTAATATTTAAATTTTTTTTTTTTTTCCAGTTCCGCAATTCCTTGCATCTTCTGATGGAGACATTGAATGCTACCACGCCTCACTACGTGCGTTGCATCAAGCCTAATGACATCAAATCTTCATTCATGTAAGTACAACTGCTGGTGTACAGGTAGAACGAAGTTACAAGACAGGTCTGTATGCTTTAAAAACTAAATGAAAAATGTCACCAGGATGGACCCCATTCGCGCAGTACAGCAGCTCAGGGCGTGTGGAGTGCTAGAGACCATCTGCATTTCGGCAGCAGGCTTCCCCTCCAGGTACGCACCTCATATCAGGAAGCATCTTCATGAAGAAGTCCAGTGGCTGAACTGACTCATCCGGCTTGGTTTTAGATGGACCTATCAGGAGTTCTTTTGCCGGTACCGGGTTCTGATGAAACTGAGGGATATACTAGTGGACAAGAAGCTGACCTGCAGGAATATTCTGGAGAAGCTGATCCAGGTGAGGGATAATAACGAACCATAAATATCATGATTTTTGCGACTTTGGTTTGGTGCTATCATACATTCTCCCGTTCCAGGATCAGGACAAGTATCAGTTTGGCAAAACAAAGATATTCTTCAGGGCGGGTCAGGTGGCATTTCTGGAGAAGCTTCGGGCCGACCGGCTACGTAAAGCTTGCGTCCACATTCAGAAGACCATTCGCTGCTGGCTGGCTCGTAAGAAGTACCTCAGAATTAAAAGGATGGTGATAACAGTTCAGAGATACGTCAGAGGGCACCAAGCTCGCTGGTGAGTGTGGGAGCTGCTTGTACCCGTTCAAAACGGGGCGAAAACAGTCCTAGGTATCCGTCTCTCCTGCTTCTTCCAGCCTGGCCCACCACCTGCGTCGGACCAAGGCAGCTGTCACTATCCAGAAGTACCAGCGCATGCGTGTGGCTAAAACCCAGTATCAGCGACAGCGGGCCGCCGCCCTGCTCCTCCAGTGCAACTTCAGGGGTTATAGAGCCAGGAAGCTTTACCATCAGGTCAGTGGGTCGCACCTCACCCGACAAACCTGCTGAATTTGAACTCTGGTTTGGCCAGATCTCATAATGCAGAAGGTCTTTTCAGCTTCTGTGAAACCTTTATGGAGAATTGTCACTCCACTACATCCCATAATTTTTCTGATATTGCAAAGCAAACATTTGTATTTTACAGGAGTAAATAAATTGACGAACCCCATATTTTAGTTGTAGAGACACTAGGAGGTGCCTGTCAGTACCCAATCCGTAGCACTTGCCGTGCATGCATACTCCGAAAGCCACCATGTTAACGGCCTAAACCTAACCCATTGCTCATGCGTGTAACCGATCAGGCTAGTGGTACGGATTGGGAACTGACCGGGCCTAATTGTGAGCATTAGTCAGTTAGAGTGAGTGACTTCAATGCACAAGGCCCACAGATTGTATGTCTCCCCCTGGTGGTCTCCAGTAGCTATTAAACCAGTCAGCATTTAGATTAGATTAGATTCAACTTTATTGTCATTACACATGTACAAGTACAGGGCAACGAAATGTAGTTTAGGTCTAACCAGAAGTGCAATAAGCAGCAAGTGCAGGATACAGTTCAAATAAGTTAAGTTATATATATATATACATAAAGTGATATGTGCTATACATAAGGGGATATGTGCAGTACAAAGCGCATATGTGTTTAACACATGGTACTGCAGATATATCTCTAACATAATTGTTTTTCTACCTCCTGTAATCTTCCCCTCAATCAGCTACTCTTTGAAAAAAAAGTTTTGGTGGCCCAACGGTGGGCGAGGGGCTGGCTGGCGCGGTTTTGGTATCGACGCTGCCTGGCTGCCGTGGTTTACCTGCAGTGCTGTGTCCGGCGCATGCTGGCCCGCAGACAGCTGAGGAGGCTGAAGATTGAGGCTCGCTCTGTGGAGCATTTCAGGAACCTCAACGTCGGCATGGAGAACAAAATTATGCATTTGCAGTGCAAGATTAATGAGCAGGTAACACTGGCGGGTGTACCTAGAGCACAGTTTCCCACTTTTAATAATGAATATGATTCCCTGGCACACCATTTACATTTACAACATTTATCAGATGCCCTTATCCAGAGCGACTTACAATCAGTAGTTACAGGGACAGTCCCCCCTGGAGCAGGAGCAGGTAGTGGTAGTAGATGGGATTTGAACCTGGGTCTTCTAGTCTACTACCACTAGTAACTACTACTACTAAACTAAAACAAACACAACGTTATACATCCACATAGTTCCTAAAGTCTACTTCCTAATTAGTGTGGGTGGGTGGGTTGAGAACATTGACTATACATATAATGAAGAGGGATATGGGGGAAGTAAGACTAGTTTTTCTGTAAATGCTGTAAAGGTGTAAACACTAGTATTGCACTGAATTGTTTTAAATATGACTCTTCAGCACAAAGAGAACAGGGAGCTGAATGATCGACTCAGCGCGCTCCGGATCAGCCACGCGGCAGAGCTCGATCGGCTCGGCCATCAGCTGGAGCGGTTGCTTGGAGTGGAGGAGGAAGCCAGGAGGCAGGCTGGGCGTGTCTCTTCAATGCTCCAGGAGATGGCCACCCTCCGCGAGGAGCTGGAGAGCAGCCGAGAGGAGAGGGAGTCTGTGGAGGAGAAGGCCAGAGCCTACATGGACTCTATGGAGAAGGTCTACAGTACCACTGTTTGATATTGTCTGGTGCTAAAATGATTTGCTTAAATGATCTTTTCTGTAAGAAAGGAATGATTCTGATTCAGCCTGGTAACTTTAGTCACATGCTAGTTTGGTGCCATGCTGAGAGTTTTTTTTTTTTTTTTTTTTATATAATTTCCATGTTGTGTTTTCCAGATGGTGGCAGAGCTAAACGAGAAAAATAGGCTGTTGAAGAGTGAGAAGGACGAACTGAACAGACTGACCCAGGAACAGGGAGAGAATGTGTCAGGTACTGTATTTCTCACATTTTTTATGTCCTGTACATATGTATATATGAAATATAGTGTATAAATATTTCATATTTCATTTTGTCTTCTCTGTTCCATAACTCCTTAATCTGAAATGTTTTGACTTTTGTTGTTTTAATAAATGTGAAGTGCAAATATGAAATTAAGGGGAGATGTTTTGGTTATAAAAAAAAAAAAAAAAAAAAAATATGTGCCCCTCTCAGAGAAAATGGAAAAGTCCCATCTGGAGGATGTCCAGCAACTGCAGACAG
The DNA here is from genome assembly GCF_900700375.1 of Denticeps clupeoides. Taxonomy (NCBI): domain Eukaryota; kingdom Metazoa; phylum Chordata; class Actinopteri; order Clupeiformes; family Denticipitidae; genus Denticeps; species Denticeps clupeoides. The sequence continues at coordinate 12,979,531 of NC_041723.1, read as the reverse complement.
AGTTAAATGAGGAGCGTTTCCGCTACCAAAACCTTATCTCTGAGCATGTGAAACTGGAGGAGAGATTCAGGGACCTGAAAGAGGAGGCGGGGCTTGCACTGGTAAGTGGAAGGAACATCACAATTTGATTCGTTCTTGCGAGGTCCTGCCCTATGAATATGCCCATATTTTATCTGAATCTTTCCCCAGACAGGACACCTGAGGAAAGATTCCACCTACAGCAGCAATGAGTCCGAGTGTACTCGCAGCACTGGGTTCACCGAGTCAGATGAGCTTTTCAGTGTTCAAGAGGTATAGGAGGAGTTGAAATGGAAAGGTTTTTTTTTTTTGTTTGTAACTCTTCCATCCTGACCCAGGACATCATTAAGGCCGGCCTGGATGTGTCTCTGGTCCTGAAGCTGCAGAAAAGGGTCTCAGTACTGGAGCAGGAAAAACAGACACTGCAGAATGAACTGGACAACAAAGAGGAAGAGATCCTGCACAAGCAGGCAAAGGTTTAAAGACTTTCTTCATCCTGTGTCACATCATTCCTATGGTGCACCAAACATCTAAATGCATCCTTTGCATAAGTAAAAAAAATGTTGATTTTTTTAAAAAGTCTGTTTTCCTTCCTGACTACAGTATGAAGAGCAGTACAAGAAAGCTTTAGAGTCAGAAATAGACTGTGAAGCTCTGAAGGTAAGAGTCCAGTTTGAGTAGCTCTATGGTAGCTCTGTTAAACTGAACATTGGGGACCTTAATGCTACCTCCAAGATCAATCCAGCTTCCTGAAATCCTGGAAGGATTGTAGACTGTGTTTCTGTCCAGTGTGACATAGATTCCTTCTCTACAATATCAGACAAATCCGTCTTTATCTGTCAACCCAGGCCACACAGATACTGGTTCAGTCCTTAGTAAACTCACGACTGGATTACTGTAACTTAGAGGTGTGAACCTTCACAGAGGAACCGAGAAGACTGATCCAAGCTCTGTGGTCCTTGTCCCTGTGGTCCTTGTATTATTTCATTTTGTATTACATAAACGCAGTAATATTTGGTACGTGTAATGTCCAAATTATTCTGACACCTTAGTTCCAAATATTATTCATTACAGAATTATTTTTTTTAATTCAAGTGAATGCTCACCGCACGAAAAATATGCGTGTTTTTGTAAATCCTGGTAAGATGATATTGTTGTGTTGTAGATCTCTGAACACTCAGAGAAAGATCAGCATTTCCTCCATTCCCGCTTCGTGTGTCTGTTTCGAAGTGGCGGAAAGGAGACACCCGTTGCTTGAATTTTATTGGTCGTCCGCAAAAATATGTCATGGTCGCCACGCAGCGTAAAACTCCGACACGGAACGGCACTGTATTCTGTAGAACAGGCCGCTACAGTCACTACCTGCACTACTTAACGAGATTCACCAGCAGAACATCACCAAGCCTCATCATTATGATAATGGATTATGCTCTGCACTGCATCGATGCAATATCGTCCACGTCAGCATTGCGATGCAGCGATTATACGATTAATTTCAACACCCCTACTGTAACTCCCTTCTAGCTGGTCTACCTCTATGTACCATCCGACCTCTACAACTAATGCAAAATACAGCAGCACGATTGATCTTCAACCTTCCCAAGTTCTCCCACACCACCTCTCTGCTACGTTCCCTCCACCGGCTCCCAGTAGCTGCACGCAACAGATTCAAAATACTGATGCTGGCCTACAAAGCCAAACATGGAGCAGCACCATCCTACCTCACAGCCCTCATTACACCTCACACTGCACCTCGTATACTCCGAGCCTCCAGTACTGCTCGCCTCCATCTCTGAAGGCAAAAGGAAGACACTCATCTAGACTCTTCTCTTTCTTGGCCCCTCGGTGGTGGAATGAACTTCCCCTCGAGGTCGGAACAGCTCAGTCACTGAGTATTTTCAAGCAGCAGCTCAAGACCTTCCTCTTTAGAGAATATTTAGATTAACTTGTAACCTTCTTCTTGTCTTACGTATGTACAGAAACTACAACATAGTGAATAATAAGATTGTATTCATAGTTGGGATCCTAGTGAACCAGAATTGATCACTTGATGGTAACATGGAAGCACATTGTAAGTTGCTCTGGATAAGGGCGTCTGCCAGATGCAGTTAGTAGACGGAGGAGCTGGAGCAAATAAAATACCTGTTTGAATATCTATGATCTATAACTACAAGAGTTCCAGAGAACTGATCTTCTTTTTTTTTAATGTGTTCTCTGGTCGCCTCGGTCCCAGCGGCAGGAGCTGGAATCTGAGAATAAGAAGCTGAAGCGTGATCTGAATGAGCTCCGACAATCTCTGAGCAAAGGTCGAGGCGCAACTATAGCGTCGCCTGGCTCTCCTGCCTACAAAGTCCTGCTAAAGCAGCTGAGGTCCACCAGTGAAGAGCTGGAGGTCCGCAAAGACGAAGTAATGATTCTCCGTTCCCAGCTGGTCAGTCTGGAGTCGCTTAGACACAAGGTACTGTGGGGACTGACCATGTTCATATGCATAATATGTCAAAAATGGTATTTGTCTGCAAAATGATGTTGTTGGGTTTTTTTTTTTTTTTTTTTTTTTAAAGGAAATACTAAACAGCAGTGCCCCTATAGACTGCAGCAGGTAATATTTCATTATTATTTATAGCTGCTTTATTGTTCATATTTATCCTGTGTTTAGTTTAAAGGTCCCCTAATATGAACATTTTATCAGCCTTAGTGGTCCTCTATAGTGGACTATCTGAAGTCTCTTTGAATGCATGAATGTCTGTTTTTGGCAGATCACCCTCTTTTGATCTGCGTGAGTTGAATGAAGATGGAGAGCTCTGGATGGCTTATGAGGGCCTGAAGGAAGCAAACAAGTGAGAAATTCTGCATGATTTAATCCAATCCATCACCTTAATAGAAAATTGGTTCACTACAACCTGACCTTATCATGCTCAGAAATCTTAACAACCTGGTTGTAAGAGGTTAGGATTGCAAACATTGGGAAACCCTTACAGGGCATAAAAAAAGACTTAAAACACAATTACTTACACTATGAGACTGTGTAGAAGTGAATGTGACTCATAATAACATAACTAATGTAGATATTTTTCCCATAGAAAATCTTCCAATTACCCACCAAATCTCTTCCTCTATCCAATCTCTTTTCTCTGTATGTCTTTTTCCAGACTGTTGGAATCTCAGCTGCAAGCCCAGAAGCAGAGCCACGAGGAGGAGGTGAGCAGGCTGAGAGTGGAATTGCAGGAGGTGCAGAAGGAGAGGGACCAGCAGCAGGAGCTGCCCCAGGATGCCCGCATCGAGGCCAACCTGCAGGTTCAGATCAGCCGCCTCACCCGGCAGAACCTGGTCAGTGTCATCTTTTTTGTACGTCTACTTTATAGTTCTAGGACAGGCGATCGATAAGGTTTCTGTGTGTCTCTGACGTAACCTAGAGGACACTGCTCACAGGCACATATCCTCATTATAAATACCAGCCTGTCAACACTCCTCATTCTCAGGACCTCCTGGAACAGAATGAGAATCAGGACAAGCTGATTCGCAAGCTCAAGAAGCAGCTGAAAGTTTACGTGAAGAAGACTGAAGAGCACGAAGGCAAGTCCATGTTGTAACAACACCACGGACCCACAAAATGAACGTCAAATTTGACATTTTTCTCTGTCAATGTAGAGGTCCAGACAGAGCAAGCAGACACTGAGTCCATGCCCCCCGTCAGTATCCCTCGCAGAGAGAGGAACTTCCAGGGTATGCTGGAGTACAAGATAGGTGACGAGAACAAACTGCTTAAGATCCTCGTCACAGGTCTGTGCTCTCACATTCATATACTGAACTGGCCTCAATATAAGATGTTCCCCCTCTTCAATCGGAACTGAGACGCTGCTCTGCCCTCAGACATGCGGCCACAGGGCGTCGCGGTAAGCATGATCCCAGGCCTGCCGGCCTACATCCTGTTTATGTGCGTCCGTCACGCAGACTACTCGAATGATGACCAGAGGATCCGAGTGCTGCTTCATTCAACCATCAACAGCATAAAGAGCGTCCTGAAGGTGTGACCTCCATAATCCTGTTCCGTCTCTACATATCCTGCCGTTCATTATGTTGTGTTTTTGTTTTTGCAGAGAAGAGGAGATGACTTGGAAACTGTATCGTTTTGGCTGGCCAACACGTGCAAGTTCTTAAACTGCCTGAAGCAGTACAGTGGCGACGAGGTGTATACGAAGCACAACACGCCTCAGCAGAATGACCACTGCCTCTGCAACTTTGATTTGACTGAGTACTGGCAGGTTCTGAGTGATCTGGCTATTCAGATCTACCAGCAGCTCATTAAATGCATGGAAGACCACCTACACCCAATGATAGGTACACATGATCTACAAATGTATGTTCTGTGGGCTTAAAAGCAATTGGAGATTGATCATTATATCTATTTATGCATTTCTTTGTTTATTGATGCATCATTAAATAATGATATTGAATTAAATTGCCATTGAAGAGACTTAAACACTCTTTTTTTTTCCTACCTCCCTTTTCCCATAAGTCGCTGGGATGCTTGAACAGGAGACGATCCAGGGTGTTATGGGAGTGAAGCCCCCCGGCCAGAGGAAGAGGACCTCCAGCTTTGCAGAAGAGGTCTCCCACACACTGGACTCCATCGTGCGGCAACTCAGCCTCTACCACGCCACCATGCTGCGGCACGGCCTCCAAGCTGAACTGATCAAGCAGGTCGTGCGGCAGCAGTTCTACGTCATCTGCTCTGTCACTCTCAACAACCTGCTTCTGCGCAAGGACATGTGCTCCTGGAGTAAAGGCCTGCAGATCAGGTACTGGCCACTGGGTGGTGCTGTGCTACTCCATCGATGCAGAAACCGTTTATTAAATGTACCAGTAGCATGCCGCCATCTTTCATAGTACTGTGCGGATGTTATTTATTTTTTATTGTCTTCATGTGTGCATGCATGTGTCTTTATCTATTTGCGTGTGTGCGCATACTGCAGGTATAACGTATGCCAGTTGGAGGAGTGGCTGCAGGATAAGGCTCTACAGGGCAGCGGGGCCAGAGAGACGCTGGAGCCGCTCATCCAGGCAGCACAGCTGCTGCAGGTCAACAAAAAAACTCCGCAGGACGCTGAGGCCGTCAGCACCATGTGTACTGCGCTCAGTGCTGTGCAGGTCCGTCCCTCAACACTGGCTCACACGACTACAGTATCTTCCACATTAACCCCTGTTTTCACCAGTAGTCTCTGAAATAGTGAATAGGAACAGGTTAATTTATTCATTCATTTATTCATCACAGATCGTGAAAGTGCTCAACTTGTACACGCCGCTCAATGAATTTGAGGAACGGGTCTCTGCAAATTTCATAATGAATATTCAAGTAAGCTTACTTTTTTAAATTTTTTTTTGTTGTTCATAGTATATTATAATATCTGTAATGCATCTGCTCTTCTGTTTTCAGGACTTACTGAAAGACCGTAAGGAATCACAGCAACTACTTATGGATGCTAAAAACGTGTACCCAGTCACTTTTCCATTCCACCCCTCGGCAGTGGGCTTGGAAACCATTCAGATCCCCTGCAGCCTGAAGCTGGACTTCCTCAAACGTGTCTGACTGACCACAAGTCCATCTGAAACTCACATGCACACTCATCCTAAACGCTGACATGGAACCATGATAGAAGTTCTGGTTTTGGTGTTGATTGTTCTGTTATTATGTTACCGTTTCACTCACAGAGTTGGATAGACGTGTATCAAGATTACTGAGATGTTGTTATGTCCCTAACATAAAATTCACATGGGGTTTATTTATTGCTTGTTTATTTTCTTTATTACTTATTGGTGGTTTCTGATCATTCTGCTTATCTCAAGTAATTGTCACTGGTTTAGGTTTGAGATCTTAATTCTTATACCACAGTTTTTCTGACTTGTTTGTTCTATTATAGATTCCTGTGTTTGAATGGAAGTGGGGAAATGGAAAAATAACTGAAGAAGTATATTTTCACATAAGAAACTATATTTCATGCTTGTTTTATAATTGTCTGACTGAAATATATTGATTGACGAATTGCCATGCAATGAATTGCCAATACAAAAAACCTTAACTCATGCACACTGTTCCGCGGCATGTTACTGAAATATAGAGTTAAAAGGTGTTTGTTTGTTTTTCCCCAAATATAATAAATTTTATTACAAAACTTGAATACTGTGGAGAATAGTCTCAGAAAGAGCAAGCTTAATATTTACATCATTCATAACAAATACATTGTAAACCAGATTATTTCATTTTATATCGATTACCGCCAATGGCTCATAAAAACCGGAATCTCGAACATAGTCAAGAATCAATAAAAACGCTTGTTTCGGGCTTTTAAAAAATATCTTTCCTCCATGTAATGAGTCCCAGAGAGGCAAAATAGTTTTTATACCACGGAAAGAAAAGTTGCGTTTTTATTAGTCGCTTTATTGTCGCAGACCGGCGCTCCTCCCGCGGCAGAAAGCGCCGCCGAAGGCCGCAGGACTGGCTGGGACGGAGGATCCTGCTCCTTTTGTTTCCTTGATCCTTGTTCACACGAACACACCCACTCGGGTCAGGCCGCCGTCACGGGACGTCGCGGAGACAAAGTCCGGGCGGCAGGTGCGCCGGCGGCGGCGAAAGCGCTTCTCCTTCGGGCGGGAGGCCGGTGGTCGGGAGGCGGGAGAGCTGAGGCGCTCGGCGGCTTCCTTCGGCGGGTCGGAACCATGGCGCTGAGCGAGCTGTACACCCAGGTCCGGCGGAAAACGAAAGCGGCTCCTTTTAAACTCTCTTTAGGGAAAAAAAAACTACTTTTTGAGTTACGAACAACGTTTTCCTCACCGACTAACCTGGATAATAGAGTTACGCCCGTAGCCGTACTGACAATCTGTCGTCTTTCTGCAACATATGTTACCGTGACGGAGGTCGTTCTGTTTTTCATGCGTTTATTAAAACGTTCATCAAACGTTCACAGTATAACAGAGTGTGGATCCCGGACCCCGAGAACGTGTGGCAGTCTGCAGAGATTTTAAAAAACTTCTCACCTGGAGACAAGATCTTAGAGTTACAGCGCGAAGATGGCTCGGTAAGTCAGAGCAGTCTTTTCATATGCAGTACAGGCCAAAAGTATGTAGACAGCTTCTCATTCAATGTGTTTTCTTTATTTCCAGGACCATTTACATGGTAGATTCTCACTGAAGGCATCAAAACTATGAATGAACACATGTGGAGTTATGTACTTAACAAAAAAAGGTAAAATAACTGAAAACATGTTTTCTATTCTAGTTTCTTTGCTCTGATTACTGCTTTGCACACTCTTGACATTCTCTCATGAGCTTCAAGAGGTCGTCACCTGAAATGCTTTTCCAACAGTCTTGAAGGAGTTCCCAGAGGTGTTTAGCACTTGTTGGGCCCCTTTGCCTTCACTCTGTGGTCCAGCTCACCCCAAACCATCTTGATTGGGTTCAGGTCCGGTGACTGTGGAGGCCAGGTCTCCACTTTTTGTTAAGTACATAACTCCACATGTGTTCATTCATAGTTCTGATGCCTTCAGTCAGAATCTACCAATGTAAATGGTCATGAAAATAAAGAAAACACAATGAATGAGAAGGTGTCTCCAAAATTTGGGCCTGTACTGTATATAAAGTTGCCAATATAATGATTTAATTAAACTGTTTGCCTAATTGAATTAAGATCAAGTGCAGATGTGGAATATGCAGGGGTGTTTTAAATCCAATCAATCAATGAGGTAGTCTGTTCTGGTTCACTAGGACCATGAATACAATAATTGTAGTTTGTATTTCTTGCATAAATTAGACTATAAGAGAGTTACTGGTTAGTCTAAGTAGAAGGGAGTAGAAATGTGCATAAAACAGACGAAATCCATTTACCTAAAAACAAGCCATGTGCTATGTTTTTACGAAGCCTGATCCATTTGTCTATCTTATGGGGATAATTGGATGAATCTCCTTATCTGTAAAAGTTTTGCACGGACCCTTCAGTAGCACTAGCCCCGATGGCATGAACACTTTCAACTTTTTACAATAAAATTATATAACATGCCGTTTATTACAGAGACGTTCGTTTTTGTTCGTTTTGCAGGAGCTCCATTACCCTCTGGATTCTGGGAGTGCCCAGCTACCTCCCCTCAGGAACCCTGACATCCTGGTCGGGGAGAACGACCTCACTGCCCTCAGCTACCTCCACGAGCCGGCCGTCCTGCACAACCTCAGAGTGCGCTTTGTGGAATCAAAAATCATCTACACATACTGTGGTACGTCATCATGTCACTGTGCTGCTCTTATCCCGACTTTGGTGTTTGTGTCTAATTCTTTTTCTTCGTCCAGGAATCATCCTGGTTGCGGTTAACCCATATAAACAGCTCCCTATCTATGGGGATGCGGTAATCCATGCTTATTCTGGTCAGAATATGGGCGATCTGGATCCCCACATATATGCTGTGGCTGAGGAGGCTTACAAGCAGATGGCTAGGTAACAACAAAACCGTGAAATTACTACTCACTGTGCACTGCACGACAGTGGCACAGAATGGCACGTTTGACTCGCTCTTATGCAGGAACAACAAGAATCAGTCCATAATTGTGAGCGGTGAATCGGGAGCTGGGAAGACTGTATCTGCTCGGTACACAATGAGGTACTTCGCCATGGTCAGCAAATCGGGCAGCAAAACACGAGTGGAAGATAAAGTTTTGGCTTCTAATCCAATAACAGAGGTGCTTTTTTGTTTATCCATTGTCATTAGAAAGTGATTTTTGTTGTTTTTTCTGGTTTAGTTTTTTTTCTTTTTTCTTATATATATATATATATTAAAACGGCATGTTATATAATTTTATTGTAAATAGATTAATCTGTTGCATTTTCAGGCAATTGGTAATGCAAAAACCACCAGGAATGACAACAGCAGTCGTTTTGGGAAGTACACAGAGATCAGCTTTGACAGAAGATACCAGATCATTGGAGCAAACATGAGGACGTATCTTCTGGAGAAATCTAGAGTTGTTTTTCAGGTGCAGCAGACATTTCAGGTCTTACTTTAGACTACAGGGCCCTGTCATGGCAGTTTGGGCCAGTGGTGGCCTAGCGGGTAAGGAAGCGGACCTGTAATTGGAAGCTCACGGGTTCGAATCTGCCAAGGGTGCCACTGAAGTGCCACTGAGCAAAGCACCGTCCCCACACACTGCTCCCCGGGTGCCTGTCATGGCTGCCCACTGCTCACCAAGGGTGACGGTTAAAAGCATTTCGCTGTGTCACCGTGTGCTGAAGTGTTTCACAATGACAATCACTTCACTTTGCAATGGGTCCAGATATCCATTCCAAGTATTAATTTGTATTACTTTAATTAATTGTAGTTACTGAATAATAAAGAGTAGCTCTTCTTATATTTGAACAGGCTTGAATATTTGTGTGCTTCTTTAGGCAGAGAATGAGAGAAATTATCACATATTCTACCAGATGTGTGCCTGTGCAGACCTGCCTGAATTTAAGGCCTTGAGACTAGGTGAGTGTATTGTGTGTGAGGAGTGGTGTGCGGAGACTGTCGCATGTGTTTGAATCATTGTACGTGCTAAAATTAAATGTAGAAATCTCCAGTTGGTATCTGACCTGCTTTGTCCTGTGTAGTGAGTGCTGATAAATTTCACTATGCCGGCATGGGTGGAGGCATCGAAATTGAGGGTGTGGATGACCGAGCGGACATGGCAGAGACCCGCAAGACTTTTATAAAGTTGGGTCAGTGGATGCAGCATGCAGGGGTGTCCTACACACAGCCCGTCACATCATCATCATTCAACTCCCACTTGATGCCATGTTTCTGTGCATCTGCAGGATTGAAGGAGGATTTTCAGTTCGATGTGTTTAAGGTGTTGGCAGCCATTCTCCATCTGGGCAACGTGACCATCAAAACTCTAAACCCAGAAAAATGTTCAGTCAGTGTAAGTTGTGCTATCAACGTACATGTGCAAAATTTTACACACTGTTTAGAATTCACCGAACACAGCTTGCTTCAATCTTCAATTTACTACAAATTAATAGAGGATGTGTTTTAAGGCCACTGCCAGTTAAAGGTCGAATTGCCTTCAGTTCTTGCCTTTGTTTTCTGCTATAAAACCCACAGTTTCTTACACACAGATTTTTTATGTGCTCAACCAAAACGTTGACATATCTGTACTGGAAACCAGTGTTTCAATATTTTGACCATTAAATAAACTATGAAACTATTAGAATTCAATTTAAATAACGTGGGTGGACGTATAATGAATAAAACACTTAGTCCTTTGTGTCTTACATGTGTTCCCCTGCACTTTCTGTCAGTCCAGTGATCCTCATCTTTCTGTGCTCTGTGAGCTGCTGAGCATTAACGCTGAGAGCGTTTGCCGCTGGTTATGCCACCGCCAGATCGTCCTTGTGGCAGAGACGGTGGTTAAGCCTGTGCCGAAGGAGAGGGCTGTTAATGCCCGTGATGCTTTGGCCAAGCACATCTATGCCCACCTTTTCAACTGTGTCATTCAGAGGATCAATACAGCGCTGAAGGTCCCAGGGAAGCAGCATTCCTTTATTGGAGTTCTAGACATATATGGGTAAGAATGCAAAACTTTTTTTAAAACTCAATTTTCATTCTATCATATCATTTCACTCAGTATTCACTGCTTCCTCCAGCTTTGAAACATTTGATGTGAATAGTTTTGAGCAGTTCTGCATCAACTATGCCAATGAGAAACTGCAGCAGCAGTTCAATCTGGTAGGTCACCTCACCAATATAGCATGCAGTATTTCATTACCTCAGTTTTTACCATGGTTGCCATGACAATGTCCATTGTCAGCACCATTTTCAGCATAGGCCTTGTCTTGATTCCTTAACAGTATTTGGACACACATTACATGCAGAAACATAATACAGTTGAGCTAGTGAAGGGTGCTGATATCTTTGGCATTAAAGGATTAGAGTACTGAATGTGTGGAAATATTTGCATGTCCAGCATGTCTTCAAACTGGAGCAGGAGGAGTACATGAAAGAAGACATACCGTGGACACTAATTGATTTTTATGACAACCAACCAGTCATTGATCTCATTGAAGCTAAAATGGGTGTTCTGGACCTGCTGGATGAGGAGTGCCTGGTACAGATCGATTTTTTTTTTTCAAACAATGCTACAATAAGTTATTTAAATGAAACATTTAATATCATTGTATGAGTTGAAATTTCAGACAAATTTTGTTTCCCCCCCCCCCAATTATTTATCGTAGTTCCCCCAGGGAACAGATCACAACTGGCTGCAGAAGCTGTATAATTACCTGGGAGAGAATCCTATGTTTGAAAAGCCAAGACTCTCCAGTGAGGCCTTTGTGATTCAGCACTTTGCTGACAAAGTAAGAAGAAAATGTAACTCTCACAGGTGAAAACCAACAGACTGGAATAGCAAACCTTGTCATTCCGTTTTCTCTCAGGTGGAATATCAGTGTAAGGGATTTCTGGAGAAAAACCGAGACACACTCTATGAAGAGCTTGTGGACATTTTGAGGGCCAGTAAGGTATACTCAAATGCCTGCTTGATTAGAATGTCCGACTTTCAAGGTTGTGTATGTCCCAGATATACGTGTATATCTCATTCTACATTATTAGTTTCATCTACTGGCAGAGTTTTTCCAAGAAGAGGAGCAAATACCTGCAACCAAAGGCATCAAAGTGAGGCCTGCAAGACCAGGAGTTAAACCTGCCAGCAAGCAGTTGAGAACCACAGTTGGAGATAAGGTGGCTCCAGAAATGCCTTCGTTTGTTTTGCTTCTGTTTATATAGAAACCATGAAACCCAAATGGCATTCCTGTGATAGCCGCGTGTGTACTGTGTTGGTTTAAAGACGATGACTGTACTGGGTAAATAGACTTTGGACACACATGGAGACACAGAAATATACCTGTCATCGTTTTATTTGGCACAGTTTCGCAGTTCGCTGTATCTGCTGATGGAGACCCTCAATGCCACAACGCCTCACTATGTCCGTTGCATAAAGCCCAATGAGGAGAAGCTGCCATTTGAGTATGTGCACATTATTCATTCAGATTTGTTCAGTTTAAACGGGTACCAAAGAGGTACATCTCATGCTTCTCAGCACCTCTTTCAGCTTCATTATTGTACACACAGCTTATTTTTCTACAAGCATTTAAAACCTCATGCTTCGCCTGAACTTTTGTGACTGTGGTAGTGAGGACCTTTTGTTATCATCAGGTATGACTCAAAGCGTGTGGTGCAGCAACTCAGGGCTTGTGGAGTCTTGGAGACCATTCGCATCAGTGCCCAGAGCTACCCTTCGAGGTTTGCAATGAAGCAGAAGGAGAAAGTTGCTGAAAGTAAAATCATTACTGTACATTTTGTATATTCAAGTGAACATCATTTTGCTGTCCAGGTGGACATACATTGAGTTCTACAGTCGCTACAGTATTCTGATGGCACTGTCAGAACTTGGGATCAATGATAAAAAGCAGACGTGCAGGACAGTGCTGCAGAGGCTGATTCCAGTAAGAAATCCCACAGGATACTTTTCCTTCCACTTCCATTTACCTTTAACCCCAGACAAACACTCCTCCCTGGTGTCATTTGTGTGTCTTAGCATCATTGCAGGATGTGCAGCCTTTGTTTATGTTTCTATGTCTTCATTTCAGGACTTGAACCAGTACAAGTTTGGGCGGACCAAGATCTTCTTCCGGGCGGGACAGGTTGCATACCTGGAGAAACTGCGTTTGGACAAGCTGAGGGGCGCTTGTGTCACCATCCAGAAACATGTACGGGGCTGGAGCCAGAGACGAAAGTTCCTGCTCATGAGAGAGGCGGCCATCACCATACAGCAATATGTCCGGGGCAAGAGGCAAATCCGGTGCGATCAATGACAAATGCTTAAAACGGGTGGTGATTACAGTGTTCAAGATGGACTGAATGGACGTGTGTGATTCTGTTTTGTCAACTGTCCAGGCAAATGATAACGGCTGCAGCTCTGAAACAGGCTTGGGCAGCTGTGGTCATACAAAGGCACTGCCGTGGTTTCCTGGTACGGCGGATCTATCAGCTGGTCTTGGTTGCCACGGTGACCATCCAGGCTTTCATCAGAGGGTGGATTGCTCGGAAGCGTTACAAAAAGGTGTGATGGAAAGATTTCGGTAATTTTGTAATCATAAGGTTTATGTTCAGTGCTTTTACACATGCAGTTTACTTCTGTCCTTGTCCCAGTGTGACATAATCGGATGGAAATCGACTGATGTATGCCTGAGAGGTGGCAATTTCCAATTTTTTCAGCTGATCCATTACCTCATAACACTGAATTGGACAGCACACTTTGGCAAATTAGTTGCATGAGTCCAGAGATACAATTGCAAAGCATGCACAGAGCACCTAGGCCAATTTGGTTTTCTGTAACAATACAATATTGCAGAAAAAAAAAGTTGTCTGATGATCAGAGTTCCACATGCCCTTGATCCAGCCAGGAAAGGAAATTGTGATGCATTTTGATATGCACATTTATGTTTACATGTTCAAATCTTAGTACCTCTCTTTTTCAGATGTTATATTGCATACAGAAACATTGGTAATTTATGATTTCCTTGCCATGATTCCACAGCTGGTAGCAGAGCGTAAAGCTCTGATTTTACAGAAGTACGCCCGGGCGTGGCTGGTAAGGCGTCGTTTCTCAGCCATGCGCAGACTGGTGCTCAACGTCCAACTGTCCTACAGAGTTCAGCAGCTGAGGAAGAAGGTGGAGGAGCAGGTGAGAACACGGAAAGTGTTAAACAAATAATTCCAAGGTAAACTGACAATACCATTGTTACTGTTTTGCCCATTTCATAGGGTAAAGAGAACCGAGGTCTGATGGAGAGGCTGACTGGCCTGGCCAATGCCCATGCTCAGGGGCAGGAAAGGGTGCATACTCTGGAGCAGGAACTCAGCAAATCAGCAAGTGAGAAGGACTCCTTGGAGAAGCAAGAGAAATTAAATAAGCAAAAGTCGGAAGCGGTCAGTGTTCTTGGCAAATAGAACTTTCCGTGGCTTACAATTTTACTCTCCCGCCATGCAGTAGAATAAGCACATGCCTCTAATGCGTCTTCATCAGGTTATCTCTGAGCTTCGGGCTCGGATTGAGGCCCTGCTTCAGGAGAAGAACACCATGGAGAAGAAAGTCATTGACTCTGCTAATGAGCTGAAAGGTGCTTTTAATATTTATAACCTGTTGCATATATCTACTTTACAGTGCATTAACACATTGCACCATATTTCTAGACAATTTTGATGAAATCAGGAGAAAATTGCAAGATGATTTGGAAAGAGAAGCAAGGTTAAGAAAGTAAGGCACTTGTGTTTAGTATTTTCACATTTTTCGACAGAATATTGCCCAGTTAGAGTTTCGTTCTTTTTTTAATTCCTACCTGGATAGGGTTGCAGAGAATAATTTGGAAATCCATAAGGAGGACCTTGACAAAGAGATTGAGGCACTGAAAGAGGAGAACAAGAGGCTGAGAGAGGACAAGATTAGACTCCATACACAGATAGAGGAGGAGAGTCAGGTTAAGAGTGACCTCCAGGAACAGGTCACTCAGCTCACTAAGCATGTGAAGGTAAGGACTTTCAATTTTACATTAGACTATGTTTTGTCCATTTCTCATCTTTTATATTTGTACATTGTTCATGGTTTTTAATATAACATCATATTTGTTTTTTAAAGGTTATACCTGAGTTGAGGAAAGATCTCCATATCATCACCACACAGAAGGATGAGCAAGACAGAAAGATAAGGGAGCAAACACATCAGGCCAAAGGTTTGTTTCCTGTGTTCTTCTGGATTTATTTGCTAAACATGTTGAAAGAAATAAAATTCACTAGATATGTAAAAAATACAGTTCTTTCTGTTTTAATGCCATGGTATAGTGGTAATGCACAACATTATTTCTGAATTGTAAATGACATTTGTTTCCCATGAAGTTAAGATAGGTACCCTAACAAGACAACTCCTTGGTGACCAGATTGAAGAGGAGATTCTTTCAGGGTATGTAATCGGAAGGTTGCTGGTTCGAATCCCGAGCTGCCAAGGTGACACCATGGTGCCACTGAGCAAAGTACTTTCCCCACACACTGCTCCCCGGGTGCCTTTCATGGCTGCCCACTGTTCACTATGGGTGGTGGGTTAAATGCAGAGGACTCATTTGATGGTGTCACCATGTGCTGTGCTGTGTTTCACAATTACAATCACTTCACTTTTTCCCCTTTATGTCATTTTTACAGATTGGCAGAGTCTCCAGAAAACAATGACACCGATGGAAGTTTGCTGTCTGCTTTTGATGGACTCCAAAAAGCTACCAGGTCTGATTCCTTGTCATGCAGTACACCACTGGGCCTAAGTTCTGTTACTATTAAATGGTATCTGCTCCCTTGCTCTTTTAGAGTTATGGAAGCTCACCTGCGTGAGCAGAAGGACCATTATAATAGCCAGCTGGAGGCAAAGACCTTTAAGATGGACCATCTGCAGAATGAGAATGAGCAGCTGCAGAAACTCTTCCAGGAGAAGAGCAATATCACTGATGGCATCCGCATTGAGGTTGCCAGACTGACTGCTGAGAACATGGTATTGAATTATGTACATTTTATTCATGTTTAATAATATCAGTGCAGTGTGCAATCTTACATTTCTCAATTAAGTGTCTCTCTATAGTTTTTTTTTTTTTTAATCTACCAGTGATGGCTAATTTGACAGTCTTTTCTGTAAATCAAAACTGATCCTGTGCAGGTGATCCCTGAGTTGAAACAGCAGATCTCCGAACTGCAGAGACTGAAGCAGGAGCTGGAGGTCCAACATCAGGAGCAGGCCATTGAAGTGAAGGGTAAATAAAGTAGTATTTGTCTGATCGCATTATGTCATGCACACACTACTGTAGCCTATTAACATTGCCTTTCATTTTAAAGAACAAATGGAAGCCATCTCAAGTAAACTTCAAAGCAATCTGGAAGAGGAAATCTGCCATCGAAGGTGAGATATGTAACTGTGAGCACAGAGGGTGGTAGTAGCCTAGTGGGTGAACCAGAAGACCCAGGTTCAAACCCCACTTACTACCATTGTGTCCCTGAGCAAGACACTTAACCCTGAGTGTCTCCAGAGGGGACTGTCCCTGTAACTACTGATTGTAAGTCGCTCTGGATAAGGGCGTCTGAAAAATGGCGTAAATGTAAATTATACGTTACAGTGTCTGTTTTATTTGTCTGATAACTAATCTGTGTTTGTATTTAATTGCTGTAGGTTGTTAGAGCAGCAGAAGGATGACAACAGTAGGCAGAAGGACGAGTTACTGAGGAAACTGGAGGAATTGGAGGAAGAACATCAGCAGCTGAAGAAACAGAATCAGGCTGAGGGCGAAGCCAAAAGCAAATTGAGACAAGAAGCCTCTCGACTCACAGCTGAGAACATGGTAAAAATCTAAATATAAGCATTGTACATGATACATCTAGTTTAATACATAACCATTAATGTTTTTATAACTCTAGGACTTTGAAGAGCAGCTTGATATGAAAGAAAGGTTGATCAAGAAACTGCAAAGCCAGATCAAAGCCCTTCAAGCACCAGAGAAAGGTACAAGATTTTAGTGCCTTGAGCGATACATGTTTTTGATGTTTATTATTTTGTAATAAATTTATTTTTCATTCTTTTATATTATATAGCCAGTCAAAACGCAGCTCCCGCTATTCCGAAAGATTACCTTGGCATGTTGGAGTACAAGCGAGAGGATGAATCCAGGCTCATTCAGAACATCATTATGGGTATCTGAAAATGTGCTGTTTTTTTATTCCTTTTTGAGGTCATACATTCTATATAAGCACATCAAAATACATTTCTTATTTTATAGTATTCCAAACAAATAATGACAACAATAAAACTAGTTATCATGTGATTACTTCAAATAGAAATGCCCATAAGATTCTGGTGTGGAACCTTCTCCATTTTATGCCCACTTGTAGATATGAAGCCTAGAGGGGTTGTGGTAAACATGATTCCCGGCTTGGCTGCATATCTGCTCTTCATGTGCATCCGTCATGCTGACTACCTCAACGACGAGGTCAAACTCAAGTCCCTCATGCACGGCATTATAGCTGGTGTCAAAAAGGTCATCATGGTGAGAGAATGAATATCATTTTTATTATATTTAATTTGGACTGCAAATTGCATCAGATATATTATTATACATGGGTCTGTGCTGTCTGCTTATATTAAAGAACCATCAGGAGGATTTTGAGGTGCTGTCCTTCTGGCTATCCAACACACATCACTTGTTGAACTGCCTGAAACAGTACAGTGGAGAGGAGGTCTGATTGCATTTCCTTTTTCCGTTTCTGTTTTGTCTTTTTTGTGAATGTATCAGTACCAGCTCTGAATTATTTCCCATCCAGGAGTTCATGAAGCACAACTCGCCCCGTCAGAACAAAAACTGTTTGCAGAACTTTGACCTGTCAGAACACAGGCAGATCTTCAGTGACCTCGCCATTAAAATTTATAATCAGTTTATAACTTGTCTGGAAAAGAATTTCACCCCCATGATTGGTATGTACTGAGTGAATTTTGGTTGGTTTTGTTAAATTAATTTTTTACGGGTTATTGCAATTGTTTTTTGTTTTTTTACACAAAATATATACTTTACCATAAACTAGTTGCTTGGTTTTGTTTGTAACCACACAATGCACTTTTTTCAGAGAAATATATTATAATTCAAAATATTGCATTAGGAGTTACATTCCAGTGCAATTTCATTGTATGAGCATAGGATGACATTATGCCTATTTTTACCGTCCAGTTCCTGGAATACTTGAACATGAAAGCCTACAAGGCATCTCCAGTATGAAACCAACAGGATTCCGTAAGCGCTCCAACAGCGTCTATGAAGACATGGAGGTCTACACCATCTCCTCCATCACTGAGCAGCTAACTGGCTTCCATAGCACCATGAGTCAACATGGCATGGACCCAGAGCTGATCAGGCAGGTCATCAGGCAGCAGTTCTACCTGGTGGGGGCCGTCACCCTCAACAGCATCCTGCTGCGCAAAGACACGTGCTCCTGCAGGAAGGGCATGCAGATCAGGTGAGCGCGTGCATATCAACAAAAGCATAACTACAGACACACAGCAAAGGAAGGAATAGACAAACGTGTGTGTGTTGTGCAGGTGTAATATCAGTTACCTTGAGGAGTGGCTGAAGGAGCAAGGCCTTCAGGGCTCGAGTGCTATGGACACACTCAAGCCCCTGACTCAAGCAGCCTGGCTTCTCCAGGTCAACAAAACAACAGATGAGGATGCCATGGAGATAAAGGACAAGTGCACGGAGCTTTCGCCTGTTCAGGTGCAGTGACACAGCAATGTCTAGACAGTCTGGATTTGTTTTTCAGCAATCTGAAAATAAACGTGTCTCTTAGATTGTGAAGATATTAAACTCGTACACGCCAATTGATGATTTTGAGAAGCGAGTGGCACCATCATTTGTCCGAAAGGTTCAGGTGAGGGATCAGAAAAACCCTACATTTCAGCTTAAAAAATGAAATGTAGAAGCACCTGAGTTGGGAATTCTTCTTTTGTGCAATCCAGGCTTTGCTCCAGGACCGTGAGGGGTCATCCCAGCTCATGGCTGACACAGAGTATCGCTTCCAGGTCACATTCCCCTTCAACCCCTCGAACCAGGCCTTGGAGCTGCTCCAGGTTCCTGCCAGCCTCAGACTACCTTTCGTCACCCGGATCTGAGAGACACAGAGTGTCCAGTATTCCAGACTTCTCTTAAAATCATTTTTAGCCAAGAGGACTGATTTACAATGAAATATAAGGATGTGCTATGATTTTAACGTAACAAATTGTTTTAATGACGTCTTCACTAATGTATTTATTGTTTTATGCCATCAGGATATTATTATGTTGTAAAGACCTACAATTTAATCAAATTCATAACATGAAGCCCTAGGTCAAGATGTTTTTAAAAATGTATTGTCACAAGCTGTTTACAAAATCCTGTAAGAATGCTGCAAATTAGGATTTTACAGATTAATAAAATAATCAAGCCTCATTACATCATTTTTCCAGCCTGTATGCCGGTTTTAATTAGAGGTCAACCGGAGGGGAGCAGAGCTGTCAATCAACGCCATGGCTCCTCCCATTTTGAACATCGAAATTAAATATTATATTTTGTCCTGAAGACAGGATTGACGAATCAAAACCAAACTGTTCAATAACAATGAGATCGGTTACAGGACGCTATTTCTGACCTTAGATGCGCTGAGATTTGTTATAAAAGGACCGCAGTCGTGACAGTGGGGCGGGACGAATCCTTTTTTTTAAGGCCACGGCAGGATTTCCTCGTTATTTAACGTCCGGCGCCATTGTCCATCATAACAGTGGTGTTTTTTTCCCGCGTAAGAGGGATTTAGCGCATTAACGAGACGAGCTCACGGATACAGGACAGACGGAGCATCCTCCTCCTCCTCCTCCTCCTCGGTGTGACGTCACGGCAGCTGCATCAGCTGTGAGACCCGGGCGGAGGGCAGAAGCAACGCGCCAGCATCCGTCCGCCGGGCCGCACGGACAGAGAGGAGGAGGAGAAGAAGAAGAAGAAGAAAAACCAACATGGCTGCGCAGGAGCTGCAGCCCGCCGAGGCGCTGGCGACGCTGAAGACGGAGTCGGAGAACCTGAAGATGAAGCTGGAGGAGGAGAGGGCGAAGCTGCACGACGTCGAGCGTGAGTGCGGAGGGAGGAAGGGAGGAAGGGAGGGAGGACATGGCGCTTTCAGGGAACGTGAAGGCTCCTCTGTTTACCTGGAGAGCAGCATGTCCTGCTGTGGAAAACGCGTGAACAGAAATGTTTGATTAACATTGAAATACTTTGAATTTAACATCCAGGTCGTAACCAGTCATGTTAGTCCGCAGTGGGGTTTATTTTTTTGGTTGTTTTTTTTTATGCCGAGTTGCTATGTTGAGGTACCCTGATGAATAAATATTTTCCCCGATCCTATTTGTTCCACTTCAGTTCCTCCACATTCACAGGCAGGCCGCTGGCGAATGGCGGTCGCTCCGAGCGAGGAACTTCCTGCCGTCGGCGTTGATAATTGCCTCTGCGACCCGGCCATTAGGCCCCATTCGCCCTGGCCATTAGGCTCAGAGCGGCCGGTAACTGCGGCTTCCTTCCTCAACAGTGCATCAGGTCGCTGAGAAGGTGGAGGCGCTGGGCCAGTTCGTCATGAAGACCAGGAGGACCCTGAAGGGCCACGGGAACAAGGTCCTGTGCATGGACTGGTGCAAAGACAAGAGGAGGATTGTCAGCTCTTCCCAGGTCAGTTTCTGCTGCTCTCCTGTTGGAGAAGATGGATTCATCTATTCTATTATCCATTTTTTAAACATTTTTGCTATTTTTTTGGTCATGCAGGATGGAAAAGTGATTGTTTGGGACGCCTTTACCACCAACAAGGTAGGTCACATCAGAGTGTAGAAGGCCTTCGGCTTTGTAATAAACGGGCATGTCTGACCCCAGGATGTATTATGTCTGTTGTGTAGGAGCATGCCGTGACCATGCCCTGCACGTGGGTGATGGCCTGTGCCTACGCCCCCTCTGGGTGCGCTGTAGCTTGCGGGTGAGTCCCGCCCTCCGTTAATCCCTCACGAGCTTCTGTAACATCTCGGAAACATCTAAAAAAAAAAAAAAAACTCCGTCTTTACAGTGGCCTGGACAACAAGTGCTCCGTTTACCCTCTGTCCCTGGAGAAAAACGAGAACCTGGCGGCCAAGAAGAAGTCCGTAGCCATGCACACCAACTACTTGTCGGCATGCAGCTTCACGAATTCAGACATGCAGGTGAGAGAAGATGTGGTGTGATGTGGTTGTCATTCGACGTAGCCGCTGTAGTTGTCTCCGGGTATTTCTTTCTTCTGCCTATTATTGCCTGTCTGCCTGGTTAAAGCGTTTCTGTCACAAGAACCGGTTAATCGGAGGAAAACTTGTCCGTGTCAGATCTTGACCTCAAGCGGCGACGGGACGTGCGCGCTGTGGGACGTGGAGAGCGGGCAGCTGCTGCAGAGTTTCCACGGGCACGCCGCTGACGTGCTCTGCCTGGACCTGGCGCCCTCAGAAACTGGCAACACGTTCGTCTCAGGGGTGAGGAAGAGCTGAGGGCGCCTTTGGTTGCTTTCGCTCACTTGATGCCGCCCGTACTCACGCCCAGGTATGCCCGCTGGGATTGTTTGTCATCGACAGGGCTGTGACAAAAAGGCCAACGTCTGGGACATGCGGTCTGGACAGTGCGTTCAGTCGTTCGAAACACACGAATCGGACATCAATAGTGTCAGGTGAGCACTTCAGCAAACGCTTCGCAGCATCTGCCTCCTTTTCTTACCAGGATGAATGAATGAAATCTTTTTTTTAATCAGGTACTATCCCAGTGGAGACGCGTTTGCCTCAGGATCCGATGACGCCACTGTAAGCACTCGTTTTTGATTTCACTGCATATTGTCACAAATGATTCGATGTGGGACATGTAACAAGCCAAACGTTGGATCAGAGGTGGACAAAGTACGCATAGATACCAGTGGTGAAATGTTACTCCACTACACACAAAAAGCCGTGCAGTAAGATTTTTACTTAAGTCAAAGTACGAAAGTACTGACTTTTATAAACAGTTATGAAATCAAGTTGACAAAGAAGCAATCTGTTTATTTTTAATAGCACCACTACACACCCCCATGAAACAGCATGGTAGGTGTTCTGACACGAGGTACCAAGTATATACAGTACGGGCCAAAAGTTTGGACACACCTTCTCATTCAAGCTTTTTTCTTTATTTTCATGACCATTTACGTTGGTAGATTCTCACTGAAGGCATCAGAACTATGAATGAACACATGTGGAGTTATGTACTTAACAAAAAGTGGAGACCTGGCCTCCACAGTCACCGGACCTGAACCCAATCCAGATGGTTTAGGGTGAGCTGGACCGCAGAGTGAAGGCAAAGGGGCCAACAAGTGCTAAACACCTCTGGGAACTCCTTCAAGACTGTTGGAGAACCATTTCAGGTGACGACCTCTTGAAGCTCATCGAGAGAATGCCAAGAGTGTGCAAAGCAGTAATCAGAGCAAAGAAACTAGAATATAAAACATGTTTTCAGTTATTTTACCATTTTTGTTAAGTACATAACTCCACATGTGTTCATTCATAGTTTTGGTGCCTTCAGTGAGAATCTACCAACGTAAATGGTCATGAAAATAAAGAAAACACATTGAATGAGAAGGTGTGTCCAAACTTTTGGCCTGTACTGTACATCACAGGTGCACCAAAAGTAGTCTAATGTGACCGCTCTTTGTCAACTATTTACACGTATTATATAGACGTAACTTCATAGTCGTGTCCACGTAGCTGCATTGTTACACGCTAACTTTGTAAAGGACAGTGGGTGGCCAGTCATTTCACAGCCATAATGTGATTTCTATCTGAAAGCTTGGACAACTTTCTCTTGTAGATAATAAAAGGTTTACATACCGTAATATGTTTGTGCAGGTTGGAGGGTGAGTTTCTGAAGGCTGTTATATAGTTGGTTTTAGGCAGACACAGCACGCACAAAGACTAAATTAATCTTTAAATCTTTCAGAAAATGTAAGCATTTACTCAAGATATGGCCAAGGGTGCTAAAATGGCGCCAATGAATCATTGTCCATTGTCTCGCGTCGCAAAAATGCAGTAGCAGTGCTGGACTTCATTTTATGATTGGAGATTATGTCAGAGGTGACGTTACCCTACTGGTTTATTCCTGGGCGCCACGCCTATCACAAAAACATCCAATTTCAGAAGTTAAAGTAACGAGACCCTCGATAGAAATACAGTGAAGTCAAAGGAACAATCTACAAAAGTACAAGTAAATCTGCTGTCTGCTGTCTACGTTACTGTCCACCTCTGCATAGGATTATACTGCACTCTGGAAATGCCGCCCTGATTATGTTTTGTGCAGTTATGCGATTGGAGAGCGAAAGGTTTATTCAAGTTCTTCATTTGCATCAAGCCCAGTAAAGCCCATGTACTGAGCAGTGCAGCAGAGAGCATGCGCTTTCAATACCTTTACAATCGACACCGGTTCTCTTGTGTTTTAGTGCCGGCTCTACGATTTGAGGGCAGACAGGGAAGTTGCTATTTACTCCAAAGAAAGTATCATATTTGGGGCTTCCAGTGTTGACTTCTCCCTCAGTGGTAAGTGTCTTGTGAAAAATGATTTAAAGCTAATAATCTTAAATATTTATAACGTTCATATTAATAAGCACGCGTGTTGCTTCGAACCTGACATCCCTGCCTTTATGAACCTTCAGGCCGGCTGCTTTTTGGAGGCTACAACGACTACACTATTAATGTTTGGGATGTTCTGAAGGGGACTCGAGTGTCCATTCTGTTTGGCCACGAGAACCGCGTCAGCACCCTGCGCGTGTCCCCGGACGGGACGGCTTTCTGCTCAGGATCCTGGGACCACACTCTTCGGGTGAGAGACTGGAACGCACGGCCGGTCGGAGATCTGACAGTGCCGAGCTATGATAAGACGATGCCTGACGAATATCCCCTGTTGTGCATATCTTCTAGATCTGGGCCTGAAGATGAGGAAGGGACACGCAGACGGTTTCGGATTCCGTGTTAGCTGCTGTATAGCTGTAGTGCATGTGACTGGAAGGAGCTCCACCGGCTAATAGAGACAGATATACTGCTCATGTGGACACTATAGAGGACTATAGACTATAAGATAGAAGCACTAAGAGGTACTGAGTCGTACGGAACTGAACCAGACTGTACAGTACATATTAGTGCATGGTAGGGAGTACTACGAATACAACTACACAGTAAATGCAGTACAGTACAATACTACAACACTAAACTACACTGTATTTATTACATGGCTGAAATGGTTCATGTACATCTTGCCCGCAACATTCCAGTCGACAGGTGAATTTTGATATACACAAAACGATTATCATAATTTTTAAGTTGTTTTTTTTCTTTCCAATATACTCTATAAAAAAAATATCAGGAGGAATGTGTTGCTTCATATCCTTTAAACAAAGAAAAAAAAACAGTACTTTAAATCAATGTTTGCCAGTTTATGAGTTAAGGACAATTTTTTTTAAATGCCCAAAACAGACTCTAATCTACTTGATCAAATATGCAACATCATGTCATATCAAGCAGTGAATCTTTGTGTGAGTGTGTGTGACATGTTTGTCAAACCAATGTAATAATATTTGTTGTATTGTAATTTAAGCGAGTAAAGTGAATAAACTATGGTGTGTCCAATCATGGAACCGTAAGACAGATGCTCCAGACCGTTCTCTGTCACCCCGCTCTGTACAGACGGTAGTAGTAATTCCACTGTGGGTGGGGTGACCAGAGGACCATGGGGGGAAGATGCCACTTTCATTAAAAGCACCTGGATGTCACTTCAGCACAGACTTCTCGCTGTGTTCATGCGGTACAGCTGCACAAGTCCTTTAGTCATGGAAGCCAAAAGGGCAAATCAAGAGAACTGTAACTTCAACTTTTGTCCACCTCAACGTGCCCTGTCAGACATGGAATATCGGGGTCCCTGTAATTGTACTGCAGCATAATCCCCATCTCAGGCCAATTGCTATTAAAACAGGGCATCAGTGAACAGCTCGCAGAATCGTTCATTTAATTTGAAGTAAAGCCGCCGTTGGCCAGCAGGTGGCAGTAAGCGCCTCCTCGCTGACTTATTCATAGAAGGGGCCGAAGAAAGACGGAAGTGACGTCTCAGGTCGACGCGCAAGTATGGCGGAGAGCGGCGCCGGCGGCGTAAACATCATTTTTGTTTGGGGCTCCGGCTGTCTGCGGCTTTGTCGCGTCACCGAGCCGGCGTGGTGAGTCGCTGGCAGGCCGTTCCCCGCTCCGAACGTTCCCCGCGGTTTGTGCACCGGGAGCTGCCATGAGTGATGTGGTGGAGAAAACTCTCACAGCTCTGCCGAGTCTGCTGTCCCTGGACTCGCAGTCAGGAGCTGGGAAACTTTCCTCCACCTCCAAATTAGGAGGCCTCATCAGAAGCATCACCGAGCTGACGTCCAAACACGTATGTAACCTTTGCACAACCATCAGCGTGAACGGCGATGACGTCACCAGGTTTGGGTTTAGTGTGTATTTTTTTAATGGCATTAGGAGGAGGAGAAGCTCATTAATCGCGAACTGGCAGCGATCAAAGAACAAGTCTCATCTCCTAACACGTCTATGGTGAGTCCTCATTTGAGCATGTATGCTGAATGTCAGGTTTAATCATGTGTTATTATGCATCACAACCATGTGCAACAGAGGCTTTGCAGAGACTGTAGTCTCGTGCTTAATCATTCATATTTTCACAAACACGCATTCATGTAATTTCATGTGGTATTTGAACAGAGACAGATGAAGGAGATTATGGTGAGAGCCATTTACTGTGAGATGCTGGGATATGAGGCGAGTTTCAGTTACATCCATGCCATCAAACTGGCCCAGCAGGGGAGTGCAATTGAGAAGAGAGTAGGTATGTACCATTGCATTAAAAAGATCTCATTTCAATAATGAGGTTAAAACAACAGTAGATGATACGAATGATAAACAAGTTTTAGGAATTAAGTGTACATAGATTTTATGTTAGATTTTATGTCACACACACACGTTTAATTTTCTAATACTGACTCAGAGATCAATGTATATTTTAAGGTTACCTTGCAGTGTCCTTGTTCCTCAATGAAAGTCACGATCTGCTGCTACTCCTTGTTAACACAGTGTTGAAGGTTTGTATATTTAAATTGAATATAAAGCCAGTGTCAGTGGGTTTCTTAATTAATCAATGAAATCTATGTTTTGGTTCTAGGACCTTCAGAGCACAAACCTCATTGAAGTCTGTATGGCTTTAACTGTTGTTAGCCAGTTGTTTCCCAAAGACATGATACCTGCTATTTTGCCATTGGTTGAAGAGAAACTGACAAACCCAAAGTAAGATTTCTGAACCAATCTTGAATTTTTTTAAAATGCTCTTAATGGACCTATTTCTTATTTACAGGGAAATAATACGACGGAAAGCTGTTCTGGCGCTGCACAAATTTTACCTGATCGCTCCCAATCAGGTTCAGCACATCCACAGCAAGTTCAGGAAGGCACTGTGTGACAAAGACCCTGGAGTTATGACTGCCTCATTACACATCTATCTACAGCTGATTAAGGTGTTGGATCACAAGATCCTTCTAAACTAAAAGCTCTTCTAAGTGTGTCGAGTTTTTTCGGAAGGTCCTACCTTTTTAAAACCTGTTTCTGAATTTAGGAGAATCCAGACAGCTATAAGGACTTGACGGGGAGTTTTGTGGCCATTCTCAGGCAGGTTGTCGGTGGGAAACTTCCAGTCGATTTTAACTACCACAATGTCCCAGCACCCTGGCTGCAAATTCAGCTATTGAGGATACTCTCCCTGCTTGGGAAGGACGACCAAAGGTATTCAGTGGCCTTATTTATTTCCTTCAATATTGTGCTATTTACATATGAGCAGCAAACTGAGGTGATATCTTAATTTATAGCACGAGTGAACTGATGTACGAGGTCCTGGATGAGTCTTTACGGCGAGCTGAAATGAACCACAATATAACTTATGGTAAGATGGCAAATTTGTGTTTGTGTGTCATGTTACATGGATTTGACTTTATAAGATGTTTCCAACCTTTTCTGTTTCACCCATAGCAATATTATATGAATGTGTGAAAGCCATCTATACAATATATCCCAAGTCAGAGCTTTTGGAGAAAGCAGCAAAATGTATTGGAAATTTTGTTGTTTCTCCTAAGATCAACCTCAAATATCTAGGTAAGACTCTTACCAAATGAAAAACATTTTTATTACTATTTACTATTACATCAATGGATTTTAGAATATCGTGAGACCTTTTGCCAGCTCAAACCATGGTATATTACTGTATCTGTATATTACCAGTCCTTGTGCTTGATAGGATTGAAAGCCCTAACCTACGTGGTTCAGCAGGACGCCAGCCTCGCTCTACAGCACCAGATGACCATTATTGAATGCCTGGACCACTCTGACTCAATCATTAAAAGAGAGGTTAGACAACACATAATAACTAGACTGTTTTTTTTGGTTTTCATTAAATGAAAAGAAGATGGTTTCAGCAATATATTTATTTATTTATAATTCTCCAGACACTTGAGGTGCTCTTCCGAATAACAAATGTGAAGAATGTGGCAGTGATCGTTGAAAAGATGCTTGACTTCCTTAAGTTGTGCAACGATGACTACACCATTATTGATTTGGTGGGGAAAGTTGCAGAACTTGCAGAAAAATATCCTTTTTATAATTTTTGTTGTATTATTTTCTGAATTTTGCTAATGAGAAATGTTTTTATGGAACCTGACATACTGTTCTTACTGTATGTGGGCTGTTTCCCTTTACTCTCTGATACATATTCTCCCAATAATGAATGGTTCATTCAGACAATGAATGTTGTGTTCTCTCTTGGAGGAGAACTCATGCATCCTGACATCCCAAACAATTTTCTCAGACTATTAGCACAAGGTAACTTTTTTTTTTTTTTTTTTTTAATTGTCCTGCAAGACTTTGTCCTTCTATAAGGACACATCCTTCATATTCTCTCTAATATTTGTTTTTCGATGGTATTTGATGTAAGCAGTTCTACTAAAAATATGATTCTCATATATTCTCACCAAACTCAATATTGTGTCAACATTATTTAATCTTTAGCCAAGTTAAATCAGTGCATGTTGAATAAAGCCTAAGTGATTAAAATGTTGTATGTGGGTTTTTTTCTGAGGTTTTGGAAGTGAGGAGGAGGAGCAGCAGCAGCTCAGGGTGTTTGCTGTGGATTCATATCTTACTCTATTGGAGAGTGACACAGCTCACCTGCCACAGCGCTTTCTGCAGGTCATCAGCTGGGTGCGTCATGCTTTTCCAACTTTTTTTTTTTTTCCACTGTGGACATCTGCAGAATCACTGAAAATGTGCATCTGAATGTTTTTATTTCCCCTATAATGACTTGTCACCCCACGCAGGCTTTAGGGGAGTTCTCTTACCTCAAGGACGGTCTTGAGCCCTGCAAGGTCACCAAGCTTTTGGCCAAGCTGCTTGATGAAAGAAATGTGACCTCTGAGAGCCGGAGCTGGATCCTGTCGGCCATGGCCAAGCTGAGTGCTGGACCGGGGGCCGCAGCCCTGGCCCTGCAGGTGTCTGAGAGATACAGCTCGTCTCTGGACACTGTTCTCCGCCAGCAAGCCCTGGAGCTGCTGCATCTCAGCCAGGACCCAGAACTCCATGCCAGGGTGCTCCCACATGGCGCAGCCTGGGACAGCTTTGAGGTACAGAGCTGAGATATTCATAGGCTCTGCTTAACATTAAAGTTTAAAATATTATGCCTCACTGGACTCTGAGCGCAAAGTGCCCTCTACTTTGCAATGAAAAATGTATGGAATTTATTACAAATGCATTCAGATACATTTTAGGAGTAGAGATGTAAACGTGATGTGTGGACATTGACAGTTTTTTCATCTATGGCATGTGCAGGTAGACTCGTCTTTGTCTTTCCTGGATAGTTTTGTTTCGGAGGCTTTGTCCCAGGGAGCTGCACCTTATAAAGCTCCCCACCAGAGACAGGAGGAACTGAGGCAGGAGAAAGGTGGGAGAACTTAATCATAAACAACTTTCTCCTTTTTTACTCTGTTCCAAATGTAATCGCTTTAAAATGTATGCTTGTGTACCCTCAGCGCTGTCCCTTGAGCCGTACAGCATATCTCTCCCAGTCAGCCTGTCATCCTGCAGCATTACAGATCGGCAGTCTCCCACGCTGCTCTCCATGAGCTCCAGCCTTTCAGGGAACAGCAATGAACTCAAAGCAGGGTGAGTCTCTAATACTTAGTCCCAACCACACTCTCTCACTGCTTATTTAAACATAATTTTGAAAGATTGAAAGGAGCTCTTTGGTTCAGTTCAGCATCGTTTAAATAATTTTTCTGGGTTGTGAGACGTAATATGTTTTTATAGCACAATTTACTGATATTATCTTTCCATACCCCTTCCAGACATCGTTTAGAATCCCTCCTCTTGTCCTCTTTTCTATTCGCTCCAACAGATGTTGACCTCAAGTGAAATATGCAGATAGATTATCAGTGCTTTAATTAAAGGATTCTGATGGGAAAACTAGTGGATATAACTTTAGTGAACATGTCCCACGTGCTGCGGTTTATATGGTGCGAGGATAATGTTTTTTTTTTTTTTCTTTTTGTGGTTTTCAGGAGCAGCACACTGAAGCTGGAAGGGGTGAAGAGGGTGTGGGGCAAGGAGGGCTACCTGCACCAACAGGATGCAGTTGAAGAGGCTGCTCAAGTGGAGGAGGCCGCTACCCCTGCACTACCACTCAGCCCCCAGCAGGGTGGCGCTGAGAGCCAACAGACGCATGGTGATCTGACGGTGGTAGAGCAGGAAAAGCAGAAACTGGCCTCCTCACTGTTTGTTGGACTGGGATCACAAAACTCTACTTTTTTGGTGAGATCATAATCTGTTTGATTATGTTATTTCTGCATGGTATGTTGTTTCATCTATTGCAATTTTGGTTTGTTAGATGGGGAAATCAGACTCCACATCTCAGCAATTCAGGAGGAAAACGAGAGCTGCTGACTCCACATCTTCTGGTGTTAGTGAAAGATCTTCCAGCTCTTCACACTCATCCTGCAGTGACTTCCTGCACAACAACCTGTTAGAAGACAGTCAGAACTCTCTCAACACGCAAAAAATTGGAGTGTCCAATGGCACACATGAGGGGCCTGTAACACAGAGTTTCCAAACAGCCAATGGCATTCCTGAAGAAGATGGGGAGGAGCTTGGAAACCCTCTACCTGTAATAGTAGACAGTGATGTGGCCTCCATTGGCACTGAGACATCTAAAGAAACTTCACCTTTTCTGGATGCAGGCATGGTGCTGGTCCAGCCCTGCTCACCCCAGACTGAGCTCAGAGACTTTGTTCAACCCGGGAGCAGTGGGATCACACAGACTTCCCTGCGGTCTCAGTTTCCCCCAGAGCTCAGCCAGCTGCCTCACTCTGACATCAGCCTCCTGTCCTCAGACCACAGCCTGTCCCTCTCCGCCTGTCGCGCCTACAGAGACGATGCCTTACTGTTCGTCATAATCCTGTCTAACTGCAGCCAGTCCTCTACAAACGGTCTGTCAGTGCAGTTAGACTGCAAACAGCTTAAGGTACTTTGAAAAGATTTTGGAAATTGAGTAAAATGTTGTGGAAGCATATTTGAAACATTTTCAACCCTTATACAGGTAGCCAGCCTGAGAGGTAATGCTCTGGAGAATCTCCCTGCCCATAGTATGTCTGTGTGTTGGTATGCGCTGCTGATGGAGGAGCCCCACACCCAGGTTACCGTGGCAGGAAGTGTCTCATACAGAGCTGTGCCTGGCCACACCCAGACACTGCAGTTTACAGACAAGCTCTTTTTGACAGACTTCATAAGGTACATTCTTGAATCAGTTGAAGGCGTCAGAAGTTGTGTTTTTTTTTTTTTTTTTTTCTCCCATTATTGAACAGGGATTGTAAATTTATATATGTGTGTGTGTGTCCACAGACCTTTGACCTTATCTACAGAAGAGTATGGTAAATTATGGCTTTCCTTCTCACAAGATGTCAGACAGAACCTTAAACTCATCCAGGGTGAAGGAGATCCTCTCAGAGCCACTCTCAGTGCCCTTAAAGAACAGCTCCAGCTTCACATAGTGGATATTATAGGTCAGAGAGCACTCTGCACACCATAAAGATGGCAAAGATCAGGCATTAGGTATTTCATATGACTTTCATATGACCTGCCTTCCAGGTTCGGAGGGGATTGTTGCCTGTCGACTTCTTCCAGACTCTCCCTGCCTGCTTCATTGTCGAATCCATGGTGGTTCCTTGGCTGTGTGGCTCCGCTCTCCTCTGCTCAGTCTCCCCGACTGTCTGCTTTACTACTGCCAGAAGACCCTGGAGGAATGCTGAGCTGCACAAGCTTCAGCAATATGAGGGCTAAAGCTGTGTCTGCTGACTGCACTGTTCTGTAGGCTGAATAATGGCCCAGACTGAGCTGAGTTGGGGAACTTGATATCTTGACCAGATGTTCTGACGTGTCAGAGATCAGGAAAAATGTTAAGAAGCAGAAGTGCAATACACTGATACTTATCCCCATGTTGTTCATTCTAAACATTTATGTATTGAAGTTATATTTATTGCTTTTACTCTGCAAATATTGTAATTAATTTGAGCTTGAAGAACAAGAGGCATACTGCCAGATAAAGGGGGAAGAGATAAACAACATTTTCAGGATGTGACGGCCTTGTTTCCAGGTATTTCCCCCCGCTGTCTTAAGACACTATGCCTGGATTGGTCTCGACTCTTTATTTGGTTTTCCCCATTTGTATGTCTGTAAGACTTGTGGATGGAAATATGAAGCCATTCTCATTATTATTATTAATTTAATTTCTAAAAATAATAATGCTTTGGGAGTCTTGAAATCTATGCAGTTTACTCTAATTTTGTCATTTTAATTTTATATGTTATGAAAAGTGTTTTATGGCAGTTTTAAAAGGTGTTTGGTGAATGCAGTTCAGGTCAAATTTAACAAGTTACTATCACATAATATCCACAATCTCATGTGGATAATTACATGATATAAATGTAAATATTCATTAGGGGATGGTTTCTTTTTAGATAATAAAAATGTACTTGCCACCACAACTTTATTCATTGTAAATATCTGATGCCTGGTATTTCGGTATAGTAAATGGTATTTTGGATGTTAGAAGAAACCAAATGCCTTATTTTATTGTGCTAAAAGGGAATACTTTTAATGTGCCTGTAATGCAAAAAACACTTGCTGGTGTCCAGCCAGAATTCTGTTTCTTCCAGTAAAGCTGACCACACTGACTGCAGTTTGTCTTTTCATTTCAAGTATTAAAATGATGAGAAATGTAAAAATATACATAATTGTGCATGTGAACAAATTAATTGTAATGAAAGAAGGAAAAGTCCTAACTTTATTAGAAAATATTTTATTGGTGACAGAAAATGTTAAATTATATTAAATTAAGTATTCTATAGGGAGGTGGTTAACAACGTGGCCTCACAACTCCAAGGTTGTGGGTTCTATTTCCAGTTCAGATCTTGTATGGGTGGCGTTTGCATGCTCTCTCTGTGTTAGCATGGGTTTCCTCCGGGTTCTCCAGTTTCCTCCCACCGTCCAAAGGCATGCATACCAGGAGAATTGGCATGTCTGAATTGAGTGTATCACTCTCTGGTGGGCTGATACCATTCTTTTTTTGCTCCAGCAGGACGCGACCCCTATAAAACTAAGCGGTTATGAGTGGGTGAGAAATAGTCTACAGTAAAAAATAATAATATACATGAAAATGGACTGGTGAACCTAACTAACAACATACAAATACAAAGTTTGCAGCTACTCGTGCATGTGTCTTCGGGATCCTGTCTGTCTCGGCAGTTCAGTAGTTCTTGTGCAGCAGTCTGATTGGACGATTCATTCTGTGATGTTGTCGTGATGGTCTGTCAGTTTGAGATTATGTAGTGAGGTTGTGTGTGTGTGTCCATGGATGAGTGTTACTCATGGCCACATGGTGTGGTATGTGTTTTCATGGCCCTTGGGATAAAACGCATAGAGAGGCAGTTGTCATTGTCCTCCACTGGTTGTTGGGACAGATTGTTGGTTTGGCGTATGGTGGACAGGGTGCACCCAAGTCGTGGACAGACTGTGTATTTAGACAGCATCGTCACCAGGACAGCCTTCATCATCACCATGGCAACGTGTCGCCCCACACAGGCCCGCGGTCCAACCCCAAACGGCTGGAAGAATCGATTTGGCACCTGCAAGAATTTTAGACAATGAAGATAAAATGAATGGTTATCCAGGTAAACTAAAGTAATCCAGGTAAACTAATCATCAAACAAAATCATCAATCAAAATGAACGCTTGATCACCCAGGAACTACCACCAATGATAGAACAGGATGTGATGACATACAAATGGAAAGATTGCAAAACATTTTTATGATTGGCTGAAAACTGAAATTCTGGACAGAACGTTGTTCTGGAGACCCAAAATGCCACCCATTGCATTTTAATCATGCAGTGGGACCAGTAAGACAGTTGTGTATCAGGTGGGTTTAAAAGTCATCAACTTAGCCTTCAAATGTTGACATACATGTTTTTCAAAGTTCTCCAGGCTGAACTCATCAGGCTTGGCAAAGAATTCAGTCTTGTGCATTCGTCCAATGTTGAGAATAATGTTAGTTCCCTTTGCCACCTTATAACCATCAATGATATCATCTTCCAGAGCTCTTCTCATTATGAAGTCTACCACGGGATGGAAGCGCATGGACTCATTGATGAAGCTCTCCAAGATTTTTAGGCTCTGCATGTCACCGTTCTCCACCGGTCTGTCACCTGAAATTAGACATCAAAGCATAGCTGATCTGACAACTTCAACCATTGAACACCAAGGTTTTTCTTTGTCTACAGCCGAAAGGAAAGAAAAAACAACACAAAAGGCTTCACCTACGACCGCATCCAGCTCTTGCACTATTTTATCCTCCACACCAGGGTTCTGTTTGAGTAGCACAAACATAAAGAACAAGCTTATGGAGAGTGTGTCTGGAGCAGCGATGACCATCTCCAACACACACTGCCTCACATCATCAGCAGTGAGCTCCCCATGGTTCTGAAAGCAAGAACACAGCTTGCAGGTCACACCGTTCACAGAACAACCTCACCCTCATCCAGAACAACCTACAATCAAAGGAACAGTCTACCCCTGCATCAACTCAAGGTCAAGAGTCTTCTTTGGGTTCACAATGGACCGTTTTCAAGAATCCTTCGTCTAAGAGTTTGTTACCTGAGCAAAAATCAACTCTGTTGCAAAGTCAAAGTCGTCCAGTTTCTCAGATGTGCTGATCTCAGTTCTTTTTTTCTCTATGAGTCCGTCCATGGCTTCCTGCAGATCCTTGCTATAGATGAGAAGAATGGTAGACAAACTGTATATGTAAATAATAGCATTTTAAAATTGATTGGTATCAATTTTTGCTCTCAGATCTCAAATGTATAAAAAATAGTTACGCATACTCACGCATCATGCTCATATTTCTTGTAAATCCATCCAATTCTAAGGAAAAGGTCAGGCTGTATCAGGACTGTTTGCCAGGTTTGAAAGTACCTATGAATCTTCATCAGCAATTCTTTCTCTTGTGAACAAAACATGCAAATAAATAAAAGAAGTGAACGAGTCTGCTGTAAACATGTAAACAGAATCCAGCAGGCGGACTGACCATTGAATGGTACTCGCAGAAACAGTCTGTTGGAGATGTCCACAACAATACAGCGCAGCAGGTTGAGGACATCCACTTGTCCAGAGGGGTCAGTGAAGTCAGACAGCTGGTCAAGGTGCCGGTGTGTAGCACTGACACACACTCCCACTGTCTTCTGTAGTCCAGGGCCGGACAGGGCTGCCAAATGCACAATGGTTGTGATTGGACTCATATTTACTTGAGAAATGATGACTATTTTCTTTGTTCACCCAGTTCACCAACTGTCCTTAAGGACAAGGACAAACATTCACTGATGAAAATGACTATTGTTTGCCTATGGTGCCTACGTTATATTAAAATCTCTGTGATAATGTTGATTGCAGACATTTCCCATGAGTCAGGTTATAAGGAAGTTTGTCCCCAAACACTCCTCCTGTTCAGGGAACCAGGAAGTCACTTGACTCAGCATGAAAGTAACTTCTCAGGTGATCCAGTGAATCACTATATCGTCTCACCGCATTAAGTGACAGCCAAACATTTACAAAACATCATTGCCATCATCCACCATGTTTCTAAATGTATGACCAATTTGGTACATACATACAATTTAATTACTGACTACAATGTAACACTTAATATTCATATTATTTTCACCTATGACATTTAGCTTTTAAGCCTTTTTTTAATTAAACGGTACATACCCTTACTAAAGAAAGTGCGGACCTTTTTCCACAGCTTGAGGTTGCTGTTGAAAATGACGCCCCTCTCATCCATGCCAATGCACCGTAGACCTCGCTTGCTTGCAAATCTGGCCGTGTAGTTGGAACTCTTAAGAACATGATTTACTGCTGACGAGCTAAAATAATAT
The DNA here is from genome assembly GCF_900700375.1 of Denticeps clupeoides. Classification (NCBI taxonomy): domain Eukaryota; kingdom Metazoa; phylum Chordata; class Actinopteri; order Clupeiformes; family Denticipitidae; genus Denticeps; species Denticeps clupeoides. The sequence continues at coordinate 12,944,270 of NC_041723.1, read as the reverse complement.
TTCCAAAAGTTACTGTTTAATCATTTTGCCCTTTAAAAATGAATAAATGAAGGAATGAAGGGAAGTGGAACATGCTTGCTGAGGATGAGGGTCTCTTCTCCTTGTATCCAGACTTGGACAATGTTTCCGTATTTTGTGTTGTAGTAGTTACAGGCTGTACCAATTCCTGTCCAAATGAACCTTGAATATGTGAGAACTGGGCCAAGGCCCAATAAATAATATGGCCCTGCAGGACACCCAAAATATATTAATTGTGACACGTAGTTCATGAACAGTTCATGTACAACATGTAATATGTACATGGCACATCCTTTTTATATATTAATAAATTTGTAACCTCATAGACATCAAATATGAAATTTCACCTGACACATTTGTTTTTTGCATAATATCCTTTCTAAACATTATTGTATTGTAGGAACAACTATTTATTCCTATTTAATTATGCCTAATAAAATGGCACTTTTTTTTTTATTCTGGAGATATCTCAGGTACTTACCAGGAAAGGAAGATTTTCCTGCTCGTCTCCATAATGCATTCATAACAAAAAGCAGTAGCAGAGTGATTAACACTGCAGGTACCATGCTGAATGCCGAGTCTGTGACATGCATCTGATTCCAGGCAAAAATAAACACAAGAACATAAAGGCGAGAAGAAAAATGCATGCTCTTCTAGTTATGACATGAATCCATTGCATTGTTTGTCATTCTTTTGCAACGTCACATCTCACTAGCCCTAACTTTTATGTAAGTCTTTCATGGGTCTGCTACACATCTCATGCTGATACAGGACAGTCAAAACACATTCCAGATGTGTCCTTGAGCATCCTTCTAGATGAAGAAATCAACATCAAAGCCTTCGAAACAGCAATGCTGAGTGCATATATTTACCTTTACATGACATTCAACTGATAAGAGGTTTCTGTAATAGAATGCAATATAACCTGTAACCCAATGATTATTTTATAGTTAAAAATTTAAATAAATGAACTCCAATATGTATTACAATGTGTATGTAAACTATATATAAACTATATACAGTCCTTACCATCTCAGTTTCACTAAATTCCCAAGATGAGTGAGGTCTTGACAATTCCAGTTACAACTAGTCCAGCCCAAAGTCACCAGTGAGCTCTGAGGCAGTGCTCTCCTGATTTTAAACATGATCAGTCGTCTCTTTTTTACTAAATCACGGTGCTTGAGGTTCCTGTGAAGTATGCCGCTTTCAACAGTTGCTTAGATACACTCGAAATTTTGGTTTTCAAGTGGCATTTAGGGTCCTGAACTAGGCAATCAGGACATCCAAACCTGAAGAAAGAACAGTGATCAAGGAAAAAAGGCATAACAAAGGCATAGTTCATATTCAGTGTCTTTTTAATTAATGTTACTGTTTAATTTCAGTGTTTTTTTCTGTTTAATTTTACACTTATTCACTCTTTGCTTTGTCGGATCTTTCTAAAAACGAACCCATCAGCTGAATAGGCTTTTCAGGAAGCACACAAATGAGTCAGGTCAGTCTGACCCAGCTCTCAGTGAAAGGAGCTTTTATCCTGTAAATTATTGTAACAGCAGAGAACCAATTCCATTAGTGATGCGGATTAGAAGCTGGAAGCCATGTATTCTACACCCTCTGAGAGCAGGGAGCATTTCCTACAAGTAAATAAATGCGTTAAAATAAGACGTACACAGGTGGTTTGTTGCATGGCTGCAATTGAATTAAAGCCCGATTGTAAATAAGGTGAATGAATGGAGCAGGTTTTCATGGAGAGTTTTGCCCAATCATGCATCAAGCCTCTAGGACGTCCGTACAAAGGGGCAAAGAAGAAAGGCATGGAACAATCTTCATTTTTCCTCCTGGACACTTTCTCGAATTATCTGCCACAGTAAAAGTTAAGCATCCCAAAGTTAATTTAACTCTAACTGCATTGTGCAGTGGCCCATATTACATGGTTCTTTGAAAGGTGATTTGAGTGCGTCTACTGTTCCAGACTTCCCCCCGTTTCAGCTTGGCAGCTCTGTGCTCCCACCCCTGATCCACAGTCTACACATTCTTGGCGGCCCTAAAGAGCCGTACTGGGTTCTGTCTGCAGACGCTGCATTTAAAACAACTGCATTTGCTTTTTGTATAATTAAGAAAATGAACAAAATAATCTAAATTTTTTAATTAACCAATAACACTTAATTGTGAAAAAAACGTGAGTTCCACTCTCCACACGCCTGAATGGCAGCTCCCATGTCTGAGTGGCAGCTGCGTGGCTCCACTAAAAAATACAGTAAAGAGGCATCATTCTAATAAGTCCCCATCTTACTGTAGGGATTGTTACGTCCTCGGATTAATTTCGGCTCAAAAGGAAGTAAACAAAACATCAGCTGTGTTAATTCCATTCCATTTATTTTAATGTGCCACATATTCCTAAATGAATCTCAGCGATAAATGTGTTCATTTAATAATAATTCAGTAATAATGCAGACCCCTCAGTTAATTCCCAAATAAAGCAAAAATCACATGTGATTTCTTCAGACTTTTATATGGTGTTATACGACATGGTCATTGCTGCAGAATTCTGTCTGTCTCAAAAACGCATTTTCCCTCAGGAGTTACGCAACACATGGCTTCGCACATTTGAACAAAGGGAGCATTTTCTACCCATCTGTTCTGGTACATTTCCTTCATTCCACATTTGGGGCATCTTGGATTTTTTTTTGGAAGGGATCTGAGACCAGAAGAGCGGATTCTACTGGAGAAACTGCTTGAAAATGTTTTCCCCGGGACTTCCCTGGATAGTAAAGGTTGTGCTCTTTGGGACGTGTGCTCTGACTCTGCTCAACACCGCTGGTCTCGTCTTCGTCCTGCTTTGGCAGGGAGAGATCGCCGAGCACCTCAGGGACGTGGACGTTCATGCGTGGAGCTCTCTGCTGCAGAAAGCCCCGAAAGACTGGGAGACTCACGTTTTACTGAAGCAGACTGAAAAGGAGCTTCGAGTTCGTAGAAAGAGGAGCCAGGGAGGGGGGCAGACTCAACCTACTCCTGAATGTGGGATGGACCAGCAGGACCTGATGATGATGGTCACTTATTCTGTCATTCCAGTAAGGATACCGTGACACTCCTTCCACAGTACCTCTGTACTATTGTTACTGTACGGAACATTTTTACAGTCAATGCATCAGCACACAGACTTCACAGACAACATATACCTTTTTTACAGACTAACTGAGCTGAGAGCAAGTCATGGCTGACACTAAAGATTTAGTTTGAATTTACTTTAGCCTCTTTTTGAATGATCCTGTCTCATCTTGAGCAAAAACTAACTTTGGGAACATTAAGATTTAAGATGTGTGAGAGTGTGTGGATCATGTTTGATTTGGGTCCAGGCAATTTTGAGTGTATGGTCAATCTCTTGTGCTTCCTCCAGACGAAGGTCTTGCTGGATCACTGTAACACTTCTCAAGGGACGTGTCTAACAGGTATGTAAGCGAAGATGTTCTGTCCATTCTTGATTCTTTAATTAGAGAATGTTCGCCATGGCGAGAATTGCATGTGTTGGAATTCTTTAGTCACTGCGGTAATTATTAAAGTATAAACATATTGAAACCTGAACTGCATAGTGGTGGTTAGTGACATGCCGTCACACCTCCAAGGTTGTGAGTTCGAATCCCGGCCTGCACCCTCTGTAGCTGTGAGTGTGTGAGTGAATGGTGTGTGTGTGTTTGTGTGTGCACCCTACAGTGGGCAGACTATCCACACTGTGCCCAAAATAACAGTTAATAAAAATACTGATAAAGAAAGTTTATCAGTAAATTTTAAAAACATGTAAGGCAATTTAATATTTGATAAACATGTTAAAGACATCAGGTGAGGTAATACACTATGGTTAAAAAGACATCTACTTTTGCATAAAGGGAGCTGGTCCGCTTTTTGCAACTCATCCATATCTTTACAGACCTTGCATTTCATATTGGAACAGGAATGGGCCATCTCCAAAATGCTCCCACAAAGTTTGATTGTCCAAAATATCCTGGTATGCTGAAGCATTCAGAGTTCAATTCACTGGAACTAAATTGCCAGTCCCAACCCCTGAAAAAAAAAAACCCACACCATAATGCCCCCTCTATCAAACTTTTTCACTTGGCACAATGCAGTCAGACAAGTACGGTTCTCCTGGCATCTGCCAAACCCAGACTTGAATCGCACTTGGTGATTGGATGCAGCTGCTAGGACATGGAAACCCATTCCATTAAGTTCTTTATTAACTGTTCTTCAACTAACCGGACACATGACATTTAGAGATCTGTAGCTATTGACCCTGCAGAAAGTTATCATTATAATACCACTAAGAGTTGACTGTGGACTTTTCACAAATGGATTTATTACTCAGACTGGTTCCTATGACAGTACCAGGCTGGAATTCACTGAGTGTCTAAAAGTGACCCATTCTTTCAGAAAAGTTTGTAGAAGAAATATGCATGTCCAGGTGCTTGGTTTCATACCAAGTGATTAGAACACATTAATTCAATTATTTGCTGTCCCAATACTTTTGGTCGCATAATATACATGTTGTTATTGAGAACTGGTTAGATGTGCTTTATTCATATAAGTAAATGTTCAAATGAGTTTTAAAAACTCTTATCTAACACACATTTTTTATTACAGGACCCCCTGGACCTCCTGGTAATCTGTCTATGTATCCGTCTCTCTGTGCGTCTGTCTGTCTGTCTGTCTCTCTGTCTGTCTATTATTATTACAATTATTACAATTATTTAGGTTCACCAGGCTTCAATGGAGCTCATGGGCTACCTGGTCTCAAAGGTGACCCTGGAAAAGATGGCAGACGGGGTAGGAGAGGTAAACCACATTATTAATTATACAGGGTGGGCCATTTATATGGATACACCTTAATAAAATGGGAATGGTTGGTGACATTGAACACATTTTATAAGTGGTCTGAAACTTGTAAATAACTAATGAAAAATAAAGTTACGTTAAAACCAAGCACACCATTGTTTTTCTTGTGAAATTACCAATAAATTTGATGTGTCACATGACCCTCTTCCTATTGAAAAAACAAAAGTTGGATCCAATGGCCGACTTCCCACTATGGTCACCACCCATCTTGAAAAGTTTGCCCCCTCACATATACTAATATGCCACAAACAGGACGTTAATATTACCAACCATTCCCGTTTTATTAAGGTGTGTCCATATAAATGGCCCACCCTGCACTTGTTAAACCAGCATTTCATGTTATGTATGCATTACATGAGCATTTCTAATACTGTGCAGGAGAAAAAGGTGAGCCAGGGGAGAAAGGAGATTCTGGCATCCAAGGAGAGAAAGGTGACACATCCAGTCCTTACAGTCATACCAGATGAGATGTATAATCTATTGCATTTCAGTTCATCTGTGTGTCAGTTGCTGAATTCACACAATGTAATGATCATTTATCCATCATATTTGGGAGCACATGTTCTCATGGATTGATTTGTCCTCTAGGTCTTCCAGGCCCACCTGGACCTCCAGGATACCCTGGTGTGACAGACTTTACAGAGACAATTATGCATGAGGGCAAGTGCTTTTTTCTGATGTTTTATTGATTGCAAGATATTGTAGAATTTGAGAAATTTCAACTTTGTCTCAATAGCCTGGTCCACAGAAGTTCCAGGAGATGTGACAACAGGAGGAACTGTTTTAGATCATTACAAGATGAGTATTGAGGAATCAGGTAATTTATTCATTTGTAAGAGTGTCCTGTCATTGTGCCATCATATACACTAACATCTTCTTACTATGATCTACAGATCTTCCAGAAAACGACACAATAAGAGAGGAGGTACAATATGTTGATGAAATATCGTTAAATAAAACAGGTATGTTCAGTTAGAGTTTGCATTTCCACAGTTTTCCCCAATTGGTCACTATTTAGTTGTCTGATGAAAACTAAAATTGCTTGATTCCTCGGTGCTTCCCATAGTTGGACTGAGAAATATTCCAGAATCAGGTCTGCCATTACGTGAATCAGGTAATATGTCACTGAGGATTTTACCCCATGCAATTATTTTAATTTCAAGTTTTGAATGTTTATATGAGATTGTTATCCCATAGATGGACTGAGAAATATTTCAAAATCAGAAAAAGATCTGCCGTTACGTGGCTCAGGTAATTTGTCACTGAGGTTTTTACACCATGCAATTATTATAAATTCAAGTTTTGAATGTTTATATGAGATTGTCATCCCATAGATGGACTGAGAAATATTTCAAAATCAGAAAAAGATCTGCCGTTACGTGAATCAGGTAATTTGTCACTGAGGTTTTTACACCATGCAATTATTATAATTTCAAGTTTTGAATGTTTATATGAGATTGTTATCCCATAGATGGACTGAGAAATATTTCAGAATCAGAAAAAGATCTGCCATTACGTGAATCAGGTAATATGTCACTGAGATTTTTACCCCATGCAATTATTATAAATTCAAGTTTTGAATGTTTATATGAGATTGTTATCCCATAGATGGACTGAGAAATATTTCAGAATCAGAAAAAGATCTGCCATTACGTGAATCAGGTAATTTGTCACTGAGATTTTTACCCCATGCAATTATTATAAATTCAAGTTTTGAATGTTTATATGAGATTGTTATCCCATAGATGGACTGAGAAATATTTCAGAATCAGAAAAAGATCTGCCATTACGTGAATCAGGTAATTTGTCACTGAGATTTTTACCCCATGCAATTATTTTAATTTCAAGTTCTGAATGTTTATGTGAGATTGTTATTCGTGATCCAGCAGGTATGGTTACCTTCAGAGCTGCCATGATGAGTCACAGGCAGACCACGCCACACAATTACACAGGTACTTGTTTATGTATGACCCAGTTATAAAAGTCTTTCCCATTGTACTCTACGTAGTGAATTCTGCCTTTTACTCTCCACAGACTGCTTGATCAAATCTATTCTTTGTGAACAAATAATAACAAATATGAAAACAACATATGGAAACTGGATGCAAGACACAAAATTAATAGACGAGCAAATTTGGGTGGCAGAACACTTCTCAGGTATAATTCACATTTAATATTGTGACTTTTGACTTTTTTTTAATCAAATTAAATAAAAAATATTTATTTTTTTCAGGGAGAATTATTGATGTATACATGAACACAGGATTTGTCCAAGACAACATCCGTAGCGAGACAATAGACGTTCAGAAATTCTATCAAGGCTGTGGACATGTTGTTCATAATGGCCATCTTTATTACCATGTGGCTGGGACTTTCATACTTGCCAGGTACGATTCATTAATACTACGTGTTTTAACACATCATCCAAAAATGTGCCAAAACACACAGAGAACTGTGGAAGCTCTCTTTTAACTATCTTTTAAGTATTTAACTGCTGAGATGATGTAACCTATTGGAAAAAGAATTGCGGTACATGTTCTTGCATACTTCAAAAATGACAACACTGAACAAGGTTTTGTCTCCTCCCTTACACTCTCAGTATTCATTGCTTGTAATACTGCTTGTTCATGGCACCATCAGCGGGCATCGCAAACCTAATCTTGGGACAACTTTATGTTGAATATAGAGCACAAAGTCCCCTATGAGCCATCAGAGCAGCTTCAGTGTTCCTTGCCATAGATAGGAAAGTGCCTGTTGTTCTATGTGAGGGACAATGGTGCTCATAATAACAAAAAGGTACCAACATAACAGCTGAAATTAGTTCATCCTGTCATTTATCCGGGTCGTTTCTGCTCATTTGATACAAAGTTGCATGTCTTCAACTTCAAAAAAGTCAATGCCATTGACCAAAGGTACTGTTTTCACAGGTTGGACCTGCAAACTAAAATGTTACAGACAAAATTGGTGCAGAATGCTCTTTACCACAATCTGACATACCTGTTTCCTAATTCTAAGACCTACTTCAAACTGGCTGCAGATGAGAACGCTTTATGGCTGATATTTGCCTCTGACACTGATGAGACAATAATGGTTAGTAAGATAGACCACGTGGCATTTTCTATCAATGTCCCTATCAACACATCCTACTCCAGACTGAGAGCTGGAAATGCTTTTATTGCACATGGAATTCTCTATATCACCAACACTGATGACACAAGAGTCAAGTTTGCCTTTCATTTGAAAGAAGAGAAACACATAAGTGTAAATATCAGCATAAGACCATTTGTTGGTATTTTGGCCATGATGTCTTACAACCCAACAAATCAGCATTTGTATTTGTGGGACAACAGTTATTTAAAAATATGCAGTGTCATTTTTTTGTCTGATTGGTGTAAAACCATGACCTAAGGACAAATAACAAACACTAACAGGTTTTAATACTGTCAGCATTACTTCCCATGCACTCAGCCAACAATTTGGTTATTAATGTCTGTTTTTGTACAACTGTATTTTAAAATATTCTAATTAATACTATGAATTCAATAATGTGTCTTGTACGTGAAAGAACAAGCAAGCAATTGTGAAGAAAGTTACTGGCACCTGTACTGTCAGTGCTCCACTGTTGTAAAGGTCGATTGCTGTTCGCTGCATGCATTGTTATGTTATTATTTTATTCCATGTGAGTGGGTGCTTCAGCAATAGCATGCCTCACTGTCATATCACATGAACATCACAAGGATATTTATCTCTGTCTTTTTATTGTTGCCCATCCCGGAACACTGGGCACAGGGCGGGGTGCCAGCCCATGACAGGGCGCACTCACACCATTTACTCACTCACCCATATCTATGGACAAAATATTTACAGCCACCAGTTCACCTAGTGTCCAAGCCTTTGGAGGGTGGGATGAAATCAGAGAACCCAGAGGAAACCCATGGCAACAGAGAGAATGCATGCAAATTCTGCCACCACAAAGCCGGAGCCAGGCTTCCAGTGTGAGGCTGCGTCACTAACCTATTTGAAAACCACCTGAATCCAAACATTTATGGTGACATTGTTTATGGTTACTCCCATCTATGACTGTAATGGGGCAAAGTACAGTACTATTGTGCTGGAGTTAATTACTCTTCATGCTGCTCTTCATGGAAAGAACACCTTATCACACACACAATAACTGTGCCTTGCCATTTGTAATCCATGCAGTTAACAGGAAGTCTGTCTTCATTGTACTGAAACCTACCAACACTGCCCTGATATGAAAATGTAAAATTTATTATACCCTCAAACAAAACAATGAACATTGACATACAAATATGATACATAACGGTGTCACAATTTGAGAAAAAAGGAGATAAATGTGGAATCATGGAACTGAACTGGATCAGTTGCTGTGCTGAGAATATTGTCTTTTACCAAAGCATCATTCATAGATTTTCTAATATTTCCATTGGATAAATATGAGCGAAATCCACTGAGAGCTACAAATTCTCTGAGTCTGAGCTGTCATCGACGGTTGAACCCTTAAAAGTTGCAGCCCTGCCACTGTTCAAGTCTGTTTCTATAATAGTGTATGGGCTGTCCTCCTCTGAGGAGGATTCATCATCATCATCATCATCATGTTCCCCAGTGTCAGGTATGATGACCACCTCTTCTTTAGCACCAGGGTCTATGTCCTCCTTAAACCAAACAGACTTGTAGCCCTCCTCCACCTTCCTCTCCTTGGTGAGAATGGGCCTCACCTCCTTTTCACTGTCGGTTTTGTCAGATTCCGCAAGACTGGAAACGTCTGACTGGGTACTGCTGAAATTCACAGCTTGTACTTTGGAGACTGGATTTTCTGATCTTGGCACAGTGCTCTGCTGAAGGTCCACCTCATCTGAGTGTTGGGAATGCATGCTGCCAGAGTCTCCATCATTCTGGAAACCCTGGTTATTGTATTGAACTCCATCCTTTGGACCAGATATTCCTGCAATCTGTGAACAGAGAGCTGAGTTTGATCTCTGGTCATCTCCAAACTGGACTTCTGTAACTCACTTCTGGCTGGTTGCCCCAGTGCTACTCCACCTCTCTAGCTGATCTAGCATGACTTGTTTTCAACATTCCCAACTTCCCCCACACCATTCCACTGCTACGTTCCCTCCACTGGCTTCCCGTAGCTGCCTGCATTTGATTTAAAATACTGACGCTTGCCTACATTCATATAGACTCTTCTCTGTCTTGGCTGGAATGAACTTCCACTGAGTCACAGCTGATGTAAGATCTTCAATTGCAAACCAAAGACCTGCTCTTCAGGAAATACTATAATCAAGGCTCAAGAAAACGAAAAAGTTGGGTTCTGAGATTTTAAACTAACAACTATGAAACAGAAGACAAAGGAGAAACGTATGTCAAATGTAAATACAATCGAACTTTTGTGTCTTGTACAAAAAACATGTAATGTGTCAAGCTAGAAAAAACGAACTCACAGAACTACGGAAGATGCTGGCTTCGGACAGTTTTTTCCAATCTGCGTTGCCCTTTTTGATTTGGAAAATGAGCAGTCCAATGATGACCAAACATACAACCAGCAACACAGCCAAACTGGCACCAAGGGCAGCCATGTCCTCAGTTTTATATTCACCATTGGCAAGTTCACGACCCCCTGAAACACAGAGCAAAACTACGGCATTATTTATCTGAAGCTCTTCAGTTCAGACATATTTTGAATATAATGAAATTCGAAGTCAAAGCAGATAGTAGAAAAAGCAGAGGCCAGTACAGCTAAGCGGATTCTGCCGAATGGGACCTTGTGTACCTGTGGTACCTGTGGAACCAGTTGAACTGACTGGAGTAGGTGTTGTGGGGTCACCACTGGGGCTCTGGGAGGAAGTGAAGCTGCTATCTGTTATTTTTGTCATATCAGTGATGGGCGTGCTACTGGACTGCTCAGAGCTAGTGGATGCCTCCGTGCTAGTGGATGCCTCCGTGCTAGTGGATGCCTCCGTGCTAGTGGCTGGCACCATGCTAGTGGAGGGCAAGTCAGTGGTTGTGGAAATGCCTGGGGGAATATGACACCAGCATGAAGCTTGGGAAGCAGTGTAAGCTGCAATAGTCATTGTTTTTTTTAAGTATTCAATTGCAACAGAGAAAGCATCTCAATGAGCTTCCTTTGAAATTCTCACTTTTGTTATTTACCTGCTAAAACTTCAACGTCGATCAAAGCTGTGCCTGATTCTCCAGTGACTGTGTCAACAGCACGAATCTACAATACAGAGACATGCTATATAGCATAATAATACTAATTACTACAGCAGAAATGTACAAAGGAACAAGAACCACTTACCTGTAAAGGCACAGAGCTTGGCTTAACATCCTTCACAAGGAGAACGAATCCTTGTGGTGTGATAATGAAATCCTCACTATTTTCCACTTCATACTTTAGGTCCGGATTTATTCCCTGTCCATTGAAATATATATGAAAAGGATTTATCAGTAATTCCATATGTGATTGTGGTGAAAACGGAATCTCATGGCAAGTCTTACATCTGCAAAGTCTTCATCTGTGGCCAGGACATGGAGGGGCTTTGTGGAATACTTGCTTTCCAAAACCATACTTCCCAAGTCTGAATCTGTGGAGATGTATCCTTCATAGATATCTTTATCAAACTTTGGTGGATGTTTGGTTTTTGCCACAACCTGGAACGTAACTGTGGTTGTGGAAAATTGGTCGCCGTTTATTTTTTGAGATGCCTGTAATGAATTAGAATCACTATCACATTCTATCACATATCATGTATATGTTTCTTTATCCAAATCTATTCATATTACAGAATGTTGTAGAACTTCACCGTTTAAATGTATATTCAATGTACAGTATATTTTTCCATTATTTCTATGTTATGGTAAAAGTAGAATAGTGATGGTATGAAACACATTTACCAAAACAGTCAGAACTATTGGGCCTGCAACATCCACAGGGGTCAACATTGTTATATTTCCTGAATCTCTGTTGATCTGAAAAATGCCAGCTTCATTTCCTAATGATGAACACAAAGCAATGAAAAAGCATCTTAACAAATGTGTTAATGTGTTTTTTTTTGTTTTATTAAATCTGCCATGTGTAAGAATTTTAGTTTGCTGCATTATTGACATGATCATTTTGAGCAGTTTTGAAGTTTAATGAAGTTTGCATAATGACCAGCAAGTAGCACTGGGACATGTCTGATAGCTAGCATGGTCAGCATAACTGACTCATAGCTGAATTTATGCAGGAAAAGCAAGAATTGATTATTCCAATCACATCACTAAACATTTCATTTCTCAACTTTGGAGGAAATAGTGACTTGGATATTTTGAATGAACTTTTGGATTTCGCATAATATGGTGACGCTGCGACGAATCCAATGATTATCAAAAATGGGCAGAATGTGAGTAAAAAGACAAGGTTACCTCCAAGAAATTGATAAATAATTGGTTCATTAATCCCACTGTCACCATCTATAGCGTATACAGGGCCTGGTTCCAAAGACAATGGACCGTCCTGTAATTTTATTGAAACTGTACATTACCAACAAGCAAAGCCTACAAATACTTGACACTTTTTCACAAACAAAAAATGTAATTATTGTTTACCACTTGCTCTGTTAAGTTCACCTCGCCTTGATAACCTGAGGTAAGGCACATTTTGGTGGTCGCAATATTCATCTCTGTACAAGGCTGGAACCATGGTGGGCGGTTGTCATCGTCTAAGATGTTGACGGTGACCGTAGTTGAGGCTGTGTGGGATGGTGTGACGGGAGCAGATGGAGCTGTATCCTGAAATAGATCATTAATTGTCTGCATACCACTTTGAATTGTCTGACAGCCTATTAAAAATCAGCACTCCCACCTAATCTCTCAATGCCACACCACCTCATAAACCCTAATGACGAAATGATGTTGCTTAGCAACAGTGTCAATTCCCGGAAGGCCTACTTTTCTGTGACCGTTCGATATCAGCAGTTTTTATTGTGGTCACAGATTCTGGTTTCTTTGAAGAATTAAAATTACTGTGCACATTTAGTATTTTTGGATCAGATGTCCTCTAACATTTGTGGTGGAAATTTTAATTATTAGCAGATAACTATGAACAGAACTCACCTGAACATGCAGCGTAAACCTTAAACTTTTGGTTGAGTCATAATCAATTCGCTTATTCACTAGAATGTTTGGCAAGCTCTGAGCCTGCAGCTTGAAGTCATCCTGTGTAGGATAAACAAACAGATACTGCAAATGATCTGTGTGCATTTATCATGTATATACGTGAGCAAGTAGATGAAGACGCTCTTACATTTGTCTGCTCAAGGCGATAAAATAATGGACCCCCATCAGCATCAACTGCTGTGACGGTGCCTACAGGTGTGTCCACCTTCGACAGCTAGGCAGAGATATTGCAAAGTTTTACTGTGCTACAGAAATGATGATGCCATATAACTCAAATATTGGATAAAATATGTACAACCAACAACTCAAATACAGGTAATACAGGATTGACATATCAAATTCTACGTACCTCAAGAAGCTCAAATGTGTATTGAGATTGGTGAAAAACCGGTGGATTGTCATTGATGTTTTGTATAAATACATACAATCTGATAGGCTGAAACAAAGCATATTTTTGACTCATGAAGTATCTACATGAATATATATGATAATTAAATATTTTTTAACTGTATATATAATACCATTTGGATCTGAATTACAAATAAGATTTTTGTGTGTCATTAAGCAAATTGTCGCTGAAACAGGTTTGTTCCCATAATTAAATAAACATAACAATAACGCTTAAACTAAGGAAGAAGTGGACAATATTCCTTAGTGATTATCTTATCAGCAGATCATAACATTGATAAAGGTGTGCTGGTCCATATTATACAAATGATTGAATAAATGCTGGCCCTTTGTACCATGTTCCCTCATGAATCATAAGCATGTGTCTAGTGGATTGGATGAAAAGAAGATGAACCCACGTTTTCCAGGTCCATTGGCTCACACGTAATGGCCAAAACATATGAACGGTCTGAGCTGTCCTGCCAAATGCAAATGTTACACAATTATATCAACTGGAATGAGCCGATTAGGTTCACTATTTCCAGTTGAGTTCACAGTAGCAGTGAAGCAGCATTCACACAGTGTGGGGAACCTACCTCATAATCAAACACTTTGTTTAGAGTAACGTCTCTGTCAATTAGACGAAACGCATTGGAAAAGTTGTTGACTAGATTGAGAGTCACACCCTCTTCAGCAGTGACTGTGAAAATGACTTCTCCAATAGTGTTGTTCTCTTTTATGTACAATTGATTATTAACAGGAGGTGTGCAGACTAAAGAAAAACAGAATGTCGGGTTTAATAAGAATTTGCACAATGGGATAAATTTTAAACATTTCATCAGCAGAACTGTGTATTAATAACAACTATATCAACAAAGCATAAAAGTGGACTATTATTGACAATGTGGTCTATATCCTTTTCTCTTGGATATTCAGTGGTTACAAGGAAAAGCAGAGAAACACTTACTTTGACCTTGAACCTGATTGAGTTTGCTCACTAATAGCCCAAGCAAAAGGCATCCGAGCACCGATGAAATCCTGCCGTGTCTTAAATCCATGGCCATTGCGAGGTGGCCTACAGATGAGGAGAAGAGTTGTGTGCTTTATTTGGCTGCTCATCTGCATAAACCTGCTGCTGCCATGGCTGATGGGTTTTCTCAGACTTTGACACGAGCACTTATCTCCTTGTTTATGGCAGCGAGAGCTGTTCTACGCTGGACTTTCGCCTCTAATAAAAACTCTGCATGCGAGACCTCGCAAATAATATTTCCCTAAATAATACATTTAAAGTAAAACAAGGGAATCAGAACCACAGACAGCTCATCAATAAGATTAATACAGTAATGATGGTAAAGATGCAGATGTACCTGCGAGTTGTTGAGTTAAAGAAACAGAACATCATATCTGGTGACAAATATGTGTTTGCATAAATTTTACATTAACATTAATTTAGCAGTCATATTAAATTAAAGATGCAGGAGGAAATAATTGGTGAAGAGGAAACTGCAAAGAGGACGTTTGGACTTTAGAAGATGCTGCACATCCATGATCCAGGCAGTACTTTATTGCTCTTTACTGTAACTGTTCAGCTGTTGCGATAAACATACACTTCCATACACTGACAGCATAATTTGCAAGGAAGTGGTGTTAGTTGTACTTTTCATTTAACTGTATGGTTATCACTATTGTAATTGGCCTTCTTACACAGATCACCAAAATGGTGGAATAACTTGTCATCTGACATCTTTTTATTTCTAATCTTAACAACTTTGTTATCAAGATTGGGGGTTGTAGTGAAAGTGAAGTGATTGTCACACGTGATACACAGCAGCACAGCACACAGTGCACACAGTGAAATTTGTTCTCTGCATTTAACCCATTACCCTGAGTGAGCAGAGGGCAGCCATGACAGGTGCCCGGGGAGCAGTGTGTGGGGACGGTGCTTTGCTCAGTGGCACCTCAGTGGCACCTTGGCAGATCGGGATTCGAACCAGCAACTAGTAGCTTAGTTGGTAACTGGTAGCCCAAAATCACATACAGTATGTCTCAATGGGCTTTGACAGGCCCTACAGTTGACACCCCCCACACTTGACCCTTCTGCACACAAGGAAAAACTCCACAGAAAAAAACTCTAGGAGAGAGAAAAAAAGAAAGGAAGAAACCTTGGGAAGGAGTGATACAGAGAGGGACCCCCTTCCAGGGTAGAGTGAGCCTGCAAATGGTGTCAGTGCAGGGCTGGTGATGATTTGTACAATATAATAATAAGTCCTACAGTTGTAGGGTTGGAGAAGTCCAGAATGTATTCCACTGTCATGGTCTAGATTGCGTGTCCATAATGATGCTACTGGTCCACTTGAAGATCCCTGAAGCTGTAGTTGTAATGGTGGTGGTGGTAACACCCTTTTCCATGAACCAGAAAGTAAAGTGGAGTGATTGTCTATTGTGATACACAGCAGCATTTAACCCATCACCCTGAGTGAGCAGTGTGCAGCTATGACAGGCGCCCGGGGAGCAGTGTGTGGGGACAGTGGTTCCTCAGTGGCACTTTGGCAGCTCGGGATTCGAACCGGCAACCTTTTGATTATGGGGGCCACTTCCTTAACCGCTAGGCCACCACAGGCCCTGTCAACTTCATAACATTTACATTTCTGGCATTTACCAGACGCCCTTATATTGAGCGACTTACAATCTTTAGTCACACTGACAGTCCCCCTGAAGACAACTGTTCAGAAGACCACAAAGTCACAGGTTCAAACCCTACTTAGAACCATCGTGTCCCTGAGTAAGACATTTAACCCTGAGTGTCTCCAGGGGGACTGTCCCTGTAACTACTGATTGTAAGTCAGATAAGGGTGTCTGATAAATGCTGTAAAAAGGCGTCTGGTAAATGTCAGAAATGTCAATGTTATGAACTTGTCTCATGTGGTATTGGATTTCTTCTTTTTATTGGTCAATATCTTAAAAAAATACAATTATCTCTCATTGTAGATAAATGTACCTCCATGGATAATTGAATATGTATTATGATTATTATTATTACATAGAATCATTAAACACACATCATTAGTTCAGTTAAGAGTGGAGAGGGCAACAATGCAGTGTTGGACATATGGCAGTAATAAGAGCCTAAAATAAAAAATTCACCAAACAAATTTTATTTAACACAATGGCATTGATAAATTACAGCATTGTTAAATCGTAAAGGCTGAGATTTCTGTTTCAAGGGCAAACCGCATTCACTCTGTGATTTTTTCACATAACAAAAAGTCACTTTTATGTATTTGTAAATTCATTATGTTCCTGAATATGTGCATCTATGTATGTGTGTATGATTGGACTGTGTTGCATAGACGTTTGCATGATGAACCAGGCAATTCTGCCACCAAGTGGCATTCTTATAAATGACAAGAGGCAAAAAGATCAATGACTGCAAAGGGTCTCAGTAGCTGTGAAGTCCCCACAACTTTTTTCTTAGCATCACACTGAGCCTCACGTCTTCTCACATCCTGGATATTTCCTCACGCCACCCGGACTTTACTGGTACACGTCAGGGCACATGTACTCCTTTAGCAGCAAATTCACCCTCTCCGTGTCACCCCCAAGACCACTGTGGATGACAACGAGCCCCATGAAGAACTTTTCAATCTATCAGGTCTTATAGAATAGACTACTTAGGCACATTACCTCTTTTTAGCATTCTGCATACGCCGGAGAAAGGCACAGATGGAGGTGACCTTGGCCTTCGATCTCAGGTACTCTGCGTATCGGTTGGAGAATTCGATGTCCCCCAGCTGCCGGGTCTGTAAGCTGGATCTTCTAGGCTGGCTGCAGCGGTGGATTATACTTTCAGTGTGTTTCCTCCGCCAAATACAAGGCTGATTTTATAAAAGTTTTTATATACGTTTAATAAAAGCAAAGTGTGGATCTTTCACTCACTTCATTTTTGAGTCATGCATAACATCAGATACCCACCATCTCTATTCCTACGTTTAAAAGCCATCTGCTATGCCTGAATAATGATCCATGGCTTAAATTAGGTGTTATAGGCAACACAAGATCAGGAGTAGAAACGTGGAGCATGCATCATTCAGCCACAGCAATGGCCGACTCCGAACAGGCCAGGCACCCAAGTCTAGAGGTACTGTACCTGTCCAGTACAGGTAAGCCAGCCGTGAGCTGGGAGAGAAGAATTGTCAGCAGCACTGCCTGAATGCAGTTCACAAGAAAGGCCATGATGCTCGCTCCTGGATTCACAATAATGAGCAAATTATACACTCGATTACAAACGTACTAAAAAGTAAGTAGAAATTTAAATAAAACATGGTTTAAAATATGGTTTCTGTTTGTAATGTCTTAAAAAGCTCATACTCACCTTTCGTTGACCACCCAAACACCCAGAGTGAACGTAAGCCTTGTCCGCGTCTCCTTATGAAGCCCTGCGCTTATTTACCAAGCTACCCCCCCCCCCTCCAAAAATGTCACCGACTTAACATCTTGACCCCTTTTCCAGCTGACTGCTCCATGTTTTATGGTCATGTGTATTTGTATTTGCCATTAGATCTATTTGTCTTCAGTTTGCCCATTATGATTTGGTGGCCCTTTTGTGTACTCACAGCAATAAAAACAGTAAAATTTCATTTCAGCGTCAATCCCAGCTTCCTTAATTGGTGGTAAATTTGATCGATCAAAGCTAACTGCTGTCCACGCTTCCGTTTATACGGTAGGTGACGGTACTGAAAAATCAATGTGGTGTAAAAGCAAGAGAGCAAGAGATGATGCAATCAGAACAAGCCCTGAATCAAAAATGCCGCACCCCGATTTCAGATTTCTACAAATTTGGATTGTGTGAAAATATACAGTATATATAAGTTAAACCAAAAATCTGCAGCAAAATCAAGCTCCATGTCTCTCTCTCTCTCTCTCTCTCTCACACACACACACACACACACACTTAAACACACACAGTTGAGCCTGTAGAGGGCGTCCTTGAGCTGTTCCTGATAACATTTGTTGATCTCTGAAATGGCATAATGAACAATGAACAAGCACTTAATAAGTCATGTGAATATGCCCTCATCATATCATACAGATTGCTTAAACTTTAAATAATTATTTCATGACACCCTCTTTACTACGTCCCAAATATGAATAGTTCCACTTTTTTCACAATGGAGGTTGAGAATTGGGACGTTTGTTTAAATCATCTCTCTATATAAAACTCTTGAGTGTAAAAATAAATTATTCTGGGTCAAAGTGACCTTTGTACCGTGTCCTGGACCATTTTCATCAGTTCCCGCTTACAAGGCGTAAACCGTGTCACCTTGTCAGCACCTACACCAAAAGAAATGAGATCAAGTTTTCCTTGACCCTACAGAGCAGGCAGAAAAGGAATGCTTTATTTTCAGCATGCGGTAGTCAAGGAAGAAAACATCGAGTGACAAAATGGTTGGTTGATGAATGTACAAATTTATACAAAAAGGGCATGAGAAATGTAAAAAAAATTATATGTAAATATGAAGTATGCCTCACATACTTCACATCTACTGTGAGATGCTGATAATCCTCCAGTATCTAGTACTGTGCTGTGATTAAAACAGTTTCAGACGGATGCCGAAATTTGCCTGTTAAGTCTTCCGCATCTAATTTGATGGTTCAGTAAACTGTATCTGGCATGATGAGAAAATAATGACAAAAATAAAACCTTCTACTTGTATCCCAGAGTTTATTAGAGGAATTTGCCATCCACTGGGGTGATGCTCGGAGGTGGAACCCCATTGGAGGATTTGTAGATCTGGCTCCTGTTTGAATGATCACAGGGGCTGGGAGAAATGAGCATGGCAGGTAGCCCTGACAGTCTACACTAATCTCATGAGCCCCGTTAAGTGCCCACAATAAAACCTCATTAGATGAAACACACAAAGGTCAGTGGGCTGTAAAAGGGGTCCGTCGGTTAAAGGGCCGGCTTGTCGCAAGCTGATGCAGAATGACGGCACACATCGCCGCACACACTGAATCAAGAAGAGCATCACTGTGAAAGGGTGATGATGATGGGGACATGGGGAACATGGGAAATAAGTGGCGCCAGGCTTACAGAGCAACAGAGTTCTCTCTGTCAGTCTGACAGGGGTCCCTGCATAGCATGGGAGACTACAATTATTTCATTAATTAGCTGATAATTACTCATTAATTAGGCTGATTATGAAGGAGGCCATGGAGGGCTTGTAGTGAACAGAAAAGTACACAAAATTAAGATTAGTTTAGATTTGATTGGTTAGTCTCCACCCAAGGTATCTAGTGATGTTGCCCTTATCTTTATTTAATTGTGACATTATATACATTCATACAATAGTTAAAACACTATAAGCAGAGGACACATTTCGTTGTGGCACCGTGTGCTGTGCTGCAGTGTTTCAGAATGACAATCACTTCACTTTCTTTTCTTATTTTTAACAGAAAGCACAAATCAAGTAAACTCAAATAATTAAATAAAAAAATACCCTAATAGCATCCCTTTGTCTCATGATTTCTTAATAATAATAATATAGCAGTTTTTTAAAAGACCGACCCGTTCAATATTGTACTACCCACATCCTCTGGCACCCAGACACCAACTAAATCAGACTGAAGGGAGGTGACTCCTGCACCACTATAATCTCAGCATTAAAAAAAAACAATTTCATTAATAGGTTGCATGGAAGCACCAGCCAACATGAGCATCTGTACAGATTCAGCCATCTGCTGCGCAATGATCTCACCTCGATTTTTTAATAACAAGCAATAAAATGATCATTCAGCTATCATTACCCAACTGGGGGCAGTGGCGGCCTAGCTGGTAAGGAAGTGGACCCGTAATCTGAAGGTTGCCGGTTGAAACCCCAAGATACAGCCCAGATACCACTGAGGCGCCTGGCTGCCCACTGCTCACCAAGGGTGATGGTTAAAAGCAGAGGACACATTTTGTTGTGCCACCGTGTGCTGTGCTGCAGTGTTTCACAATGACAATCACTTCACTTTTTTTTCAATTAGACCATACGATCAGCTATGGTCTTACATTCCACTCGGTTGGGGAA
Organism: Denticeps clupeoides; assembly: GCF_900700375.1. Taxonomy (NCBI): domain Eukaryota; kingdom Metazoa; phylum Chordata; class Actinopteri; order Clupeiformes; family Denticipitidae; genus Denticeps; species Denticeps clupeoides. The sequence goes on along the minus strand of NC_041723.1, from coordinate 12,923,730 downwards.
GTGAGGAGGCACACACGCTCAATGTCCTTAACCTACACATCTTTAATAACACAGGCAAGATGGCCAAACTTGAAACACTACACAAGAACCAAGGAGCATGTTCCTGCAGCGTCCACGTTACTGCAGGAACAGAGCGTGAGGGAGAAAAGCCACATATAAAGGGTTCGAATCTCCCATGCCAAACAAGCATCTCTGACTGGCAGCACCTGGCTAGCCCAGTCGTGTCACACGGTGCATAATCATTTAAGTAATCATTACATTTAAGCTTAAATGTAATGCAACGGGTAGAAAACTACAGCTTATCAGATCACAGTACAGCCCTGCACAGGCCTGCCGTGGTGATGCAGTCAGAGTTTACATCATCCATATCATCATCATCAGCGCGACAGTGAGGATAAAATAGAATACGATGCAGAAGAAAGTAATTACTGAGAAGAATAAAGAAAATAAGCCCCCCCATAACAGAGAATCAGTAATGACTTAATTACGGTGCAACTAATAATTGATAACAATTGAGATGTGAGAAGTTTTGGGATGTGACCTAAAAAAAACAAAAAGAAAATAATATCTAACAGTGTTCAGTCTTCACTGAAAATGTGAAATGTGAGTAAATGTCCTGTCATGTCTCCACTGGCCTAAATGTCTTCAGCCTACATCTTGAAACGCCATCTGCTGTGCGCTCCATACAACCGCATACATTCATCATCGCGACAGTGATTAATCCATTTTTTATGAACGCTGTCGGCTGTTTACATTGGGAACCAGGACAATGGTTTTATGGTCCTCACTTCACATTGCAATCAAGTGTTGTTCTGACATTTTGGAAGTTAATTAACAACCATTCAAAATGATAAAAGTCAGCGAGTACATCTATGTACATCTATGTTAAAATGCCCGTTTTAAATCTTTTTTTGTGGTTTCACATGTGGGATGTAGAATGAACCATTTGGAACCAACATCTGAAATCGATATGAAATCATTTTACATTTACATTAACATTTACGGCATTTGGCAGACGCCCTTATCCAGAGCAACTTACAACGTTACATCGATGAAGAGATCAATTCCGGTTCACTAGGACCCCAACTATGAATACATCTATTTTATTCACTCTGTTGTAGATTCTGTACACAAAGTTCGACAACAAGAAAATTACAATTTTCTAATCCTCAACTCTGCACAGTGGCATTTTGATGAGCTCGTTTGATGTAAAGCTTTATTTCATAGACCCTGAAATGTAGTGGAAGATAATTTGAAAACGGAAAACAGGCACGTTCACCTGCGCTCAAAGTACCTTGATGTACACTGTGTAGAAACTACTAATAAAAACAGAAAATTTTACAATTGATTGGGTGCTGGGAGCAAATGAAAAACTCATTATTCACAAAATACAAGTAAATAATAAAAAAAGAATGTAAAGAATAAACAGAGACACTGAACTGCAAAATGGCAAGGATATGCCTTTCCAAATGTTAGGGCCTAGAAAGGTGCATGTGCATGTGTGTGTCCAAACTAAATCAGAAGAGCGCTGTTTTTTTAACCTGGTCAAACGTGGCCCGTGTTTTGTGACGTCACATGCACTTTCGTCCTCCTTCCCAACACTCCCCTCTTATTGCACTCCTGCCCCCTACTGGCTCTAAAGGGAACATTCTCCATTAGCGTCAAGAAAACAGAGGCTATAACGATGAATGAAGGTTAATGGAGAGTAAAGTATGCTGTAAAATCAAAACGGCCTTAATCACATTTTTTATTATGGCACTGAAGTAACTCTTAAATATACAAATGTGGATCAGTTTAAATACAAATACAAAGAAATAACACGAATGTTATTAATGATACTACTGTTGCTATTAATAATTCTTCTTATTGTTGTTATTAATATTATTGTTGTTGTTACTGAATGAAAGTTCAGCACAACTGAACCCCCCCGTGACAGCTGTTTCACTTGCCACATGATAATAGGTGGGATCTGTCGTATGGCAGAGAGTCAACATTGCGGTCTGTCCTGTGGGAAAGAGCAGACCTGTGGAATCCGTGGTGCATTAAACAGGGAGCTCGTGAAGCAAGATTTTACTGGTACATGCACCAGTGAATAAAGTTTCGGTCCCTTATCCCAGTATTCCCAGTTCATCTACACACATAGGTTGTTAAACCCACTGAGTTATTAAATGAACACTGAACAGTATTTAGCATTCAAATAACAATTTACAAACTGGACTAAACACTGATTAATTTGCAGTGTTAATTGGCATACTTGCTCTCACATATAAATACCACAACACACATGGAAAATTAGGGAATTCTGCAGTAAACGGTTAAGATGCATCCATATTGGCTACGTTAACAAAATATCTTGGAGATTCGATTTTTAAAAAAGTGGTTTCAGATTTTCACATGGGCACCAGTTTTATCATTCCACACATCTCTCCATCCGCAGCCTGAAAAGGACGACCTCTGCGGGGTCCCCCGTCCCCAGATCAGCTGGCCGCGCCTGCTATTTCTGGTGCTTGGCGGGGAACGAGATACGAGATCGTGCTTTGCAGTCGGGAGAATTTAATAAGGAGGTCTCGTCGATGTGGGTTCGCTCCGGTTTAAGACGCTAATAGCGCTAATGCGTGGTGACATCACCACGCACGTTAATCCGCTCTCTGGGACGTCGTTGTTAGACTCGTAAATGTTACGCGGTGCATAAAGAGACTTAAGGCGCGTGATCCGCAGACCCGCGAGGTTTTTGTCGAAAGCGGCGACGGTCAACTTTTTGACCCGCGCGTCCCCTGCGCGGTGACATTTTTTGGGGAGAGGCGGGCCGCTGCGACTTTTAAGCGGCTTTACGCGTGTGGATCTGCAGCGGCATTCTGATAAGCCTTCTCACCGCGCACCCCCACCCCTCCTCGCACAGCCTCCTGCCTCCAAAGAACGAGGGGAACGGAGGAAAACTTGTGAATGAGAGCGGGACAGGGGGTCTTCGGGTCTCTCCAGGAGCGCACGGCGCCGAGACGCGCGGGGCGCAGGAGACGCGCAGCCGAGGCTCCCGATGGCGGGGACGGACGCGTCGAGCGCGGAGCGTCTGGCGTGCGAGCAGGAGCCCGGCACGGCAGGGGGACACGGGGGACCCTGGTGAGACCCGCAGGCATGCCGGACAACCTCACCAACGCCAGCCACGCGGCGCCGCCACGGGACCCCGGCCACAACTTCCTGGCCCTGATCTTCGGGGTCCCGCTGATCGTCGTGATCATCTGCGGGAACGTGCTCGTGTGCCTCAGCGTGTACACGGAGAAGGCTTTAAAGACCACCACCAACTACTTCATCGTCAGCCTGGCCGTCGCGGACCTGCTACTGGCCGTGCTGGTCTTGCCGCTGTACGTGTATGCAGAGGTGAGTACTTATTTCACCTTTAACTCGTGCATTTACTTAAAACCATGGACCGAGTTCCATGGCTGTGAACTTTATCTGACCCTTACTGGAGTGAGAGTGGGGAGGGGGGGCTGTACCACCCCAGTAATGTTTTGCCACAAACACACTGGACACAATAGACAATTTGTCTGGATCGGCAGTGGGGCCAAGAGAAGCGAGCGACCCCTCCTTTTTACCTTCATCATCAGAGGGTCCTGGAACAATGGTGACTGGCCGTACATTCCATTCCCAGGGGGCCAGACGGCGCTGTGACCTGAAGACCGCGGGCTCGGAGCTGAGCTGCCGAGCTTCAGAACTTTCATTACCTCAGCCGCCGCTTGTAGGGCAGAGATGGGTCACTTTGATCCGGGTCCAGTTGTCCCCGCAGCACCAGCAGGGGTGACTCCTCCGCCGCTCCGATAATGGATATGTGTCATTAACCGGCAGCCCTTTCATTTCGAATCAGCCAGAGGGGCCAGACTGTGCACCTCATTCCAGACAAAGCACAGGAAATTAATAAGGAAATTAAGGTTTCTAGCACCAATTTTACCAGTGTGCTGGGCAACATGAGTGGCAGTTCTGTCTTGATTAAACAGAGCAGATGGGGAAGGAGATTAGGAAATAAAAAGTAGGGGGGTTCGTGCAGGGGGGTCTGATTTATCAATTAAATATTATATTGTGGCTTAATTAACAATTCTTTTCAACTGTCCCAGGCAAGTACGAACAAATCACTATTCTTAAAACAGTTAGTTTATAATCAGAAAATGGGTTTACAGATGAGTTGAAAACTATTGTGATAAATATCTATATTGTCATTTGATATTCAGAACATATTGTCTCAGCCAGATAACTGTGCTCAGTTCCAGGACGGAGTCTGGTCCTTGAACATGACCGTCTGCGACGGGCTGATGACCATGGATGTGATGCTGTGCACGGCTTCCATATTCAACCTCTGTGCCATCAGTGTTGACAGGTCGGATGTGTCACCTTCATACAAGTGATTTAATACTGCTGCAGCAGAGAAGGAAGATAATGAAATTATGAGGTTGGAATTCCTTGTGGGGACGAATAATGAGTTAGCCACAAAAATTGATATGACATTGGTGGAAATTATAAAAAATAATACATTTGGAAAAAGCTATTTATTCAGTCCAATTTAAATACACTTTAAAAAAAGCTAACGTCCTTGAATCGGCTCTTCCCATAGTTCTTGATTCTACTGGCAATAATTGGATCATAATACTGATATATTGCCAGGTAATTTGTGTTCAGAGTTCAGGCTGGATTAACGATTTAATTTGAAATATGAAATGCAACGGTCGTATATTTTATGCTTAAAATAAAACAATAAATAAAGGGCACAGGCATGGCGGGGGACATGAGAAATCGACAATATTAATATGAAGAGGTTACCAGTTCATCTCAGCTGATTTACATGACATTCACATGATAAAGGACGACGGGGCATCCTGGGTTGTTCTGGCTACGCCAGAAGACATGAGATACTGCGAGCAGACGCTAATAACGTCCACCACAGACATGATCAGAAGGCCTTAATCCTATTAAATATCGGTCGCGGTTTATTGTCTGTTATTGCGGTATAGGTTATCGGAGCAAATTATTCATCTTATGAAGAGATTTCAGTCACCGTATGTGCACCTGCGTCTTTTTTTTTTACAGGTTCATTGCTGTGTCCATCCCTCTGAACTACAACAGGAAGCATGTGGACCAAAGGCAGGTGGTCCTCCTCTCAGCAACCTGGATCCTGGCTTTGGCTGTGGCCTCGCCCGTCATGTTTGGCATCAACAACGTTCCACACCGGAACCAGACAGAATGCAAACTGGAGGACGATAATTACGTCATCTACTCGTCTGTCTGCTCCTTCTTCATCCCCTGCCCCATCATGCTCCTGCTGTACTGCGGAATGTTCCGGGGCCTGCGGCAGTGGGAGGAGGTGCGCAAGGCCAAGCTGAGGAAGAGCATGCAGACCTGTCAGAAGCTCCAGGAGGCGGCGGTCGGGCTGCCCCCGCTGGCCGGCCTGCCTCCGCCGCTGCCCCCTGTCATTGATAGGGACCTTACAGACATGACCCTGGAGGAGCTGGACCAGTACCCCGAAACTGACTGCGAGTTCAAAGGCGATTCTGTGCCAACACTGGCCTTCCGTGGTGGAGTAAACGGCCAGGAGCCTTTCAAAAGGAAGCGGGCCAAGATCAATGGGCGGGAGAGGAAGGCCATGCGGGTGCTGCCAGTCGTGGTGGGTGAGTGAGTTCCCCTCTCTGACTTGGTGTTCAAGTAGCGCGGAGAGAAGGCGGCGTAGGGTGCGAAGCGCTAGCGGCGGCAGGATTGCCTTTCGCTTTTGGCCTACATTGGCTATTCATACCACTTTAATCTCCAGATCCAATTATTATGCAGGGTTCACATTGGGCCATCAGGCAGCCAGCAGCCGAGGAGCGCTGCTTACAAGGTTTAAAAGTTCATCCTGTGTTTGTCTGAGCAAACCAAGTGCATGTCACATGAACACTTTTTTCACTTTTATTAATTAACTTGAGCGATGAAATGTATTTTACTTTCTCTTGCACTATTTTAAAAAGCACCCGCTTCACGATTCAGTGCTAATATATGCATTGTGTTGAAAAGCTTAATTGAAACGTTTGTCTATAACTCACTCAAGCTCAGGCAAAGCAACAGCAGTGAAATTTGATGCAATATGCTGGGAAGAACTTGAAATACTGTGCAGCAAAATGTTGATTTAACTTCCTGATAATTCTGATTTTGCCCAGCGTCACACGCTCTTAATGTTGTGCATGTCAGATATCCGTCCATATCTGGACCTGGGAGTCTCGGCAGCCTCTCACAGAGCCCAGGGCATTTCCCCAGGAGACCCCACACAGCCCCTTTTCTGGAGTTGGGCATGGAACTTCATACTTTATAAAACTTTATACTTAGTGGTCACTCTGTTGTGCCCTCGCTAATTCATCATCAAGGCAATTCCTCAAGGCATGAGTCTGTCACACGATCCATTTCTATTAGTAAATTGATATGATCGTCATAATCAGGAAACCTTTTCTGTTGTAAGCGTCACCTTTACGTAACCAAACACACGTTTGAAGACTGATCGCGATCTTGAGAGTTCCGTGATATACATAAGAACGTATACACTGGAACGTTAGGAAATTAAATTCAGCAGTTAATCAGAGAAAGTCATTCTCCATGCTTTAGTTAAGGCAAATGGAACTGTGAAGTCTGTGAAAATGTCTTTGCTTTGTTAGAGCACTTTTTCATAAAATGTCTACATTCTTGGCTTTTTGGCCTACGTGGCAGTCATATGATTCGAACTGAGAAAACATTGGCGAGGGGGCCTTCCAGGAACCCAGCTGTGGAACCTGACCTGTGTCCAATTGGGCTTATTCAGGGTTCATTGGATTGATATGAAGGAGGGTTCGTGGTTGAGGCGCACAGGCACAGGACGCGGCGCACTGTGCAGACGGTTCCCCATCAGCCAGGTGCTACAGTGAAACGTGATCCTCGGCGGGACATCGCCGCTGCATCACTTCCTCCCAGAGTCCTCTCTATATGTTCTGACTGATGGCGAAGTTATGAAACCTCAACAAGACAAAACGGCAGGCGTGACTGAGCGCCTGTCCGTGATTCATCATCTCTGACCACCATCAAATCACGCACCTGTCGCCTTGAATAAATATATATTTATATATATATATATATGTATTTTCACAGCGTGAGCAGATTTGAGATGGAACAGATGGCTGCATATGCCCCACATTCGTGGCCTGCTTAGTGGTAGGGAAAAGCATCGCGCCGAGAGGACCTCCTCCGGATTTACGCTCAAATGATCTGTTGCTCTTCTCTCCACCGCAGGCGCCTTCCTGTTCTGCTGGACGCCGTTCTTTGTGGTGCACACGCTGAGGGCCATGTGCACGACCTGCGACATCCCGGCCAGCCTGATGAGCACCGTCACGTGGCTGGGCTACGTCAACAGCGCCCTCAACCCCATCATCTACACGGTCTTCAACACAGAGTTTCGGAAATTCTTCCGAAAGTTTGTACCCAGCTGCTGCTAATACCCACACTTGGGCCCTAGAGGCGGACACAAAAGCACAACAAAGCCAATACCGTGCTCGCAAATTGCCATAGTGTTCTTTTTTTTATGATTTTTATACTCTGTATTTTAAAGCTCTTACAACGCATGCTTTCAGTCATGGTGGCAACGATACGGCTGTAATAAAGAAATTGGCTGTTTATTGTGACGTGTTTCGTGTGAAACATGACGTGGTCGGGGCTGATCATTTTCCTTCGGTAAGCTCAAAGCTCACTTCTGGCAGCGCTACTGTTTCAACAAGCCTTTTGTTTTGTATTTGCAATGCAAAATTGCAAAAAATAAACCCTCTCTGCTGTGAACAGTGTTGCAACTGTGAGACGTTTGGTCGGGTAGAATATTGAATCGTACATATTTTCTATGAATTTTTTCTGTGACTCTACCTTTTATTTGAAATATTATTTCCACATATTTACTATTTATACCTCATGGCTTGTAACATTGAAATTGTGTGCAACATATGTGCCAATAGCACACAATAGCATTAAAAACTGCAATAAGATGCTTAAATTAGATACAATTTAGATACAATTAAGCAACATTTCATTGAAGTCAAACAATTAATTATAATAGAAATCAAATAATCGGGGGGGATTCTAACTAAATATAAACAAGCTTAAATATATTGTGTACCTTGTGATCCTCCTGCAAATTGTCACTGTCCGTTCACACAAGTCATTGTCCGAATCCCAGGAATAATTAGGAGGTCAGCGTCATAGGACCTGAGTGACTCTACAGGCATGTGTATTCAGGCACTTGTCCACTGAGTGATTTAACAGGCAATAAAGAGACCTGAAAATCTATTCTGGAGCTAACAGCCAATGAAGGACCAGGTGAAATGTGTGCTTGGCTTCTGGTCTTTGTCAATACTCATGCTGCAGCATTTAAATGCTCTCTGACTTATTAAGAAGAAGCAAACGCCGATTTTCCACCAAGGGTTAGCAGTTTGTGCTGGGAATTTCGCTTTATTATCTGTCCCTGGGCCAAGAAAGCCCAAATGCATCATAGATGGGATAAGCCTGGGACTCCATGGTGGCCAATCCATGTGAATTGGTGACTGAATTTTCTGAATCCTTGCTCTGTGCCCAGAGTCCTGGGATGGCCTCCGGCATCTGGAATTAGTATACGCAGTTATGGAACGTGAGAGAATTCAGGTATTGTCATATTGAAATATGTCTGAGCCATCAGGGCAGAAAGAAAATGCTTTGATGGAAGTGCGATGATTCCGTATATGTTAGCTGACGTAATTTTATTGTCACATAATGTTGCTGAACCCAGACACACTGAAGCAACTCCAGCTTGTAACAGTGCATCGTACGGCTGGCATCATAGGGTCCTGTACATTTTTGTTCCACACTGTGTGGACCTTCAATGTTCACTGTCCATTTTCTGTGATTTGACTACTCTAAATGTTTTCTGACCTAAATTTTCCATTGAGATTATGGTTTTACACAATCCTTCCTGGTTTTAATAATGTTTTGGACAGTTCTTAACCTAATTTGGGGAATTAATAGTTTTTTTGGTGCCCCCAAGCACCGGGTAAATGGGGAGTGTTGCCCCAGGAAGGGCATCCGGCGTGAAACCTTTGTCGATTGTGTGGACGACCGGACCGGTCGATCCGCTGTGGCAACCCCACTCAGAAAGTGAACATTAATCATGCTGAAACATATTAATCACTGCAGTAATTGAAGCTCCAATGCAAAAAAAACGTTATTCTGAATCAAGAGAAATTAACTTTTTTTTTTCACTTGATTTGTTTATTTCTTGGGTGTCTTATCAGCAATTTGTATTAATTCAGTAATTATGTATCATACATCAAACTTCACAATGTAGACGCATTACTTATTGAATGAATGAACTGTTGACATAAAACAGTTTCTCTTAGGGCCCTACATGTCATGAAGTTTAAAAGTCACTCTCACCAAGTGAGATCTCAAGGTCACAGGAAGCAAAAGAGATCTTCAGGCAGACAGAGAGGTGAACGGTCCTCACAGAGCTTTTAAGTTGGATCACATCATCCTGCATTACACTCAAAAAAACTCACAGCCGACACAGCCACCATGACGGCTCCTCCAGCTTTCCGTCACCCTGTGAACTTCAGCATGAGGGAGATGGGGACTCGGAAAATCCTCATGCAAAATGACAAACAAGAGTGGACTAGTGCTTACCCAGCAGCAGGTGACCACAGTTCATTTATATGATCTGGTGTAAAAGTAACCGCATTTCATAAAAAGAACATAAAATTATGGTGGTGGTAGTGTGATGGTCTGGGGCTGATTTGCTGCCTCAGGACTTGGAATGGAACCATGAATTCAGATGTCTACCGAAATGTGCTGAATGAGAATGTCCGGCCCTCTGTGTGTGACATGAAACAAACTTGGGTTCTGCAGCAGGACAATGAACCAAAACACACCAGCAAGTCCACCTCTGATTGGGTGAAGAAAAACAGAATACAGTCTCGGCCTGAATCCAGTTGAGATGCTGTGATGTCCTTAAAAAGGCGGTTCATGATAAAAAAACAAAAAATAGTTTGTGGCTGAACTACAAGAATTCTGCTAGGATGACGGGGCCAAAAGCACTCCTCAAGACACATGATTGCAGTTCTTACTAATAAGGGTGGCCACGCCGGTTATTAGGTTTAGGGGCAATTACTTTGTCACGCAGGGTCTTGTGACAAAAATAAAATAATAAAATCCTTCACTTGACCACATTTTGACTTTATAAATATATTTATGTTGTTTTGATGATCTGAAACGTGACTTACGTGGAAAAAAGGCACTTTTTCACACCACTCTAGTCCCTGACAAAAGTCTTGTCGCTTGTCTATTTTGTAGAAACACCTGCTATCTGACTTAATCTGACTTTTAATTAATCAATTGGTGTTAGAAATAGTTCATATGAAAAGCTGAAACCCTACCAAATAATGTTTAATGCATTGAAATGAATGAGTTTTTTTCCTGAAAAATACATGTATCATTTAATCAAGACAGAAAGGTCGAGACAAAAGTTTTGTTGTCGAGACAAAAGTTTTGTTGCCTATACAGAAATTGAACAAATTTACTGCAAATACAAAAATATGTCAGCAAATTAAGTAGTGGTGCTGTGAGATCCAAATTTAATATCTTGTATGACTTCCATGAGCTTGAAGGACTGCATCCATGGGGTTTGACAAGGATTCATACAATTTATTGATGAATTCATCAGAAATAGCAAAGAAAGCAGTCTTGCATGCCTCCCAGAGTCCATCAATATTCTTTGGTTTTGTCTTCCATGCTCCCTCTTTCATCCCACCCCACACATGCTCAATGATGTTCATGTCAGGTGACTGGGCTGGCCAATCATGGAGCATCTTTATCTTCTTCACCTTGAGAAACTTTGATGTGGAGATGGAAGTATGTGATGGAGCACCATCCTTCTGCAGAATTTGGCCTCTTTTATGGTTGGGAATATAAAAGGTAGCTAAGATTTCTTGGTATTTCAGACTATTGATGTTGCCTTCCACCCTGCAGATCTCTCGCACACTCCATACTGGATGTAACCCCAGACCACCAAACTTCACTGTTTTATGGGTGAAACTCAGATCCATGCGGGCTCCAGTAGGTCTCCTGCAATATTTGCAGCGACTGTTATGTAATTCAACAGAAGATTCATCTGAAAAATGCCACTTTTCCAGCGTCCATCCTTTTAACAGGCTGTGGGCCTTGGAAAATGCCACACGGGTTTTCAATTGTCTTTTGTTGTCTGCTTCTGGGCACTGATTCAACCATGGAGACATGAATCTAACAAACTGTCCTGTTGACACAGGGACTTCAGGTGACCAGGTCTCGTGGAGCTCTGCTGCAGTGGAAATTCGAGCCAACAAATGGTCCTCTCGAGCAGTTGTCTTGCGGGGTCTGCCTGAACTGGGCTTGTCAAAAACGTCACCAGTCTCTTCAAATCTTTTTTTAATCTTCTGTACTTGACGCTGAGACACATTGAAGGCAGTGGATCTGGTCTTCAGCCTCTTGATAATCAACACTTTAGTCTCAGGGTGAATCTGCATGTTTGCAGAGGTCTAGTTGCAGTAGATGTGAAGGTCTGGTGTTCTGGGCTTCTTTTTTATACACACCTGAGACCTCATTGATCCATTATTAGTCACAGGTGAAGCTCATATGACAAGGCGACAACACATATGTCTTTGCAAAAATTGACTCAATGGGCTTTACCAGCTTTGAATATTAGAATACTTTTTGACAGTTTCGTTTTGCACTAAAACATTATTACAAAAACTGTTGGGGTCAATTTGTACGCAAGCGACAAGACTTTTGTCAGGGACTGTATAACAGCAAGGAAATGTTGTGTTGCTCAAGTGTGGGAAAGCAGTTTGTTACTGGCTGCTCTTTATTCATCCTAATTTGTTCTAAACTATTACCTCTTAGAATACTTCACAGAAGAAGTGTATACGATTTATTTATAATTTTTTCTGTACTCTACTGAGTGTGTCCTGAAGTTTAAAGTATGCATTTCTATATATTAAATGAAATATACTTTTTTATCATGAGGGTTTTGGTTTAATAATAATGTTAAATCTATTTTATCAAACAAATGTGTATTTTGTAAATAATTTCACCACTAACATTATGTACAGTATGAATACACATCCATTCGTGTGTTGCTGGTCAGAAACTGGACTCGGTGCGACAGTCAGAACATTAATAACGACGATGGTTGGGGACAAACTGGCCCCGTTCTGCAGTGAAGTCACTCAACAAGAGCACCTGCAGGCACACATGGATCAAATGCTGTCATTTCAAAGTGGAGTGATGTCCAGCTCCGCTGGGAACAAAACAGTGTGGCTTGAAATGTCACGTCTCAACAGGTTTCTGTGCAAGTTGCTTTGGTTGTGACTTATCTGTCTGCTGGACAGAAGGCGCAGAAGCTCCGTTGGTATCCCAGCCAAAGGCAAGTGACAGGAATACAAAAATACTCAACAGAATAGAAGCTCCAGCACAAAAGCCCAGAACACAAAGCAAAATATCGGAGCTTTTCTGTTTGCTTGACCAACGTTTGTTGCAGAATGTGTTGTTAATTGGTGACTCGGGGATTTCAGTGCGGCATTCAGGCACATGACATGAATAATTGAACAGCACATGGTTGCATCAGGTTATTTCTTGTTTCTTTTGCTAGATGTACCTTCATTATGGCTGTATTTTCTGTTCTTTCCTGAGCTCTGATGGTTGTAATGAGACGGGTTATGACATCAATTTCAACAGACTGACCTTGAGGGGAGCGAGACACGATCAAAACAGAGAAGTGAAAATTGTAGTCGTCTCACAAATCACCCAGAGGCAGATCTGAGCAGGCAGCCTGAAAGAATTGTTTCCGTCTGCGAGGCATCTGAAGCAGTCATCTCACTGCAGCCCAGATATCACTCATAGCCTCGCAGGCAGATTTTAAAGTTCCCACGTCTTGGTTATTAAAATAATAAAACTTCAGTGAGCGCTCATTGTTAATGGAATAAACCGTGCAATGCAGATTGTAGAAAAAAATAATCCAACAGCAGCACTTCAGTGACCTTGGCTGCTCCCATGTGACAAGTGCCCCATCACAATGTGAGCAGGCCATGGCTGCAGCCTCTTTTAATGAGAGGGGGGATAGATGCTTCGGCCCCAGAACGATCCTCTTCCCCCCTTCCGCTCCAGAGCCGGGCCCCGTCTGCAGTCTCTCAGGTCTCCTCCCTGCAGTGGCCCTCCAGTCAGACACGCAATAATTAGGCTGCTTTTTATTTCCCCTGTGACCTTTAAAAGGACGATACAGTAAGAGCTGGGAGTGAAGTATGCACTCATGTTGCGATGTAAGACAGCCATTCTTCGATTGCTGCTGCAAAGCTAAAAACATAAATACACATAAATCAAGTGGCTTGCCTGCATGATTCATTTTGCATTAGTTCCTTGTATAAGCAATAAAGAAAGCGGAGGGCTACAGTGACTGGTCTTTTGTACAGATATCAACTGAGCACATAACTGTTATTACACCGCTCCTGACTGCGAAGATGAAGAATAACTTCATCTGTGACTCAGCCATTTGCCTGGTTGCTAAATAACAGTCAGGTATGAAGCAGATGATTGTCGCTTCGGTTTGGTACTCGTAAATAACAAAAAAATAAAAGTCCTATGAGTGAGTTATGAAAAAGAATGCCTGTCAAGCCTGGAACTAACTGTGATATCATTAGCAAATTAAATATATCTGTGGGTGGGGATAGATTTTGGGCAGGAAATGGACATGACCCAGGCCAGGCTGCACCTGCACCACTGTCACCTGACAGTTTAAGCCACGAAACCCAGTTTTAGAGGTCATGGGACCTGGATTAAATGAAATCAGAACAGCTGTATGGCAGTTTACAGCGATCAGTGAGAAAAACCAGGCTAATCTCCACGATTGTCAACATCCATTAAATAACAGGCACCAGAGAATTTCCCATAAGTCACAGTCCTCCCTCCTTCATGTGTCTTCTGCTCATCAGAGACAGACCAGCAGAGAATTTATTACTGGAGGAAGTGTCATAAATACATAAATACTTGTAACACAAATCCGGAGGAAACAAACATGATCTGTACAATATGCATTTCAGTCAGACTGTATTTAATGAAACTGAAACGGAGAGCAGAAGGCTGTAAAATAAGCCTATTCATCATTTTGAGGGTCATTCAGTGCAATCATTCTTCATAACAAGCTGTACTTCACTAAACAATTCAATATCGACCCACCAACTCTTAGGGCATGAAAGCAAATACACCAGTAAACAATGTAAACATTCACTTGCATATGAACATTCTATATCGTCACTTTCTCGATCTCTAAATCTTGGGTCACTGCTTGGGTCTGCATCACCTCCTGGACAGGGCCTGTAGCACTGGACTGACAGCAGCTGTGCTGGTGTTCCTTCCAGTCCTAAAGGCAGAGGGTTCAGGAGTTAGCGCTGTACATAATCCAAGCTTATTGCATGTAATGCCTGGAATGCCACACCACCCCAGCAATTCTAAAGATGCTGAGGGAGCAGTGGCCATGAAAATTTCCCTTGAGGTTTTGCTTAACAGTTCGGTTTGTTGTTGTGTGCAGGTTTCTTAGTGAGTGTTCCCCCTTAACACACATGTTCAAGTACATTTTTACCACATAGAAGAGGAGCTGTCTGTAGTGCTTCTTGTCTCCGTTTATTATGCATGAATAATGTCATGGCTGATATGATCTTGTTATCCTGACCTCACCGTGCCTCTAGACAGCGAGGTTAACCCCCAATACCGCACACACAAGACCCCTGTCTGTTACTAGGCAATACTTTCTGTTCAATACAATTTCCATGATGCCCCTTCCCCAAAACTTTCAAATTAGTTCAAGTAGAAGAAGTTTGGTCTGCTGGTGCTGCACCGCTGCCATGATCCAGGTCCTTCAGCTGCAACATTAAAAGCCTTGTCTGAAGTAAATTACACCTCTGATAAATTGACTACACCCAATGGTGTACATGCTGGGCGAGCGAGGTCACAGTGAAGGTGAGGGAGTGAAGTCTAAAAGCATTTTGCCCTACTGTTTTTTTTTTTTTATAAACCTACATTTAAAACTCAATTTTTTGCCTTTTCACTTGGACCAAAATATATTGAGTAAGAACACATTCGCTCACACCTTTCTCTGACAAAAGGCAGAGCAGTAGTTGACTTTGTGGCACCCGTTGCACTCGCTAATGGCTTCACGTCCACAGTTCACACACATTTGCTGCAAGAGAGAGAAGGGAGATGGTTTAATAACTCCAATATAGATTTTTAAAAAAACGGACCGACTTTCCTATTCTGCTGAGTGGTTAAGTGAACAAAAAAAAAGTCGATGATTTAAATAACCCAGATCAGCGCCCACATAATAACTCACGACCTTGAGCTCCAGTAGAATAGAACACTACTTTGTGCAATATTAAAACTAATAACCCTGCACTGAAGTACCTGAAAGACACCCACACAGAAACAGGCAAGAGGCATTCATTCATTCTATCATTTACTCATTTAGATTCAAGACTAAATGTTATTTTCTTGAAAAAGGTTCAACATTTCCAGTCATAATAGAACAAAGTGCCTCTATGTTGATTGGCACGTTTATGTGTGCCAGGCTGTGCCAAGCTATCTGGCATTTGCATTATGAAGAGCCCAGACTAGACCACACTGCTCTTATTTTGGACCCTGTTATTGTTGTTGTGGCCGATCGGTGTACAATAATCGAGTATAGTTCCACAGTGCCTTCTCCCTAACTCACACACATTTGCCTCCAGTGCTTCCTAAGTGGGAATGAGATTGGCGTGCTTTGTGCTCGAGTACCACATGCTGCTACAGTATTTCAGCTTCAGAACCTGAACTCCTGCTCAGGCCAAACTGGCTCCCTCAGCAGGGATGTCGAACATGATGGAATTAAAACCTTCCGACATCTTATTGATTTCTAGAACAAACAAAACAAAAAAAAAGCCTCCAGGAGGGCCGATGTGCAAAAAGACCCATCGGGTGCACTTTGCCGTTTGGTTTTTACACTTCCAAGTAAACGCATCAAAGCTGGCAGGCAGCCCCGGGTGCGAGTGTGTGGAGCCTGACAACTCAACGCTGACAGCTATGTGCTCCGGGGGAGGTGCGGTTCATAGACTAGGGCTGCGAGCAAGAGGCGGGTGGCATCTGAGAGGACACTCGGTACGCGTAAAGGCCCACGGGAGCTGACGAAGGCTGATTAATGCGAGACCACCGGGGAGAGGATCCGCAGCCTTCCACTTGCCTTAATAATGATCTCAGTGGTCTTCCCTTCTGGGTCATCCGTGTTCTGGAATGAGAGCTGATTCTGGAACGGCTGCGGAGGGAGAGAGGGAGGGAGGGAAGACGTGTGGTGAAGGACAGAGACGCATGGCAGAGGCACATGCAGTCCCACTGCGCAACACAAGTCAGACAATTACAGAGCTGAGAAAGCCCTGCAGTAAAGCACAGTCATCTTCATCTTCTCTCCAAAAGATGAAACTGGAGGAGCTGCATTATACCTCCAGTCAAATATTGCGATTGAATTTCCAGGAGTTTACGATTTATCTAACATATTTCCACATAATTTACTTTGTTTCGCTGGCTGGAAGCATCTGCAGCCTACATGACTGCTGAGTGACTCATGGAAGCTAAAAAATTATGATAATGGCATAGATGTTGCTACGAGAGGACTTTTTGTTGCGACTCACGTCCTTTCTCGTGCTGTGAGCCTCCTGATTGGCCTGGCTGCTCTGCTTGGCTTGCTCGATCACCGCCTTCAGCTGCTGCACGGAGCTCAGGAGGGTGTTGGCCAGCTCCTCCAGGTAAAGCCAGGTACGCTGCTCCCCCATCTCCAGCCCCCCAGACAAGCCAGGGGAGGCGGCTTTGGTCTGTACCGGCTGGGGGGCCATGGCCAGTGCGGGAAGAGTGGTCAAAACTGCAGGAAAAATTTACAATTATTATACTTATTTCGTGTTCCAGAACTGAATTCCTTTTAACCCTGGCCTAAATCCTGCCAACTCACTTTTTCCCCCGAAAAGAAAGAACAGGAATAAAATGTAGGGCAGAACACTCAAAATGTCAAAGCAAGAAATAATAAAATAATAAAAAGGTACAGAAGCTGGTCAAAGGAAACCAGAAAACATCAGCTCACCTTAAACCTTCACCTAATAAAAAAACTGAAAAAATCATGAAAAGACAAAAAGCCTGCCTGAGAAGCCAAGGAATGTGAAGTCGTAGCTCTATCTCAATTACTTTAGTGGCAGCTCAGTGCAGAAAAGTGACATGCGGGGCAGATTTATGTTCACGTTTACACGAAGCGATTTCCCTACGGTGCCTTTACTGTGTGCCACACGATTCCCCTTAATATGTTCAAGATAAAAAGCAGTTCATGGGTTCAAGGGGACTCACAGGAATAGCAATAATAACATTAATTTCACATGAAATTCAATACAGCGTGGATCATTCTCTGTTTACTGTTTATAGCAGTTACTGCATTATTGCATGCACTCACTCATTTTAAGTAACAACTTAATCCACAGTAGGGTCATAGATGCCAGAGCATCTTATTGCACACATTGCTTATTCAATCATTTATCAGTGTCATTGTCACAAGCAGTTGTTAGTATATCGTTAATTC
Source organism: Denticeps clupeoides (assembly GCF_900700375.1). Classification (NCBI taxonomy): domain Eukaryota; kingdom Metazoa; phylum Chordata; class Actinopteri; order Clupeiformes; family Denticipitidae; genus Denticeps; species Denticeps clupeoides. The sequence continues at coordinate 12,906,071 of NC_041723.1, read as the reverse complement.
TTATTTCTCCAGGTCACACAAGGTTATCACATTTAACAACAATTACTCATAATTCTTGAATGAACCAGCAGCACCCTACATTGAATTATTTTAGCCTTCAGAAGAGAAAGTGGTAGTAGCCTAGTGGGTAACACACTCGACCATGAACCAGAAGACCCAGGTTCAAATCCCACTTACTATCATTGTGTCCCTGAGCAAGACACTTAACCCTGAGTGTCTCCAGAGGGGACTGTCCCTGTAACTACTGATTGTAAGTCGCTCTGGATAAGGGTGTCTGATAAATGCCATAAATGTAAATGTAGAAGAGATGTTGTTAAAGCAGCAGAAATTGTAGAACTATGTAAAAAGTGAACCCATCACTTCAGTTTAGTTCTTAAAATGGTGGAAGGATCCTACCACCAGTCTCGCGCTCTTCACCTTCTTACCTTAAGGAAGAAGGTTCCAAGGCATGTTGGATCAAGCCTTTATGCACACAAAACTGTGATGCTATGTGTTTTAGTTTTTGTGTTGTCTGCATATCCCGTGCAATACTACAGTTCTGAGTTGTCTTGTGCTGTTTTTGCATAGCAACATCTTGCATCGCCATGCACTGTATAGATGGTTGCAATGACAACAACATCTTAGTTGACTACTTGAGTAGAGAACTTGTTAATGAATTCAGCATGACGGGCAGGAGGCAGCGTTTGTCTTTTCATTTTCTGAGGAGAACTGTAGGCAGGGGTATTTCAAGGCAATACAGCCTCCATAAATTTCATATAAATAATATCAATAACATATATTTTTACAAATTAGAATTTTTACACTGCTCACATTCACTAAGGACTGCTTTAAACAACCATGCTAATAATGTGCACTTAAATAAAAAAACATGCCCAGCTCTCACATTTATCTCACATGCCCACAAATGCCCTGTACATTATGAAAATTATGTTTATGTTTATTTTGACATGTCACTTGTATAAAATCTCTAATTGTATAAAACGGCCTATAATAAACTTGGTGCCAATGTCATTCACCTTTTCCTCCAGCTGTGTTAAACCCTCTTCTGAAATCAGTTTATGTCAAGTGCTGTGTTTAGCCTCATAATCTGCACTCAACACACACACACACACGCACACACACACACACACATAGAGAGATAGCATTTGAGTTAAGAGGGGCAGAGAGATGTCTTCTTGATCTAAGTAATCCCCCCAAGGACCTCCACTTACTAAGCCATTTTCTGGAAAACAGGATCAATGGCCCTGTGGCAATGTTATCTTCAAAGACAATGAATTACAAAGCCGAGAGGATGAAGACAAATGCAAAAACAAACAAACAAACCAAAAAGCTGTGCTTTGCTCTTTTTTAAGTACGGTGGACGTATTCCAAGCTCATGCATGGCGTTCGGAGAGAGCTGCCAAAACACAACCCAATCAGAGGCTTCCCTGCCACAATGCCTTCTAAAACACACCCTACAGAGGGCAGATCCTCTCACGTCACTCACCAGCTAACGTGGGACGCGGCACGAGTGCCACGGAGGGCCGCTAGTGTGTGAAAGTGCCCCCTGCATTCATCTCTGTCAGGCGGCGTAATTGTTTGCGGAATTTTCAGGCAGCGGAGTGGGGATGAGGACGGGAGGGATTGGATGAAGGAGTGGGACTACGGAACAGGGCACACTGGAACAGGACTGTAAATTAGGACAATTACATCTGGCAGAAGTGGTTCCCGGCGTCCTTGAATGCCAGTTGCTTTGGGGCGTGTGGAACAGCTGTGAGAAGCCAAATATATCTATATATATATATATATTTATGCCACTGTGTCATTCTCCTGGTTTCATAACAATTTCAAGAAATTGGCACACTGTCATGACACAGAACACAATTTCAATTTACACGATTTTTAATTAACCCTCCACCGCGGCCGTTGACACTTTAGCAGTAAACTTGGCATAAAGACTGTAAGGAAAGTGGGACTAGTCTCCAGTTCCTGCTACTGTTATTACAATAGTGGGTTTTAAATTGCTACCACTTTGTACAACATAGATATTGTAATATAGCTCATTTTGAGTCACTTTACTGATCACAGAATATTATGAAAAATACTCATGATTTCGGCAAAAAAATGTATTATAGCATAATAATGTATTATAAGCATATTTGGTGCTCAGCGCAAAGTCCATAGTATAATGTATTATTGCATAAACATTATCATGATATTAAATGTATGCAGTTTCTTTCTCAGACCACATTGCCCAGTTAACAGGAAAGAAATGCAGCCTGAAGCCATCCACACTGAATCACGGATCCTCTCCTAATAAAAAAAAAAAAAAACAGGACAAATAGCTGCTTAACATTCACAGCTCTGGGACTTCTAGCAGTAGCTTGCCTTGGATGGAGGTTCCTATTTGCGGAGCGATCCCCTGGGAGCTCGTTAGAGAGAGATATAGAGGAGAGGAAGACCATTTAGACTGACCCATTGCCCAATCACCAAGCAGAATTAGTTTGGACATTCCTCACTACAGACAACATGACTAATAGACACTCAGATCCCACTGACAAAGGCCAAACCGTAGCCTATTACGCAGAGTCGGGCTCCTTCAATTCGGAAAAACACACATACACACAGACTATCTTCCTCTGCTAAATAAGAAGCGCCGGTAGACAGGCTGGCAGCTTGAGGGACGTACCAGCAGTGCTGGTGAAGACATCTGCCGGCGCAGGGCTCTCAGACATGATGGCTGCTGTGTCACCTGTGGTTGTCCGATCGAAGGTCAGCGTCCCTGAAGTAGTGATCTGTCCCGATGGTGAGACGGTGACTGACAGGGAGGCAATAAACACACAGTCATACATTATTGCTTAAGTTATTCTCATATTGATATGACTTGTGACTTTCAGGTCACTTTGAAAAGTAACCAGCGCTGAATGATGCTGGTTATGAATTCATTTTGTTGACACATGAATGTGTCATTGTTTCATTTACAGGCCACAATCCCCCCCGCATATCAAACACATCCATTACAATTCAAGGGACTTCGCAGCACCCATATATCCTGCTTTTAACACGATAATCTCTGTTTTTAATAGAGCCGTGAATGGAAAAACGTATGAGTCAACACCACCACACAATCTCCATCATGTGACAGCATGTCACGCTCACAAGCCAAAAAAAGACTTTACATTACAAATATCCTTTAATGTAGACATTTACCCTTGAAAAAAATGAAATGTGAAACAGATCTGACTCAATTTGCAATAAACAACTAACACTGATGCACTATGATATAAAAGTTGGAGAACTACTAATATAAACAGATAAACAAGATAAATAGACCAATTCATTTATGGGTCTGAATTTGCAGCTGAAAAACAGATACATTTGAGCATCATTAGGCAAGGCAGGCGATGGCGGCATTAAATCCCCACTAAAAGACAATTACCATACAACAACCTGTCTCTTCCCCACTCACTTGAATTCTTAAAAGCCTGCAGGCAGTGTCAAATCTGGACGGATAGTCTAAGCCCCTATTATCTGTAAAATCCTGCATTCACCTCCAAAACCAAAACTAGATTTTAGAAGTCAGAACTGTTCAGAAGTCAGAATTGAAATTATTATATTCTACTTATATTTTAAAAAATTAAAGTGAAGTGAAAGTGATTGGTTGTCACATGTGACACAGCACAGCACACAGTGCACATAGTGAAATGTGTCCTCTGCAGTGTGCAGCCATGACAGGCGCTCGGGGAGCAGTGTGTGGGGACGGTGCTTTGCTCAGTGGCACCTTTGCGGCTTGAACCTGCAACCTTCTGATTACGGGGCTGCTTCCTCACCCACTAGGCCACCACTGCCCCACATATATACAGGGAGTGCAGAATTATTAGGCAAATTAGTATTTTGTCCACATCATCCTCTTCATGCATGTTGTCTTACTCCAAGCTCGAAAGCCTACTACCAATTAAGCATATTAGGTGATGTGTCTCTGTAATGAGAAGGGGTGTGGTCTAATGACATCAACACCCTATATCAGGTGTGCATAATTATTAGGCAACTTCCCTTCCTTTGGCAAAATGGGTCAAAAGAAGGACTTAACAGGCTCAGAAAAGTCAAAAATAGTGAGATATCTTGCAGAGGGATGCAGCACTCTTAAAATTGCAAAGCTTCTGAAGCGAGATCATCGAACAATCAAGCGTTTCATTCAAAATAGTCAACAGGGTCGCAAGAAGCGTGTGGAAAAACCAAGGCGCAAAATAACTGCCCATGAACTGAGAAAAGTCAAGCGTGCAGCTGCCAAGATGCCACTTGCCACCAGTTTGGCCATATTTCAGAGCTGCAACATCACTGGAGTGCCCAAAAGCACAAGGTGTGCAATACTCAGAGACACGGCCAAGGTAAGAAAGGCTGAAAGACGACCACCACTGAACGAGACACACAAGCTGAAACGTCAAGACTGGGCCAAGAAATATCTCAAGACTGATTTTTCTAAGGTTTTATGGACTGATGAAATGAGAGTGAGTCTTGATGGGCCAGATGGATGGGCCCGTGGCTGGATTGGTAAAGGGCAGAGAGCTCCAGTCGGACTCAGACGCCAGCAAGGTGGAGGTGGAGTACTGGTTTGGGCTGGTATCATCAAAGGTGAGCTTGTGGGGCCTTTTCGAGTTGAGGATGGAGTCAAGCTCAACTCCCAGTCCCACTGCCAGTTTCTGGAAGACACCTTCTTCAAGTAGTGGTACAGGAAGAAGTCTGCATCCTTCAAGAAAAACATAATTTTCATGCAGGACAATGCTCCATCACACGCGTCCAAGTACTCCACAGCGTGGCTGGCAAGAAAGGGTATAAAAGAAGAAAAACTAATGACATGGCCTCCTTGTTCACCTGATCTGAACACCATTGAGAACCTGTGGTCCATCATCAAATGTGAGATTTACAAGGAGGGAAAACAGTACACCTCTCTGAACAGTGTCTGGGAGGCTGTGGTTGCTGCTGCACGCAATGTTGATGGTGAACAGATCAAAACACTGACAGAATCCATGGATGGCAGGCTTTTGAGTGTCCTTGCAAAGAAAGGTGGCTATATTGGTCGCTGATTTGTTTTTGTTTTGTTTTTGAATGTCAGAAATGTATATTTGTGAATGTGGAGATGTTATATTGGTTTCACTATTAAAAATAAATAATTGAAATGGGTATATATTTGTTTTTGGTTAAGTTGCCTAATAATTATTCACCTTCACATACAGATATCCCCCTAAAATAGCTAAAAACAAACTAAAAACTACTTCCAAAAACATTCAGCTTTGATATTAATGAGTTTTTTGGGTTCATTGAGAACATGGTTGTTGTTCAATAATACAATTATTCCTCAAAAATACAACTTGCCTAATAATTCTGCACTCCCTGTATTGTATATTTCTGCCGCTGTCCTGTTTGTGTTCTGTCAATACCATCAGTATCGTTGTGTTCTGGAACGTGTTATTTCTTCTGTAGTGTATGTTTTAATGTACATGGCATTAAAGCTCAACTGAGCCGCAGTAGTTTTATGCAGGACACACAGTAATCAAAATTTTTCTTTGGTCGACCAAGAAAATGACTTTGTATGTGTGGAAAAAATGAAGAGAAAAAGTTAGTGTGGTGCAGTGCTTAGCATAATCTCTATTGTGGAAGTTGCTTGCATAAAAGCTTTTTCTAATGATCGGGTTCCCTTAGTGAGGAAAGAGAACAGTATTTAGCCAAATAAGCAAAAATGAAGTTTGTCCTTAACACAGATTTAAAAAAAAAAAAAAAACTAAAAAACTTTAAATTAGGGTAGTGAAGTAGACCGGTGAGACTTACAAGTTGTTCCTGGTGTAAGGGTGATATTTTTGGCAGGCTGAATATTTTTTTTTTCCAGTGTGGTAGGACACTCTGTCTCTTTCTTGCGTCTCTTGTACGGGACAAATAATCTCACAGGGCCTGTCTGGAAGAAATGTGGATGAGAATCGGAAGCGATTGTTTTTTAGTTTTAAATGGTTTTAAGCAGGAAATATCATTTTAATTCTTTGTTCAAAATAAATAAAAAACCCTTTGTAATTTCAAAGTCATTTGTTTACATGATGCATCAATTGCAACTTTGGTTTGAACTTTTAAACAAGGGAAACAAAGGGATTTGTATGCTTCACTCTTACTAATCAGGAGGCACCTCTGTACATATGAAGTACATAAACCTCGTCATAAAAGGTTCATTTTGCACGGTTATTCAAATTACCATATTGATGCTCTCTGCGCTGAACGATGCCCCTTCCTTGGCACACTGAAAAAGAAAGACCTCATGATAGGGCAATCGATTGTAAAAATATAAGATTTAAGAAGTTTATTGTCATATACGCATTAGACACATATACATGTTAGAACCATATAATTAAATTCTTAATTTTATTGCTCACCCTCACATTCAGAGAAAACATTCTTATAAACATATAGTAAACATATAGTGCCTAAAGACATACAGTAACTTACAAATATGAGTATATGAGTAGATCAGATTAAGTTGATCTTTAATTTTGTTCAAGAGTCTGATTGCCTGATGAAAAAATCTTGTTGTGCCAGATTTTACACTTGTGTAGCATCTTCCTGAGGGGAGTGGGAGTGAACAGGGTGTGTATTGTCATTATGTTGCGGGGCTTCCTGATTACCCTACAGAAAGGGGGAGGTTATTCCAAAGATGTACTGTGCACATGTCATGAAGTGAAATGTGTCCTCTGCTTTTAACCCATCACCCTGAGTCAGCAGCGGGCAGCCATGACAGGCGCCCAGGGAGCAGTGTGTGGGGACGGTGCCCTGCTCAGTGGCACCTTGGCGGATCGGCAACCTTCTGATTATGGGGCCACTTCCTTAACCACTAGGCCACCACTGCCCCATGAAGATGAAGTTGCCATGCCATACTGTGATGGAGCAGGTGACACCATTTTTATGACAATTTTCTTCTGCTTCCTCAGAAAGTTCAATGCTCGGTTGATGAGTTGTTGTGTGAGCACATGTCTGATCCTTGCTGATGTACGATTTTCACTCTCTCCACTTCAGCTTCCCCAATATGAATGGGAGTGTGCTGTGACTTCTTTTTCCTGGGGTCGATGATCATCTCCCTGGTTTTATGGGCGTTCCTAGGGAATTTGTTTTCCTGACACCAGGCCACAAGTCCCATCACCTCTGTTCATGGGTAAACTGGGTGGTGCAGGGTGCCTTGGGGGCAAGCTGTGCTGATTATTGTTGTGCTTGATGTCTGGTTACCAACTCTCACTGACTGGGTGAGACCAGTGGGAGACCAGCTTCATCATTATCTCAACATCAAACTATCAATTAAAAAAAACCATTAACAGTTACTAGGAAAACATTTAACTGCGCAGTATGGCTTTCAGTGATCTTCTAATAATCTGGTTCTTTAGAAATGTCTCGATGATTCTGCAATTATATTGTTATTTGCAGATGAATGTAACACTAATACTGCATGAAGTTGTTCTTCATCATCCTGGACACGTAACATGTCATGAAAACAGCAGTGTCTTACATTTAACCTCTCCTTCAACCTCTCCTTCCTCTCTGACTGAAATTACAATGAGCTGAGCCCGCCTTTGTCTGAGGGCGCACGTCTCTCCTGAACATTACCTACACACCAGTCTGCTATGCATGACAAACAAGCACACGAATCGTAGTAAACAAGATGCTCAGTGGCACCTCAGTGGCACCTTGGCGGATTGGGATTCGAACCGGCAACCTTCTGATTGCGGGGCCGCTTCCTTAACCGCTAGGCTACTGTAAGTGTTAGAGGCTGATTTGAACTCACCACTGAGAGATCGTCACAGCAAGCAGAACATGTACAGGACGCTGCATGGGGGTTCAGTATCCGCTCCTAAATGAATCCAAAGGCACAAACAAATACCATTTCACCATTTATTAGGCAACATACACCATGATCAAGGGTTTTTCACCAATCCATGTATGTTTTCATATTTCATCATTTAATCAATACAAATGTTATAATAGTAAATATTCATTTAATGTTCACTGCTGTTCTAAACTGGACTGTACATACAGTACAACATTTATAGGTTGGAACTGAGGGGAAAAAAAAAAAAAAGACACCTGTATGAGGCACTGAAGGGGTCTTCCGGCATAACGAATACTCCGCTTCCAGTCTTTACTGCTGGCCCGGCCTGACAAGCCTTCAAACTCGGTGGGTGTGTACCAGTTGCTGTTATGTTTTATGCATCGGCCTTTTCCCCCTGAGATAAACGTGAAAACCAATAACCCGATTTGCAGAATAGTGAAAGTGAATGTGAAGTAATTATCATTCAGAGACACTGCAGCACAGCACACGGTGACACAACTAAATGTGTCCTCTGCTTTTAACCATCACCCTTGGTGAGCAGTGGGCAGCCATGACAGGTGCCCGGGGAGCAGTGTGTGGGGACGGTGCTTTGCTCAGTGACACCTCAGTGGCACCTTGGCGGTTTGGGATTCGAACCGGCAACCTTCTGATTATGGGGCCACTTTCTTAACCGTTAAGCCATAATAAAATGAGTTAAATTTTGAGGTGGTTCACTACATTTTTTGATGTGTGACTATTTATAATTTTCCCAATACATCTTGATTTTTTTCTCTTTTGGTGTCATCTGTTGCTTTTTTTGCCATTTTATGTCATTTGGTTGTCTAGAGCTATAACTAACCTCTCAGATAATTTTTCCCCCTTCACATTCTGAAGATATTGTCCCATTTCCTTACACAGTTTCCTGCCCAGAGCTTCTGAGTAGGACGCAGATGCACGCTGTCTTGTGTATATGAAATTAATTCACTGATATGAATACACTTCATTGCTCGCTGATTAAAAGACTGAGCAGGCTGGAGCGCATGTGTTCTTTGGTGTTTTGGCTCCCTCGGGTGGCGGACACGTACCTGAGCCCAGGCGGCTTTTGCACAGTATGCCACTGGTGTTTCTGCAGCGGACAGGCAGCTCGCTGTCATACACAGAGGGGTCCCAGTTATACTTCGAGCTGTCTTTCTCGTGCCCCTGGTCTATAGGTGTGGAAGGTGTCTGTGGCACTTGATGGCAGGAAAAGAGCACATATCAGCATATGCAAGCTGCCTTAAACATATTCAAAGGTTAAATGATCATGCTGGCTGTGTTTTCATTGCAAGTTATTATATGGTAATCATACAGTACAAGGATTATTGTCTCATAAGGCACTGAGAATAAAAATCTAATGGCCAATGCAGGCTCGAAGGGTATGTCAAATCATAAAAATAAGATTTTTATTATAAGTAACCAACCTGGGTTGTCGGGTGAAGGAGACCCCTTCAGTCCACTCGCATCCACTATGCTTCCATCTGTGTGCACTACTATCAACGTGGCCTTCTGGGTACTGAGACTGTCACTTATCTGCAGGGTCGTCCTGCCCGTCTGTATAAGAAAGGAAAAGAAAGGTCTCTTTGGTTTTCTCACTGTCGCCTTTAGACACTTGGCTTAGGATCTTCATGCCAGTGTAGATTGACACCTGAAAAGAAAGCTCTCTCTGAGTAGCATTATACGAGACTCAATTTCAGTTTCTCAAGATCAAATCTCTACGACAAAACACACAAACACGTGGGACATAATCTTAACATTTAAAACTGATATTCCCAGAACAAAAGTGACTCACAAGAACATGTTCAGGGATGGCGGCGGATGTGGCAACAGATGTAGTGAACACATTGTCCTCTGCACCCTGAACGTCCCCAACTGTAACTGTTGTGACCTCTGTTGAAAGATAATGCGGATTAAAAAATAATTAAATATCGTCACCTTGATCTGTGACATGATCCACGGGATAGCAATGATCAATGCAAACCGTGTAGAGATTCTGGAACCCATCTAGCTGCTATAGGAAGTGGGTAGTTTATCAATTTGTGATCTGATCTAAACGGTCGATGGGCACTACTTATAATATTCTAGAAATTAGGCTTGTGTATTGGCAAGGACCTCACGGTACGAAACTTGTCACGATATAATGTTACACTTTATATATTGAAAACCTTCTGCGACTTCACTCTGCCCGAGAAGCCGGGCAGTGATTAAAAAGCACCCAGTTGTACAGCGCCACCTACAGGAGTCGCACGCTCACTGGAGAAAGCGCTCGACACCCCCTAATAGATATTAATGCAAAAACAAAATTTTTGTCATGTCATTTGTCTAGTCCAGCTGCACATTTTTACAGAGCACATTAAAAGTATGCGTGACATAACTAATGGCAAGCATCGATTTTACTTTCTTCAAAAATGACATGAAACTAGTTTATAAGGTAAAACACGTCTGTTGTTTGGAATTGGGCATGAAATGCGACGTGAAGCGTCCCCTGCTGCTGCATGTGTAAACCACGAGTGTCTCGTCAGCTCGGGCGTGTAAACGTCACAGTGCAGAATCCGCCCATAAACTTTCCTGCAAACGCGCTTTCTGCCTCGTCTGGGTTCGGCAGCGACTCGGCTCCGATGTCGATGCCGGCCGCTCGCCCCATCACAGTCATCGTCGTGCCTTCGGCCTCCGACTCGGTATCCGAGCCCTCCCCCTCCTCCCCGGGCGCCTCGTGCAGCGCCAGCTCCTTCGTCGCCGATTCAGACTCGTCCATTTGCGCGGCGCCTCCCGAAACCTGCCGAATTCGTCCGAATGTGGAGCGCGCGGTCCCGGCGACGGAGGGGACGGAGTCGCGCCGCTCGCTCGCGCGCTCGGCGCATTTAATGTCGCGCCGGCCGGCGCACGTCACAGCGCGGCGCGATGTTAAAATAATAAAAAAATAAAGAAATGGCTCCCGACTCTCTTTATGTTCGTAGGATCAAGTCACAGGAAGGAGCCAGGGCGGAAATTACCGAAAGAAGCCGACGTGACACGAGATGACGCTCGGCGAGTGACGTCAGCGAGTTCAGTAGATCATGAAAAATAAGTTTATTACATACACAGTTAATGTAGAAATATTAAATCTCGCAGAAAATAAAAATCAAATTCATTCTCAGAAACTGCATTAAATTTAAATTTAATCATTAGATGCTCACATGGACAATACATAAAGCATGCATCATACCCAGCTGCCTGTTAAAAACTAAATAAATACAGCCTTAAAAAATGCATTTTTAAAAGCGTGTGAAGAAACTGAAATTCATATATCCATAATTTGGAACTTATCTTTACTCATTTGGTTATTAAATTAAGGAACAGAAGATAGAAGTGAGGTGTTGACATTATTTGTGCCAGAATTACATGAATAAAGAAAATAAAAAGTTCAAGAAAATAGAGAGGAAAATGCAATCTGTGAAAGTACAACATACAAGCTTTCAGAAGTGATTGTCTTGATTTTGCGGTTGCATGGTCAACAGACCCATGCATGCAAACATAAAACAATCCAAACCTTTATTGGAATGTAGGCTACTTCTCATAAAACTGAGACATACGTAACATAAAAATTGAAATGATGTTTCTCAGTTCTGGATCCTCCAAATGAGATAGTACAGCAAGAAAAACAGAAAGACAACTCCCACTGAGACGTAGCAGAGGATTTTCCGGTTGTCCCTGCCGGAGCGAACCATTGTGGAAAATCTCTTCACACTTCCAGTAAGAAGTCCTGTAGCACTCAAGAAATTAGAGTCCTTCAAATGAGAAAAGAAAACATTTACTACCATGTAAATTAATGTAATTATCACGCCACTACAGAACTTCACTAAGAACTTCTCTCTAGTCTACGACTAGGCTTTTTTGAGGCAGTGGTGGCCTAGGGGTTAAGCAAACAGCCCCATAATCGAATCCCCGCCCGCCAAGGTGTCATTGAGCAAAGCACAGTCCCCACACGCTGCTCACCGGGTGCCTGTCCTGGCTGCCCACTGCTCACCAAGGGTGATGGTTAAAGCAGAGGACACATTTTGTTGTGTCACTGTGTGCTGTGCTGCAGTGTTTCACAATCCCTTCACTTCACTTTTCAGGATTAATCCACAAACGGGAAAATTTCCCTACATGATTGAAATAAAGACACGAACCATGCCATCCAGGTAAGTATTTTGTTCTTCAGCTTCTCTGTCAATGTCGTAAGCCAGCTAGAACAAAGACAATAAAACAAGTCAGTATCTGTGGAAGTATAGTTGTACTTTAAAACAGTTCTACAGTTAAAAAGAGAACAGTGCGTACTGATTTTAATCTGGATACTTTGCTCGCCAAGTTCTCCGCCAAAAGCTTATTCTCCGCGTCCAGCATGTCATCTACAGCGCCGTGAGCCTGTCCTGCCAGAGGAGCAAAAAAACGAGCAAATTACACTCTCCCCTAGACGATCTTCATCAGTCCGTCTCTCTACACGTCGCGTGATTAACGCACACGACGACACATCTACGTGTCATTACCTCGGTTCCACGGTTCAGCCATTTTATCTTGACGTCCCTAAAACACGCTGACAGCGGTTATATAAGAGGGGAGAAGGGATTAACTCGCTCCCGAGGACATTTGTCCCTCGTCCGCAGTAACACAGCAATACTTGGAACACAAAAAAAATCACACGGTCCTCCTTCTGCTTCAGGAGAACTTTACCTACACAAACGCACCACAGAAGAAGAAGACACCAAACGAGTCTTCGAGCCGTTCGTTTCGTTGAGCAACGAACAATGCATAGTGTCCTGACATAGATTACTTTTTTTAAACGACTACATAATCAAGTTGTATAATGGAATCTGTATGAGAGATTTGATAATGAGTGATATGATAATATTAAGCCCGTGGCCACTTCGTACTTGAACTGAGTCGCAAGATCCGGATCAGGAAAAGAGCCGGAACTACCGAGTGAACAAAACAGGAGGAATTGTGGGATATATTTGTCCTCCTGTCTCTGAGTGATGCTCATCCATCCCGTTGGTCAATGTGTTACCTCAGGTAAATTAATATTGAATAATGTTTTTTTATGCGGTGGAAAATATTTGCAATATTTACACTACACTCGTCTGTATCTGTTAGCTAGTTAGCTCACAGCTAGCACACGGCGTGAAGATGTACGACGTCGCAACACCCAAAAAGCCAGAATTCGGCTTCTGTCCGTTTTCTATACGTGGAAAGGTTTGTTTGAGGGGAAAACACGCAGGGTCAATGAAGGACATACGTCATCGTTTTGAATGACTGCGTTCATGGTAGATTTTGAGTGTGGATTAGAAAAAACAAAACTCCGACAATAGCTTCCTTCATGAATCCCTGCAGTTTAATAAATAAGGTGTAGTTCTCTTCGCAGGTTTACGTCTCGCCAAGGCTCGCTCGGCTCCAGGAGGGAGGTGGATGAGCATCTACGGTCACCTATGTTCACGTCCACTTTATTTCAGCCGGATTTAAACTCATATTGGTCCCGTTAATGTTTTTCTTGTGCTGTTTGAAGTATCCTGAGCTCTGAAGACTTGAAGTTGCAAGGATGTTGGCCCGAAAAGGTCTTTTACCGGACGGATTCCTTCTGACCCGCCTGGCGGAGGATGCTGCCCAGCCGAACCGGTTCCGATCCAAATCGCAGAGAGCCCGCTTCATCACAAAAAGCGGCTCTTGTAATGTGGCTCACAAGAATATAAGGGAACAGGTTGGTATATTTTGTTTCCCGCTGTTTTACCGTGCTCCTCTGAACTGTGGAAGTGTGCAGTCACTTTATTGTTAATGAAAATCTTGTTTTTTTTTTCTATAGAATGAGAAAAACACAAAAATTACAGTCATAACATTTTGACAGTACATAATATTTTAACTCCGAAACTCTTTTGGCACAACACAGACTGACAGAAGAAATAATATTTAAGCTCTTTGACTTTTCAGGGAAGGTTTCTGCAGGATGTTTTCACAACTATGGTGGACCTGAAATGGCAGCACTCTCTACTGATCTTCACCTCAGCATTCCTCTGCTCATGGATGCTTTTTGCTATGGTGTGGTGGCTTCTGGCCTTTGCTCATGGTGATCTAGAACCTCGGGACCCGAATGGGGATGAACCCGTTCCTTGTGTAACTGCCATTCACTCCTTCACCTCGGCATTTTTGTTCTCCATTGAGGTTCAGGTATGATTCATATGCTGAACATGATGATGTTTGGCAGAATTTGTTATCGTCCTATTTAGGATAAAATTTCCTCTAATCTCATTTTTTTAGGTGACCATTGGATTTGGTGGTCGGATGGTGACTGAGGAGTGTCCACTTGCCATCACTGTGCTGATAATTCAGAACATTCTTGGCTTGATTATCAATGCTGTAATGCTGGGCTGTGTTTTCATGAAGACGGCTCAGGCCAATCGCCGGGCCGAGACGCTGATATTTTCACGCAATGCTGTAGTAGCACCTCGGAACGGGCGGCCGACTTTCATGTTCCGTGTGGGTGACTTGAGAAAAAGCATGATCATCTCCGCTACCATACAGTTACAGGTAAAAATGGTTTATGTCTTTTTTTGATCTACTGGCAAGATGTTTTGAAGAAGATAATTTTTTTTTGTAGCACTCACAAATCTATTTCTCTGTGGTCTCAGGTGATACGAAGAACAGTCACATCTGAAGGGGAGGTGATCCCAGTCTGCCAGCTGGACATTCAGGTTGAGAACCCCCTCAGGAGCAATGGAATCTTCCTGGTATCGCCACTGATTGTCAGCCACACAGTCGAGCGTGGCAGCCCTCTTTACGAGGTCTCTGCTCAGTCCCTGCCTTCTGAAGACCTGGAGATCATAGTCATTCTTGAGGGTAGGAATGAGACTTTTTGCACATCAGCTTTCGCTTATATCATGTCATCAGTTGAAGTGGGTGTCAGAGTGTGTGTGAGTAATATATATTTGTCCCACAGGGGTTGTGGAGACAACTGGGATCACCATGCAGGCACGCACATCATACACCCCAGAGGAGATCCTTTGGGGAAGACGCTTTGTTTCTATAATGACTGAAGAGGACGGACGTTATTGTGTAGACTACTCCAAATTTGGTAATACAGTCCCAGTTCGTATGCCAGGCCTCAGCGCTAAAGAGTTAGATCAGACACGAGGGGTGCAAGATGGAGGGCCTACTGAGGGCCAACCCCAGGGATGGGGATTAGTCAGAGCTGGAAGGGGAGGATACAGGAGAGGAGGGAGAACCTGTGATGGTGCTGCCTCCAGACCATGGTACGCACAGGCAGAGAAGGAAGATGAAAAGATGACAGAGAAAAAAGGGCAGAAGAAAACAGTGCAACTTGAGGAGATAGGGAGGGAGATTGAGGAGGAGGCATTAGAGGAGATGAGTGATTGAACCAGACCAGAGGAACTGTGACAGATGATTACTGTTAGATGCTGTAGTTGTTTTCATGCTGTGAAGGTATTTGCTCCATCCCTCCCTTTCTGACTCCAATCATGCTGTGTATTTATTGTTTTCAATGCTTTAACATTGACATTATTTATAAGACGCCCTTATCCAGAGCAACTTACAATCAGTAGTTACAGGGACAGTCCCCCTGGAGACACTCTGGGTTAAGTGTCTTGCTCAGGGACACAATGGTCCCACCCTAGGCTAATATCTAACATCTCACATATGAAAAGACATTTCTGTCAATAATGAAAACACTATATATTGGACCATCTCATGAGACTAAAGTACTTCAAACTTTACAGTGACAACAAAAGCATTAATTATGCTGGATAAATTGAATGGAACAATTTGCAATATAAGCGGCAACTTCCAAAATGCCTCCAAAAGTTGAAGGCAAAGGTCACAGTCCTCTGAACGCAACGTATCAGAAACACCCCATCAAATTTGGCACACACGTTCACTGATGAATGGATTTTGTTGGCCAAAGCTCTAGACGGTCAGATGGTTGCTTGAAGCTCAGGTTGGTTTGTGGAGGCGTGTAGCCACAAGGTGGTGAAGAAGATTAGACTAGCAGGATGTGGAGCTCTCTGAAATGCCATAAATCGTCTGTTTTATTAGACGTGTGTTTGTGTGATGAAGACATAATGAAGTTGTAAAGCTGCTGTTGTACAGTTTGTTGCTGCTATGAGTTCGCCGAGCCATAAAGAGAGGCATCCTTTCTAATGTCCGGGAGTAGCCGGTCTGCCAAAATGTCTCCAAGCGCACCGCAACCACTCATCCAGGAAGTCTCAAAATGATCCCAGAAAAGCGTCCAAAAACTGCAGGACTCATAGCGTTTGCTAAGGGAATTGACCTTGATGAAAAAGACTAAAAAAGAGTGTGATTCACGGCAGAGCGTCAAGGCTACTGTTGTCGAGTAGCCTTTTGCGTACAATTGAAAGAAAACAGCTGTTGCTTTTGGGCATCTGTGGACAGTCAGGTTAGACTGAAAGTGTGTTGGACAAATTGAGCTTTCAGCGTCTTTCCCAGCGTGCGCTTGGCATAGCTGCAGTCACTGTGTGTTGGCGTGGGTCAGCATTGCTTGAACTGTGAGTCGCGCTGAAACGTCTGGCTGTCTGTCAGAGGGCTGATGTGAGCTGTGAAACTGGGTTATGCAGCAAGAAACAATCTTTTTCTTTTTTTTTTTTTTTTTTTTTTTGCACATCTGAATGGCCTATTCATAATCCGTACTGGAAACCAACAGAGATGCCGTGGCAGGAGCGGAAAGACACTGTTCATGTGCAAAGAGCCTCCCTGGAGTGTCTGAATTCAAGCAGTCATGTAAAGAACGATGCACACCAACACCACAACTCGGTCGCAGAAATTGCGGCCGTATTCCTTGTAAATGCGGTAATCACTTTTTCCACACGAGCGAGACTGATGTTGAATAACCAACTGCAGATGTGGTTACTCGGCTTCTAGTTGTCTTGTATACTGCCAGTGTAAGTGTGTTCTACTACTGAATTCATAGTACTGTATATTCCACCGATCTCTTCTCATTCGTTGTTTGTATGAAGGAGTATTTTTATTCTGCTCTCAGTGCTAGTAGTTTTGTAACAGGACCAAACAGTTCAGTGTCTGTTCAGTGTCTAAACGTTTATTTGAGCCTCCTGTCTTGGCCCGTCGATATGATGCATTTGTATTTATTGAACTTTTTTTTTTTACTGTATTTGTCATGTGGTTAAGTGTATTGTGCCATATATTAAGAGTTCATTCATGTATGTATGTGTTTATTTATTCCGTTCTTTTGAACTGGAGTTTTCCTTTTTAAATATCAGATTTCACGTAAAGAAATGAATGTATTCATTCCAGAGATCTTTTGTAATCCCTTTAGATTCAGAAGATTCTTTCAGGTCTTTTCCAGTCTCATACTTGTACTGGACAATTGTATTTTATCCCAAAGTAAAAGAAAAGAAAAAAAAAACAATATTTGACAAACGAGAGTGTCTGTCTGTGTTTTAAAAGTTTATTCAGAATTAGATATTCACACAAATACTTTTATATGAGCAAAAATGCCTACAGTGAATCTTGATCTTGAATCTTGTGTAGAGTGCAGTAAATGTGCTGTTATTCATGGCGGTGTGGAATCGTTAATGTTTTAACTAGTGCGACACTCAAAGACGTGATCTGAAATAACAAGGAATGAACAGACTACGGTAATAAAAGAAGGAAGTGGAGTGATTCAGCAGCAGCACCAGAACGCCGCCAGCGAGGTGAGGAAGAAGAGGAAGGGTCCGCTGGCGGCGGACGCGGCGGCGGCGCCGCCGTTGCAGAGGTTGCTGCTGCAGCACCTGTACGTGAAGCCCGACACCGACGGGAACATCTGGCTCAGGCGCGAGTTCTCGCAGTCCGTGTACCGGATACACTGGCGGATGGTCTTCCCACCTGAACACAAAACGGCAAACGCTGGTTACGCTTTCCCCCCCCAGCGCCAGTAGGCAGGCCGTACCGGTGCAAACGTGGAAGTGGATGGGGGATGGAAGTCACCTCTTTCGCTCAGGGACAGGCAGGAGTCCTCGTACGAGCACTCGTGCGTGTTCTCGCAGTTCGTGTAGTAACCGTGGCACTTGTAGCATCGAAGAGCAGAACCTTGGAAAAGCAGAAGACTTTTTCGCCACTGACAAATAATCCAAGAATAACTGTTGCAGCCTCAGCTGGGACCAACACCAAATCATGAAAAGCTGTCGGAATTCCATCTAATCTAGACCCCCAAACCAAAATTCATGGGAAATGTAAAGTAAAAGATGGTTAACTTACCTACATCCAGCATCACTGTACAAACCAGCGCGGCCAGCAGCACAGAGCAGGACTTCATGGTTTCTGGGGAGAAGTACGGCTTGGTGCGCGAGAAGTGACTACATAGATCGACCACGAAGGAACGCTGCTCCGCTTGGGAGCTTGTCCTGGTCTGATAAAGCGCTGAATGAGCACAACCGAAGGGGTCGGCCACAGTTGCGGGGGTAAAGAATCGGTCCATTCTGCCAAACCCCACCTCTTGCTGTGTTCCGCAAGGACCAGATCATTTCATGGGTTTCAATGAACCTTAAAAACGCAATAAAGACGTCTGCGGAAATAATGTTTAAGTATTTCAATTTTGTGGAAGCTTTTTAAAAATGTTTTTAATGTTTTTATTTGGGACCACCAGCCACTGAGGAGAAAACACTTATTATTCTGTGTCTTTCTGCTGCTGCAGCTGGAGGCAACAATAAGCACTCTGTGTGCCAGTTGTCATTATAGTTTTACACCCAGACATTGAGGCATTTCAGCGGTCAGTTCAATGGGCTCCTTCTCTACATTTCACCAAAAATAGATTTAGAATTGTTCACCACAGTGTATCTGTTGGAGGTTTTTCATGGCTTCCTCAGCCTCAGCTCTCAGGCTTTGGGACAAAACAATGTCTTTCCTCAGAATGACAACAAGGCGTAGGAAGAAATAATGTCAAGTCCGGGGCACGTTAATCCCTCAAAATGTCATCAGGGCAAAATGATTCAGACAGAGGTGCACCAGACACACAGCTCAGACACACTGCTTCTCACGATCTGCTTCAAAATTCACTTCTTCTCACGATCTGCTTCAAAATTCACTTCCTCACCATCTGCTTCAAAATTCAAAGCTTCTCACAATCTGCTTCACAATTCACTTCCTCATGATCTGCTTCAAAATTCACTGCTTCTCACTATTTTCTTCAAAATTCACTGCTTCTCACAATCTGCTTCAAAATTCACTTCTCATGATCTTCAAAATTCACTGCTTCTCGCGATCTGCTTTAAAATTCAAAGCTTCTCACAATCTGCTTCACAATTCACTTCCTCACCATCTGCTTCAAAATTCACTGCTTCTCACCATCTGCTTCAAAATTCACTGCTTCTCGTGATCTGCTTCACAATTCACTTCTTCTCACCATCTGCTTCAAAATTCACTGCTTCTCGTGATCTGCTTCACAATTCACTGCTTTTCATGATCTCCTTCAAAATTCAAAGCTTCTCACCATCTGCTTCAAAATTCACTGCTTCTCGTGATCTGCTTCACAATTCACTTCTTCTCACGATCTGCTTCACAATTCACTTCTTCTCACGATCTGCTTCACAATTCACTGCTTCTCACCATCTGCTTCAAAATTCACTGCTTCTCGTGATCTGCTTCACAATTCACTTCTTCTCACGATCTGCTTCACAATTCACTGCTTTTCATGATCTCCTTCAAAATTCAAAGCTTCTCACGATCTGCTTCACAATTCACTTCTTCTCACCATCTGCTTCACAATTCACTTCTTCTCACGATCTGCTTCAAAATTCACTGCTTCTCACCATCTGCTTCAAAATTCACTGCTTCTCACGATCTTCTTCAAAATTCACTGCTTCTCACAATCTTCTTCAAAATTCACTTCTTCTCACGATCTGCTTCACAATTCACTGCTTTTCATGATCTCCTTCAAAATTCAAAGCTTCTCACAATCTGCTTCACAATTCACTTCTTCTCACAATCTGCTTCAAAATTCACTTCTCATGATCTTCTTCAAAATTCACTTCTCATGATCTTTCACAGGATTTCTGGGATAAAAACTACAGACCAAAATATGCAATGCCCTGTGTGTGTTATTTCTGAAAATTAATATTACCTGAAGAACTCAGGTCCAGGGGTTAAAAACTCACACTCATGTAAAATACAACAAACAGGCTCAGCAAGGTGCATAAACCGAACACAAAATATTGAATTGAGTCTCTATTTCTCTGATAATAACACCACGCTGAAGGTGTATGTACAATGTCTTCATCATCCAATATTTATCCAATAGGCTCAAAATATGACAAGACCTTTTCACGTCGTAATGGAAAAAGTTAGAACTAGAGTCATCTTATGAGAAAGAAAACAAACAATTTCACTGGTCTCCATGAATACATTTATTTACCCATGTTCACATATGTGTGTAATTCCAGTGTTATATGATTTCAATTGTACTCTACAGAAATACATTATAAACACGTACATGTTTTTAAGCTCATTAACATTTTCATCTTTGATTGTAATATCAGAATGAATCATTTATAAACAGTTCATAAAAATAGCTGTGTTTCTTAGCAAGTGTGTGACCCCATAAGTGTCTAAAACTCTAATGTAGGTACATAGTGCATATATTCTAAATAACAGAAATATATATGTTCAGTTTTTGTTCATTCAGAGAGAATACATGGGAACTATACAGAGTCAAATTGTGAAATGCGAAAATAATTATCCAATCAGACTAATTAGACAGAGTGCAAACTGCTTATTTTCCCTGGCTGTTAGTACATATGTGCAGGTTTTTATCCAGAAACACTTTAATGGAAAATGAGCAATCATGCATCCGTTAATATTTATTTGTGCTGAATGTGTGCCTATATAAATATATAAGCATAGAAAAAAAGAGAGCAAAATCCCAAAATTCTATATGCAAGGTTAATAAGGTATAATTAAGTAAAGTTAGGCACTGACATACCTGTCATTTCTATAATGTAAAAGTGTAGCCTACACTTTCATATAATTTTATATGTGTACTTTGTAACCTTCTTTTCTATATATATATATATATTTTTTTTGCTGGCACCCCCTTAGAGCATCACATGCTTTTTAAGATTCATGCAAGCATGTTGATATTATGCATGTCTGGTTCATTTAATCAGAATTCACAAGTATAACAAAACCAGATCAAAAAGGTATTTTATAGAAATTATTAAACACAATATGGTAGCAATAAAACTCAACTTAAAAACACAACACATAAGTGTTTCTTACAGATCAGATGATGTACGGTTTTATACTTGCATATTCTGATATTCTAAATCAGTGGGTGCCTCAGTCAGAAGAATGCTAATATACTCTTATAGGCTTCTTAAACATAACAGTTATTGCCTCCGTGACGTTTCTTTAAGTTACAAAAAAAAAAAAAAAAAAAAAAAACCATCCACAGAGCCATAGGGCTGATATCTTCTGCTGTATTATTTATTCATTTATTTATTACATGGCATACCTCATAATGAGATAGCAGTCACTACTAGCCATCCAAAAGCATAATGTACTACCACTGCAGAGCAGATTAATTAGCTCTGCAATAGGTTGGTTCTTACATCAAAATATTACGCCTCGACAAGTTTAAAAAAAATGTATAAAGTCAAGGTGCCTGATTGAATTAAAAGCCTTCATTGGGCATTCTATTTGATGAACAATGTAAGGCGAGAAAAAATACATCGTAAACACAAGTAATCACATTTTATGATAATAAAATGGCATGCATTTAAATGAAACTAGGCAAATAAAATAAAAAAAAGAAAGCTTCATTATTCATAATCTGGATGATGACACTATTGTCCAGTTCTCTAAAGCTTTCAGTTCAAACCATGAAGGCCAGTGTGCCATCAGTTCAAAATCCTTGGCTATGCGCGTCAAAGTTAATTTGTACATCATAACAACACAAAATGTGTATTTAACCTCAGTTGTCACCCATAAACTATAGCACATACACTGCAGAATGTACAGTATATGCAATTTTGGACGAAAATTAATCAGGTCTTTAATCACAAAAGATGCCTGCATAGAGAGTATGGAGTTTTATTTTCTGTTTTATCCTGAATGAACACATTATGACTTCATCTTTAGAGACTAGTTTACTACTGTAGACATGCAACACAAATTTTGGTCATTAATTTACCAAGCCATTTTAGGATATCCTAAAGTGTTTTCTTTTCATTTTATCAAGACTAACGTATTGCACATTTGCTGTTTTATATTGATATAATACTCTATTAACTACTCAAAATATACTGTTTAAAAGAGAGTGATACAACTGTTAAAGAAACAGCTTACATAATACCAAGCATTGTGGACTTGCAGCTTTTTGTACATGATTTGGTTTCTTAAAACAATGAAATAATACATTCCACTTAATGTAAGAAAAAAGATAAAAACAAGAGCATTCTTAACATGTTTTCAATAGATAAAATAGATTTGAACTTACTATACAATCACATGGGACAGAATTGCATTAGCACCTTGAATATTCATATTTTTAAATTCTGCTTTACATTGAGAATACTTTTATACTGCATATTGGCACAGCCCAAAGTCAGAAAACATTAATATTAAAACCACAGATGCTGAAATAAAACAGACAGATGAAATTACACAATACTATAGGGAATATCTTCCACATAAATCAACCACAGTCTCATTCAGCTCAGTAACAAACTGCTGCTAAACACACATAGAAAAGTCACATTTTACAAAAGATGGCAAATAGAATAATTGAATTATAGTAATAATTCATATTTTGAAATAAATTCAAATAAAGTCATTTCCGAATGATTGTTCTCACACTTTTTCTGTGTTTCATAGCAATGTGTAACATTATGTGAATGCTCCTAAAGGCTGAGCTTTTCGATATAACATATGTCGTCAAAAGTGGCATGGGAAAAGCGAACGAAGAAGCATAGTGACAGCGTAGATTTAACTTTTGCCTTCTTGAATCGCTCTCAGCACAGAACAGGGGTTCAACACCCCTTTTTGGAAGGAATAATTTACCTTATGGAACACAACATTTTACACATTCACATGTTTACAAGTTTACAACCTGTTTCTTCATGAAGAAGCAGATAAAACCTTCTTAGCAGCACGTTTTGTGATGTTTTGGCCCCGCACAGGTTTCAGCAGACACTGTTCACTAGGATGGCTTTTAACAACACAGCAGACACTGACTTACATATCAGGATAAAACTCTGTATTCACATCCATACCTTGCAGCACAGACTTTTGCTCCACCGTGGACATTCTGCTCAGCATCTCAGTCGAAAGAGTGTAGCTGCTCCCTGACTTCTCCTCAAACCAGCTGTCCAAGGGCCTTTTGCCATCAAAACTGGCCACTGGGGGCCCATTCACGGCAAGGGTCAGCAAGTCATTCATCTGCTCCGAGGTGAGTCTGGAACGGTTGTTTCGATGCAGTTTCTGCAGGGACCCTCGTCCCTTGTCACAACAGGCTGTCGAGGTTGGTAGGACACGGACCACCTGGACAATGTGGTTCAGCAGAGGAAAGCGTTGCTTGTACCTGCAGATGTGGCTGACCACCTCTTTGAAGCCATTCATGCTGTAGTAGTCAGCTTTGAGATCTCTCCATTCGACTACGAGACTGCCTCGGGCATCCATCCACTCATGTAGCCCGTCCCGGCCCGAGGTAGGGATGGTCTCGATATGGTCAAAGATCAGCAGGATCTCCTCTTCTCCGTAGGCCCGGAGATCATCCTTATTGCGTGGCCAAGAGGTGAGGTCAAGCACCTGACAGGCTTTGACCACTCTGTGACTATGTGGATCAAAGCGCTGGGACAGGATGCCCTGACTCTTCTGACAGATCTTCTCCCTGATGGACTGGAATTTGGATTCAGCAACACGGAGATTCTTCAGGTCCACGCCATTGAAGCTCTCACGGAAGTTCTCCTCAAACTCCTGAAGGTATTCTCCAGGGGAGTCCACCAGCTGGCCAATTTCATAGATGGCCTCCTCAATCTTTGAATCCACCTGGGATGCAAGCAAATACTCGCCCTGGAAAATGAAGGACAGGCGTGAAAAAATAGCGATAATGTCGAGGAGAAAATATATCAGTTTGACAGACTGGTAGTCCATGAGGAACTGCAGCAGGGTCAGGGCAATGGCTGCTGCATCTGCTCTCTGAGTCTGGCTGCTGATGTCCTTCAGATGTGTCACCACCTCCAGATAGTCCTTGATGAGAGCGTTCAGGACATTGGGCTCGGCGATGATCCAGCGCACCGCTCGAATGTCGCCAAGAAACTCTGTTTCCTCAGACAGCGTTGGGGCCGTCGACCGGAGCTCAGCCATCATGCGTGGAGAATAGCGGTAAAAGCTCAGCAGCTGTTTCAGGTTATTCTCCAAGTCCTCCAGGCACGAAAGTTCCTTCCCACTGATGGCGTCCAACATTTCCAAATGGGGCCGGTGGATCATGACAGGCACGTAGAGCACCCAGGGGATTGTCTTCCTCATGGCAACGTAAATGTTTGCCCGCAAACCAGAAGAGATGTTAGACCCGTCTATTCCAAGACCGACAACGATCATGTCCTGCACCCGTAAGCCTAAGACGGAAAAGGCACGATCGATGGCCTGCACATAACCATCTACACTGCCACCACTCAGCTTCTGCAAGGAGAGGAATTCTGTGGCCGGGGGTCCCTCGCTGGTAATGAACTGCACATAGACTGCCACGGTGTCAGCCATGAGGTCATCGTTCTGCCCGTCCATTATAACACTGAGGAATGGCGAGAGGCGTATCCTCTCGGCAAGATCCTCCTTAAACGCCCGGGCAATGTGGTGTATGAAGATCTGGCAGTCGCTTTCGTTCATGTACTGGTCCACCACCTTGAGTTCGCACTTTTTTAGCAGTTCGGCGAGCGGGCGAAGGTCAGAGAAGGGTCGGCCCTCTATGGCCAAGTGGTAGGCAGCGTTGAAGAGCAGCATCATGTTGCGGCACATCTCCTCTGTTTTTTCGGGGTGCATTCTCAGCTTGTACAACTGTAGGCACTTCTTGTGCAGATTGCTCTGGCTGTGCAACTTTATCGTGTGGATTTTGAACTGTTTAGAACCAATGATGAAGGCCGACGTGCGCGAAGACTGAACGGTGTACTGCCGACACACATGGCACCACATCTCATTCAGCGTCGGCGAGTAGCGGAGGAACCAGAACTTCTTCAACCACTCCTGTTTAAAGCGGCGTATGCGCCGACCAGGTCCAACCGACAATTTGGAAGAATCGTCAGCAGCTACCATTATGTCCGCGGCAATGGATTCATCAGCCGAGTCCACGTCTTGGTCGTCTTCCTCAAGTACTACTGGGTTAAGAGTCATGGCCTCATTTACTGCAAAAGAAAAAAAGAAAATATTTAGGATTTTATATTTAATATTTTCTAGCCGTATTAGCACTTCAGGTGGCAGTATGTGTGTACCAACAAATTAGAAATCAAACACCACAATAAAGATTTGGAAACTGATTTAATGTAATAATTAAATGTGTAGTTCCAATGTGAACAAGAGTACAAATAGTAACAGTTTTCATTTTGAACAAGCAACAACACACACACACACACACACACACTCATATATCCATATACATTCATTCACAAATAACATTTTTTATAATGCAGTTAAGAAGAAAATAAACCTTTGAATTTAAGGTACAAAAGATCAATTAAACCAATTAAAAAAAGGTCACTGGTTTTTATTTTTTTTTACTAAAACAGTATGAAACATTTGAGAATAAATAAAAAAAACTTTGATCAGTATATAAACTTAGGATGATTGCAGAACGCAGGTATAGCTGACAGTAAGACCAGTCTCCACGCCGGTGTTTGACCTCTGGTAGATGCAGGTACCTACCTTGAAGGTCATCCAGGGGCGGTGGCTCAGGTGGGACCAAGGACTCAGCCTGTTCCCCTCCTTTAAGAAGCAGAAGCTCGGCCTCAAGTTCACGGATTCGGCGCTTGAGTTTCACACAGTTTGGGCAGAAAGAGGTAGAAGGGGTGTGGTCAGCTGTTGTGGTGGGATCGTCCTCTGCATCCTCTCTCTTCAGACACCGTACATCAAAACTGCCCTTCAGATGCTCTGAAGGGTCCAGAAGTGGACACAAGATGGTATCTTTAGAGTCCTGTTGGTGGAGGTATGGCTCATTGACTGGGGGCAAAAAAGTGCCAGGTTGTTTGAAAAGGGTGGCGCTATGTTGAGACCTGGTCCTCCTCACTTCCTTCGTGCTGTTCAGTGGGTTGCCCAGGCTCTGCGTGGCCTCCAACGATGCTTCAAGGACGTCTTTGAAGATCAGATCAATCTTCTTCTTCTTAGCCTGAGGCTGACCATCTGGTTCATCACTATTGTTCTTGCTTCTCCTGCCCAGAGATGCTGATCTCAGCACAGGTCCTTTGGTGTCTTCTTGTTGCCGCTGAAGTTCCTCTGGTTTTTTTTCTGAAAAAAAAAAACAAGGGAGATTCAGTGGTGTAACATTTTTAATGTTTTTTTTTATTACAATTCTGATGCCATAACCACAGTTTCTTAATGGTTTGTCTTATTTGTAACTAAGCACAGATAAAATGACTAAATAGTTCTGGTGAAAACCTACTTGGACTTACCTACAGAATCAGTGCAGGTAAATGCTCAGGAAGTTTTCTTCTGGAAGTATAAGTGCTGAGTAAAATTTCAACTGCCTTCCTGACCAAGTAAAAGTTTCATTTATGTGGAAATTGTGATGATTAAAGACGATGTATGATTAATTTAAACAAATGCATTCTTGCTTCTGCCTCAAGCCAGAGGTGAGATATAAAGTCACTTAAATTCACTTGATTCTTAGATTATTAATAAAAGATACAATGAATTCCTCTTTAGTCTGACATGACTTCCATGATTGGTTCTATGAGAATAAGACTAACATCAACTAAATCAGTGAACATAAAAAAGCACATACACACACATTAAAATCTCTGTAAGATGAGTGATATTAATGCTATTTATTTTCTGTCCAAACAATAAAGTTATATTAAAGTTTATTTCTATTTAGATCAATTGTAGACAATAGCCGTATATAAAGCATCTTAAAAACCTGACATGAAAGAAAAGCACAGCCATGTTTTACCATATAACATTCTCATTTTCAACAAATGTAAAAATACCTCAAATTAAACCAATTCTCTTATATCACCAGTTTTACAACAAAATACAATTAATCCTGCCTTTGAGCCTTTATGTACAAAATAATAAACATAACAGATTAATGTACTCTGATAAAAGTGCCAGTTGTAATGGGTTTGAATCAGACATTGCTGCAGTGTGAAAATTGTCTGTGGCATCTCACCTGTGTTCAGATGGCTGTTGATGATGCTGTCCTTAGACACTTTTTGGACTCGTCTCATATAATCGTCACTGTACCACACTCGTAGCTTCTCTCCGGCTGTCAGCTTTCGACACACTCTGAAGTATATGTGATCCCCGTGCTGGAAAGAGCTTAAATTCCTCTCTCTTTCCTCTGCTGAAGTCCGAATATACCTGAAAACAAGGCTAAATTATGGTGTGTATATAATCTGTTATGTAATATGTCTATTTTTTAAGTAAAATAAGTATATTAACAATTTACTCAATCTTATATAACTTTATGACACCACATAATACATGATAACTACATATCCATTAATAAGGAAAGACAAAAACACTGCTAATTTATACATTTACTGGTCTCATGTGAACTGTTTGATACCACACTCTATGACAAAGTTAAAAAGTGGGTGGTAGTAGTCGAGTGAGTAACACACTCGCCTACGAACCACAAGATCCAGGTTCAAACCCCACTTACTACCATTGTGTCCCAGAGTAAGACACTTAACCCTAAGTTGCTCTGGGGGGGGACTGTCCCTGTAACTACTGATTGTAAGTCGCTCGTCTGATAAATGTACGTCTGAAAAATGCCATAAATGTAAAAAGAAAAAAAAAAAAAAACCTCATCCAGTTGGCTTTAGATTCATCACTTCCATCAATGAATTTGTAGGTGTTGTTTTCGTCAACAATCTTCAGAAAGGAGGGGAAAAAAAGAAGTCCAGCTTAGTTCTCTAATAAGATAATAACTGACACTATATGTCAGTTTACAGGATCACGTATATTTGCAACGCTACGCACCATCCAAGAGAAGGAACCTGAGGGCTTCTCCTGACACACCAGCTCCCCCTGGTATGGGCCGAACAGCGCCCCCATGGGGATATTCTCATCCATGCAGCACACGTCAACCGCCTCTCCCCCCTGCACTATCTCGATCCCCGAGGGCACAGTGAGCGCAGCCCGGCTGGGCAGCCCACGAGCCACTGGTGTGTCTGGCACAAACACGGGTGGGCCGTGGTTTGGACATTCTTCAAGAAAATACTCTTTGCAATCTTCACAGACTGTGTGAATAAAGAAACTCTGAATGTAATTTCATGTAATTTCCATTTGTTGCACCTATAATTAACTTAAGTGTTTTTTTTTCTGGATGCTTGACATACAAGAGTAATTCTGGTGCAAGAAGATACTTACACCAGAAGTCTACGTTTTGCTGGTTCTCTGAGGCATGATCCACTTTAAGTTTCTTATTTGGTTCATCTTTGACGACACTGCTGTAAAATAATCAGTGCTCATGATTTTACAGTAGTATGCATGTGTGTCCAGTTTATATACTGTAAATACTGATTCTGCTGAGGGAACGGTTGAGCCTCACCTTGTGCTACAGTCTGGCTCCACCTGTAATGAAGATTCAGTTTGAAAGGCAGTGGAATCTGCCATTGTGCTGGGAGGGAGGACCGGGCCCCAGTGTATCTGTTCAGTCCAGCATCTTAAAGACTAGAGACATAGATATACTTAAGACAAAAAAAAATTATTCAGTGGGTGAAATCGGCATCAGAACGACAACTTTGTGCTCATGTCACCAACACCACCTCCATCATCAAAACGGCTCAGCAGCATCTCCTGAAGCATATGAAGTGGTACCATTCTCACTGTTATCTACATGGGCGCCAAGCAGAGCATCCAGATCAGCAGTGTCAGTGCTGCTGAAAAAGTGGTGCAGATCATCTCTGCCGGCGATGCAGAAGATCTTACATAAACACTGCATGAGAAAAGCCTCCAGAATTGTGCTTGACTCTGCACAACGCTCCCACCTGACACACCCGATCTGTCCCAAAGATCACACCTCTATAGTTCACATCATACAACATGATGTACATTCACAACACTGTGTATTTTACAGATTCACTGTATATTCTGTTTGAGCTGCTGCTGCTGCTCGGTACATGCACATATAAAAAAATTAAAGGGAAATATTAGGTCTTGCTTCTCTGATTAAAAAAAAGCCCTTGTAGGATTGAGATGTAGTGATGCGCAGTGATATTTAATGAGACGTTGTCGTGAGAGCAGTCGTCACTGCGAATTAAAAAGTATAAGTGTTTTGTTAAATATCCTACTGAAGTTCTGAACGCTCCGATAAAACACTCGCTGCTGATTGGACGGAATGTGTTCCAGTGGGCGTATTCCGCGACGCTTCCGTACACTCGAGGAAGACCAATCAGCTGCGAAAAGCAGCGCTCTGATTGGCCGCTTTCCCTGTCACTCACAGAAGGCGGCGTCTCGCTTTACACTGACGACGAGCAGGGCAAAACAAATGGGCGACGTCGGTCCCTAAACGCGAAGTTTATCGCTCACGAATCCACCCGTGAACTCAATGGCGCGAATTTACTCGAACGGCGCGACGACGCGAAAACGTCGGCCGCACGCAGACGGCCGCTCGCCGGCGGGCCGCCGCGGGCCGCTGGCAACGTGCCTGGCGCTTTCGGAAGCCATCTTCATTGGCCACATTGGCTAGTGAGACGCGCTCACCTCCTCCAGAATGCGCAGTCCGTCGGGGGGTCGCCGCTGGCCCGCTTCACGGCGCGGTCCCGGAGCCCGGCGCCCGGTCGGCACCGCGCGTCACGCAGCGGCGGGGTTTGGTCGTGGTGGTCCGGGGCGACGGAAACTTTATCATTTCAGAAGATTGTGTAACGAGTCAGCTGCTTCTCTCAGCTTTGACCACCATCTTTTTATTACAGGAAATGACATGGAAAACGGAAGAAAGCGACTTGACTGTACAGGGGGGAAAAAAAGAAAAAAAAAAAAGACGAACGTTTTGTTAACTCTTATGGAGACTCGCTTCGATCCTTCTTTTCGGGTTGCCCGGCATGCTCGACTCCATCTTCACATCCCAAATCTGAAAATCCGCAGGATCGACGTTTCCTGGACGGAGTGGACAGAAAGTTTACTCCACACAACACACGACCGCACGAACAGAAGAAACATTCGATCAAAATCGATGACTTTGGAAGAGCCACACGTCGAGCCCAACGAAGCACAGACACAATCGACTGCTTTTGTCAATTTATTAACAAAATGATAAAATAAATACAAATTGATCAAATGCTCCTAATAATCGACTTCCTCCCACGTTCCCTACAGTATTTCCTAAACACTGCATACAAATAACTTATCACAGAAGAGGCTCAATACAGGAGAGAGAGAGGTAAGAAACCCACTGGATCACTCACAATGTCAGGCGAAAGAACAAGATCTGGAACAGAAAGTCAAAAAAAATACACACTTTTTTTTTCCTTTTAAATCATTATGAAAAAATACAAACAATTTTACAAATATTCAGATTGTGTAATAAACAAATTTACACAGTTCAGCACACCAGGTGAACCCTTTTTTGTTTTTAAATTCATATGCTACAATGCATCATTATTTTTTTTGTTAAACCATGTGGAAGATTTGTAATTTTTTATTTTTTATTTTTTAAAAGAACTGCTTTTTGTCCTTTTTTTTTTGCAATCTTTTTTACTTTATCTCCCCGACTGAATTTACTGCAGATGAGGTAACACACTGAGGGTGTACAACACGAGGGAAGTCACAACAGTAATAGAAATGAAATGCATCCACAATACTAGAAGGCCACAATCCTGACTTGGAAAGAAAACAGAAGCTGGGCTATGAGATATGCGTTGGAACGGAACATAACGCACCAAATTGAGACGAAGGACTACCCTGACACACTAGATGGACCTGATGTATGCTGAGGGGAGAGGAAAAAAAAACAAAAAACTAAATTATCTGACTTCATGCATAAAACACAAAAAAATATATCCTCACTGCCAGCCTCCTAAGCTCGGTCTCATTCCTCTACAAAATGAGAAAAGTCTGAGCTGCCTGTGAGCTGAAGCCTCAAAACTGGTCAACTGATATGTATTTTAAATGCATATTAAAAAGGCGTCTGACAGCAAAATGCACATTTGCAGTTTCTTTGGGTAGATTGGTAATTTGATCAAACGGAATGCTTGAGATGGAACGAGAGGCTTTGTTTTCTCTTGTTATTCGACTTTAGACCCACATCAGCCCAATGCCCATCACATTCACCATGGTAGCAAAGGCAGAATTGAGTGAAAATAATGGTCGCTGGTAAAAAACAAAATGAGATGACAGCTCTCCAACCTGGTCCCCGGTTTCACTTTCGACATTTTCTTTTTTTTGCAAAGCAGAAACCTCACAGTTTGTGGCATTCAAACAATCCCCAGACATAGGCTATGATATTTCTGTTCCCAGCCTCCAAATGAAAAAAGACATTGTTCCTTTGAGATGTACACACACACATAACATTTCGATTTGGCATTGTGTTGCCCGAATGTAAAATAAAAGTGACAAGTTCACATTAAAAAAAGTTTACAAAATAAAGTAAATGCATATTAAAACTCTGACAAACATTTATATAAAAACTTGCATAAGAAGGCATGCTCTCGGGTGTTAACTGACTGGACAGATGGTGTAAAAAACCCATCCAAATCACAATGCAGTTTCATTTGATCATTCCACATTTGTACAAACCTAGGCTAAATTCTGTATACCTGAATAAATCAAACTTTCAAAAAAAGTGGCCAGCTTTCAAGCATGAAAATAAAGCACAACGATGATGCACTTATGTCAGTCAAAAAAACAGTAACACAGGCATTCACTAAACGTGTGCCATTGTAGATTAAATCTGAAGATGCAAAAGAGCATTGTGAGACTCAGAATGATGAGATGAAACGATGGCGTATGAAAGATCTGGGGATGTCGTAAATGGCTGCGTCTTCAGAGGGAAGAGAATAAAAATACTTTAGGTAAAAAGTGCGTGAACAAAAGAAAAACTAAAAGAAGGTGGTCACTTGCATTCAGTCCAGTTTTTTTTTTTTTTTTTTTATAAAGAATCAGGCCTCAGCCCCAAACATTGTGACAACGTTTTCAAAGAAGACACTTAAAAATAAACCTACAGATTTCAGGATCTTTCTAAACTTTTGTGCAGGAAACAAAACTGCACACACACACGAAAAAACTTAAGGCAGAGTTCATAAAACAAATACCATAAAACGAACGGAGCCAATAAAACAAGACCATCACTCGTACAGATCTGAGAATCTGCTATTGTGCTTTGAAGTTCAGATTCCTTGATTCTCAAAACCAGATATAAGGAGATGGAAAACCCTATGCGCATTCTCAGCGTGGCTGTGACGAAAAAAAGCGGCAATGGAAGTCACAGTGCACTTTTGAGAAACTATAAAGGGAAGGCACTCTGGGTACCTAAACCAGGATAGGGAAAAACAGCAAGAACCGGAGCAGACCTATGGAATATTTGGTCCTGATCCATTAAAAACAGGAAAATCAAGCCAATGTTTCGGTCAGAATGACGGTGACTTTTCACAGTACCAAATGTAGGTTCGCAGCACATAATTCAATCAGAAAAATGACACTCATAGAACAACATTTAAAAAAAAAAAAAAAAAAAGGAAATAACTCACAAATTCACACAAGACAAAACCTGTGGTCCTTCCAACAAACACAGATGTGACAAAGAGAACGTCTATTTCTACTGGTTGCATCTTCTGATCACAATGTCTATTTAATTGAAAAATACATTTAACTTCCAAGGAAAGAAAGCTAACCCATTGTTCATTTGAAATGGCTCCTGATCGACTGGGTGGTTCCATGCTAAGCGATTTTACCGTTCCAACAACTAATGATAAAGATATGTCTTTTTAAGGGTTTATGTAAACATGATGCATTTATTTCCAGATGTGCAGTGGGTTTTCAGACTGCATCAAATAAGTTCAACAACAGACAAATTAGTTATTATAATAATAATTTTGTTCTGGCACAATTTTAGAAATATCATCATCAGACAACCACCAGAAGGGGAGGTAAATGCAGTAAAATTAGCAGATCAAAAAAAAGAAAACGGACCTGTGATGGAGCGAATAACCTATTGGGCGTTCACCGTGTGGCAGGTAAATAAACAGCGCGGCCCTGAAAGCTCTGGGTGGCCTGGCTTCTCCCCATCCCACGTAGGACACTCTTGGCAAGGTGAGAACAGGGTGTCAAGAGTCCACAGGAATGCAAACTCTCAGTGTTCCTCACACACACGAGAGGCAAGAAGCACACAGGTGAAGATGCCTTCAGTACGTTCGCGTTTCGTTAGTTTTGTCAAGCTTGTGCTTTACGTTTCGGGGAGAACGCTGCAAAGATCACGCAGCTACTTCAGTTTTTTGTTATTTTCATCATCATTATTAATAAAGCAGCATAGTGCAACATTCATGCTTATTCAATGGGGATTCCTAATTGCTGAATTGTATTTATTATTATTATTTTTCAATGTCCTTTCCATGCAGTGAAAGGATCTTCCTACTATATTTGGATACAAAATCATTTGGCAGTTCAGATTTCAGCTTAAAACACAATATGCAAGGCCCTCTGTTAACATAAAAAACCCCAAGAGATTTACTTGCACCAACTATGCCACTTTAAAACACCTTTAATAACATGTGACTGTTTTATGAAACAGAAAAGCACTTATATTCTTGTAGACTAGGAAGACCTGAATATTTTGTCCTATATATATATATATATTGAATATATAAAAGAAATACTCCCCAGACATTGAATTGTTACATATCAATATTGCAAGCTCGCAATTTCACATTTAAAGTTCAGTACCAGCTCACCTATTTATTAAAAAAAAAAAAAAAAAACGCACTTGACCAACACAGGATGTCAGACTACGCTACCACGCATGATTTGTTTCTGCTGCTCGTTCTTGGCGACTCCTGCTGAGCGGTCCACTACGTCTGTGGCGCTTGCGTTCTTGCTTGCTCTGTCTCTCTCTCTCTCGCGCTCTCTCTCTCTCCTTTCTGCCTGAGGTGTTCAGAAGATGGGTCCTGTTTATGTACCATCACACTTATTGGTGATATTCACAAGATGAGGGAGGATGGGAGGGATGTGTGGGGTGAGAGGGATGTCACAGGCTGTCCTGAAATCCTGTTGGATCCCTACTGCTAATAAATACTGATGCATTTTTCATCCTGTAGACAAAGTGGTCTTTTGGTTTAGTGTTTCTCCATTGTTGCTGGAGATGTACAGGTCTGGGAACAGCACATGGTCTTTGGACGGTCTCAGATTTGCCTCCCCAAAAGTCGAAGACTAAGACAACCTAAGAAACAATCCCCATGAGCTTCTGGGGCAACTGTTGCAGGCACACACTGGTATGATGTTAATATATTTATCAGTTATCTTCTTCCTTTCATCACCAAGAGTAGTATTCTCTCCTAGGGCTAATTGGCATGACACTTTCAACAAGCCACCCTTTTCACCCACTTGTTTGGGTACTACACCCAAGTCTGGGCATTCACTGTTGACAGTCTTTACAATACAATGCAAAAAAAATGTGTTTAAATATTTAGACAGATAGATTGGCAACTTGGTGCACCGGTCCAGGGTGCAGTAGAGTTCTCTTTAGAAGGTTATGGATCATTAGTCTAAGGGTTAATTTGCAACGTCTGAATTTTGGGAATCTGGCAAAGGATGCAGGGACTGTTCTGAGGTTTTGCTGTTGTCGGTACTGCTGCCATTATTTACCTTCTCTTCCTGATCCTTACCCTCTTCTGTCACATCTTTGCTGTTGGTGGGTGAGTGGGTGATTTCGGGTTGCAGGGTATCTGTCTCCTTGGCAGAACCTTCGTGGTTGCTCATATCAGTGCACACACAGTCTGTGTTCCCATTTGTCGTGACTTCCATGGGCTCCTCAGCCTTAGCCACTGTTGCGGACTCCACGACTGCCTCAGGCTCGACAGCCGGCTCAATCCCTGCTTCAGTGGTTACCCCAGGATTCTGGGCAACTGGGGCCGGGTCAGCGCTGACCTCAGGTAAGACCTCACTGACCTCAGACAAGCCCTTGGCAGGCTCGTCTGTGCAGGGCTGGGGCGATTCGGCCTCCAAAGCTTTGCTCCAGTCGAAAGTCTGGATGAGCCGGACCAGGTGCTTCACCTTCTCAAGGGAGGTCTGCATGTCCTTCTGCCGGGCCAGGATGGTGTTTTTGGTCTCCATACATTTCTATAAATCAGTGCAGAGAAAAATAATTAGGTACAAGATCAACTTGCACCATATTGTTTTAGTGGATACGAAGAACTGTTATTTTTAGAAGTCATTATATTGTGCGCATATAATGTTTCACAAACAGACATGCTGCTCTCTCAGTGAGAGTTTTGGCCCTGTTGCCATGGAGATACCGTGATAGAGTTGCTGAGTTGTTTGACTCTCTGCTCCAGCTGCTCTCTTTCAAGTTTGAGTTCAGTGCTCCACTTCATCAGCTTCTGTTTCTCCTCTTCTTTAGCTGTTGAGAGGGAGGTAGCAACTGTAAATAAGCTGTTCTTTCATCAGCAGATAGAAAGAGATTTAGATCCCTAGACAGCAGTGATGCATGTGATTATTCAAAACACGCCTTTGAAATTCCTCCCCAAAACATTCTGACAATTCAATATGTTTAGTTAAACACAGATTATTGTTTTTTGTATCATATTTAATTGAATCATATTTTGATATAGAATATAGTCCAGAAAAGTTCTGAGAAGAATCAGTAAGCAATGTCATAATTATGCTTAACAAAATGTGTTAACATGTAAAAGGTCTCAATTATTGCTTACCTTCTTTGTACGCAATGTAGGAATGAACAATAGCCAATGTTCCTGGCCATGGAATAGCCTCTTTTCTCAGGATCTGAAAACCAGAAGTTGCATTTACATTGCCACTGAGAAATCTAATTAATTCCATTAAAGCAGCAGAACAGTACTAACAACAATGATGAAAAAAAGTAAAGAATAAATAATGTATTGAAAAATGGGTGGAAAAAATATGACTCAATGCTGAAATCACACTGAAGCTTACAAAGAACAGTCATATTTCAGGCGTTACCCACAGGAATTGACATAGGAAACAAGAGAGGACCGTCATAACTCCAGAGGTACACTCTGGACCACAGGGGTGTCAGCAGGGCTCATTTGAAGGAAGCAGCTAAAATCCAAGCCCGGTACAACACACTCTACCAGCCTGGTGGGCTATCTCCGGTGCAGACTCTGCAATTACCTGATCTTGGCATTTGGGACAGATCCACATGCCCTTAGGAATGTTTTTGAGAGGTGGATCAAGGCAGTCCAGGTGGTAGACACGGGAGCATGTGTCACACATGAGCAACTGGCCACTGCGTCTGCACACAGTGCAGAAATCCTCATGGATGTCTCCCTGTCAGGAAGAACGGCACTTATCAGTTTGAAAGCCCTCTACACCAGACCACTGATATGTAGTCAGGCAGGCAGTCATCTGGGGGGAAATTATCATCTAAATTCGTGTTGTTAAGCCCACCTTTTGAAGGTGGGGCTCACTGTGCCAAAGGTTAATTAGTTGAAATAAATAGACCATTAGAGACTCAGACACGTCTGGAAAGAAGATAATGCTCTGACTGCAGTTACACAAGGAGCATTTTATGACAGCATACTGCGCTCATGGTTTCACTCTTAATGTGTCAGCATTACACTACCACAATGTAGGAAGGGGCTGGGTAAACATCTTGACTGTTCGCTTTGTAAGGGTAAAAGGCATCATCAAAGAACACAAAACAAATATAACAATGGACAATGTCACAGCGTGCAAATCTACTGGATTTGGGATGGGAAAAGGGCGGGGTAGTCTATGTGAGTTCTGCGTCACTCCAGCCGATAGGGAGAAGAGTGGACTGGCCAGGAAAGGGGCCGGGTGCAGCCCGAACAGGAAACCACTGTAGTAGCAGGGAAGGGGAGGCGGCAGGCTGGGGGCTCTTCTCCCTCCAACTGCTACTTACATCCCCAGAGCTGGGGCTGGGAAGAGGGATAGTGTGGGGGTGGACAGGGAAGGGGAAGTTCCCCGTGTCGAGC
The DNA here is from genome assembly GCF_900700375.1 of Denticeps clupeoides. Lineage (NCBI taxonomy): Eukaryota > Metazoa > Chordata > Actinopteri > Clupeiformes > Denticipitidae > Denticeps > Denticeps clupeoides. Next base: position 12,868,913 of record NC_041723.1, on the reverse strand, counting down.
CGCTCTGGGGCTGGGGAGACAGGGTGACAGCTGGAGGGGGAGGTCGGGGTGTGGCAGCCCAGCTCCGGAACGTTGCTGTATTTGGGAGGGCGACCTGAGTGAAATGAGACAGACGAGAAACGAAAAGGGGGGAGGGGAGAAACAAAATAAAAACACGCACAAACAAAAACATTCATCCAACATACCTTTGAGAGAGGGTCCTCATTGGCTAGCATGAAGTAGAGGGGGAAATGCAGAGCGAAAGAGGAGGAGCACAGATGGCAGTTAGTCAACGCAGAGCGTAGTGCAGCAGACCGAGGGTTAAAAGGCAAGAGAAAGGAAAAGGCAGAGAAAAGCTGAGGCTCAGAGGGCAGAAACACTTCCTCACTTTCATTAAATTAATTTCAAATGCTGAATGTGTATCTCTTCACAATGGCAGCCATAAAATATTGATTATTTTCATGTAATAATTTGCTTAAAATTTTCTACACTTAAATGAAATGAAAGTTTCCAGATTCAATGTGGCCTATCGATTATCAGAGTCTGAAAGTAGCTTTTGGAGACCACAAGGCGGCAATATAAAACCTTAAAATTCCATACCTAACATATTAAAAGCCACCTTACTTACCTAACATAGCATTGCCCCTTGCTATATGTTCTTGTCCAATTTCATGTGCGGGATACCCCGTTATGGTTTGTTGACCCCTTAGCTCCTCCCACTTAATTTAATTACTGTGTAATACTTGATGTACACATTCAAAAAAGTAACAAATCTCTTCTTTAAGTACAGGAAGTGTTCCCAGATGTTTATGGAGTGAAGAAATATATTAGCTTTGCATTCAAATGATTTCTGATTAGGTTGACATACAGGTCGACAAAATATGCAAAAAACTAAAATACAAAATTTTGTATGAATCCAACAACAAAGGCATCAAAGCAACCTAGGTACTATTAGGTAAGGTCATATTTTAGGTGCTGTAAGTGAGATTATAAACACTAACCTCTCTTTCTAGTTCCCTGGAGTGGAGTATTTAGGTAGGTCACTGCACTCTTTTTCCGCTGTAAATGGCAAAAAATATTAATTCTATATTATACACCAAAAATATGTTGGCAAAATAGTATTTAGGACCAAATGTCACCAGTTTACCTCTGGCTCAAACACTGCTCCACTGTACACAGGATTGGCTGTTGTCCTCCTCTTGCGTTCTTGCCTCCTGCTCTGAATCTCTGTTACAAATTTATATAAATAAATAGATAGATAAATAGATAAATGGGGGAATATACTGAAGAACTATTTTAAGATAATAAATAACAAACCTTCTAAGTGGTCATGGGTTACGAGGCCAAGTGACACCATGAAGGCAAGTTTCTGGGGAAAAAAAAAAAAAAAAAAAGAGAGACAACAGCACGACAGTCAACATACAAGTAAACTGAGCAGGAGCAGCTTCATGCCAATTACAAGGTTGTCTCATTACAGTAAATCTGGGCCACACACCACCCAGGGACATTTACAGCATGTGAACAAAGAAACACAGCACAGGATATATATTTTTTATTTCACAAATAATAGGCTTTTGTGAGTATAAAAATAAATAACTTTCTATTCTTCAATAAACTACAAATCATAATTGAATATTCAAAATGCAATCCGAAACCTTTATTAGCTGAAATTGGTCAACTAAATAAACATATTTATACACATACTTCTTGTAGCAGTTTGTCATGTTGAAGGAGCAGTTGTGTTGAAATTCAACTTTTCCCCTCGGATATAGTTGTGTTTTTAATCAGCACAACACAGATCCTTTATTCAATAACCACACAGAATAAAGATAAAAGTATGGAAGTATGAAAATACGCCCCGATCAGCCCGCTGTGACGGCATTCGGCTCATGCATGATCTCAATGCCAAAGAACGTTGGTTCTACTGTACCTGTGGGTTCTCCTCACGTCTGGGCTTGGGTGGAGGTGGAGGCGGCGGGGTGGAGGGGGAAGGAGTGCTTGACTGCACCTGCTCAGTTCCCCCCTGAGATTTAACAGTCTGGAGAAGAGGACCAGAGACACTGAAGCTCAACACACATAAGTGTATTTAAAAAAATCTGATCCTGGAAACCGAGGTGACCCACAAAACTTTACCTTTGTGTCTGTGGGTAGGCTACTGATCTGAAGCGTCTGTGTGGGGGCGCTGATGACTATACCAGTCACCTGGCCCATGGACTGGGTTTTGCCTATGGGGGTGCTGGGCTGGCCGTTGACGATGCGGACCTGATGGATGGGACCCGTTGCAGAGGAGAGAGGGCAGGGGGTCAGCTTCGTGCTCAGCAACACCGGCCTCTGCAGCAGCTGTGGCGCAGCCATCATGGGAGGTGGGGCAGGGGCTATTGGAACGTTACTGGCCGTTGGGGGTTTCGGCCTCACCTGGGACAGAAAATTACATTTTGAACTATGATAAACCTAAAACTCTTTTGCAGACAAACGACCAATCCTTTAAAGCAGTCATGCTGATGCATAAAGGACCTGCCGCATGGTCACAGGTAATGCCAGTGTAGTGCTCTTTTGCTCGTGACCAGTCACCAGCATGTGGTATGGTGCACAGGTTTCCCTCTCCAGGACAGCCAGATATTGGGAAAAAAATATCAGAATCTAAAAAGACAAAATGTCCTATTTTGTTAAACAGAACTAAGACACGTTTCGCTGCTTGGTCATTATCTGTGCGTTTTGAAACCAAGTCAGTGAGGTCCTACCGCATGCCTGGATCAGACATTATCCCCTCTGCACACTTTCTAAGCCCATCCGGTTCTCCCTGTGCAAAACCAACACAATTCAGAGGGTGGATTCTGGCAGAGCAGAGCTCCCAGTGGCATTACAGAGTCACAGAGAAAGATCGCTCTTCCGTTTCACACAGCAGGGTTAACAGTAGGGTCACAGTTCTGGCAGCCAAAGCACAAAAAAACAGCTGCTGGAAAGAATTAAAAAGAACAGAGGTGTCAAGGATAGGTTGCAGAGAGGCACAGCAAAGGGCGGGATGTACACAGGCTGTTGGTAAAACAACGGCAGAAAAACAAAATGCACACACTTCACATACAGAAAGCAACTCAAAGCACAGGGTAAAAAAAAAAAGTTCCATCAATAAAGAACCACTGTCTGTCATGCCCTAACAATATTTTTTCACAATCCCTTGTCTTAAGGACAAAGTTTTGAAATGACCACTAGAAGTATATTTGCTGCTAAAACACAACACACTCATTCAAAGGCTGTTCGCTCTAACGGAAAAGTGGAGCAGCATGAAGAGTGTGTGTATAATGTTCAGTGCGCCCTCTAGTGACCACTGGCTTCAACTACATAACATCAAGGGGGTGGGGGAGGGTGCTTACAGGGACGCACCTGTGGTAGAAAGGTGGGTCGAGGAGTCAGCCTAGGAGGAGGGACAAACTGAGGAACTTTGATAGGCTGTGTGGAGGTGGTGGTGGCCTGCACCTGTGACAGAACCATCTGTTTATTCTCAGTAGGAACGGGAGAATTTACTTTTAGCGCCATTTTTTTTAAGACAGGGGAAGCGGATATTTCATTTAAGTGTTATTCCGTGTGTGAGTTTCCAACAAGCTTGAGCTGTTGCTGTGAAATGAGAAGGGCATGTTCCACCACACACACACACACATAACACAGAGGTCAAAAACCTCATCACGGTGACGTCAACTTGTTCTGCTTTAGCTGCAAACAAAAGTATTAAGACCTATGACCACACAGAGGTTCATAAAGGCCTTCAAGTTATGTGTCAGAAGCACTGTGGGGGGGGAAAATTATGAGAAAAACAGGAAAAGTAAGAAAGTAATTCACTCACTACAATGGCATTCTTGGAAACAATGCGCACAGGCTCTGACCCCTGACTGGTAACTTTGCTGGCCACCTGAAGGTTGATTGGTGCGTTCTGCATTTCAGAATTGACACTGGGCTTCGATGCGTTGCTGATGGCAGTGACCATGGCGACAGCGGGGCGCTGCGTGACGACAGTAGCAGGTATCGTTGAAGTGGCAGCTTTCAGCACAAGAGGTAGAGTCTTAGTAGTGATGACTGGTGTGACCGTCAACGTCTTCCATTACGAGGAGGAGAAGGGGGGGGGGGGGGGGGGGGGGGGCAGAAGACAAAAGAATAAACGATGATTGAGTGTAGACACGCCGCCCATTGGCTGCATTTACTGTTACGGCAGGTCCGCCCGGTACCTGCTGGGCCGTGTAGCTCTGAGGAGGCAGGTGCTGCTGGGCCGGGGCTGTGGGCAGCTGGACAACGTGCTTCACCTCTGTGACCTGCGGCTGGAGCTTAATCTCTGGCTCCTGCTTTACCAACAGATCCTTCCGCAACTGCTCTACCACCTTTTTCTGCAAAGGACAGATGAAAATGCATTGAAGGGCTGATGCAGACCGGAAAATTTGGGTAAAAAAAAGTAACAATCTGAGAAAATATCATCCCTTAGTATGGTAACATGAATATTGTGCCAGTTAGATTACCAATTATCTTTATTAGGAAACAATTTACACAAAATGTGTTGTTATTATTTTTTTTGCCAGCAACAATACAGATCTTAAACGAACAATATTGTAACCAATTCGATCACTCAATACAGTGACTAAAAAATGAATGGTGTGTGAAGGAACTCTTCTGTACTAGAAGTAAAACAAAAATGTATGAAGTCAGTCAGCAATTTATTGCACGCGGGAATATATGGTCAATAAACGAGTGGAATTTGACAAACTGGAAATCTCTAGGTCTCAGCCCAGTGCCTCTCTTCCTCTCTTTCCATGTGACTGCGTTTGTGTGTATAGGAGCCTGCGACCAGTTATTGTACTGCCTGAAAGGGTGACGGGAGGGGGGCTGAAGCTCAGCAGTTAGTGAAAGGTCTGCTTGCCAATTGTGATGTTCAAATAATGAAAACGCTGGAAGAAATAGGATGAAAATATCCAACAGTTTGGATTTGCTTCAGCTTAGACAGAGCCCATCCTTCAGATCTCTCAGGTGTGAAACACATCCCCCATAGAAATCCCTCCCTGTAGGCCAGAAGTGTGGAATCTGAACACACAGGGCCCTTGATTGAAATTCATCTCACACAGTGTGCAGCCTCAGAGCCGGCAGGAACAACCACACACCTCGCACAGAATATATGCACATCATAAACCTCCCTCTCCATTCAGCCGCTCGGTGCCACTGCCCGTCAGGTCACTCTTCTGCTCAGCGCTTGATGGACTCCCTTTGTTTGGATGTAACCCCAGCATCCAGTGCCTTTCACACACTCCCAACAGGCATGCATCACCAGCACTGGGCTGACAGACGGCTGTACGAGAATTTTCACAAGCAATCTTCAAAGTCAAATAAAATAAATCAGGCTTAATTGGTGGTGAAGCACTGAAACATAAAAACACCACAAATCCAGTCCTGCATTCCAATAATTCCAATCTACATTACTCCACTTGCATGACTGAATGTCATAATAATTAAGAGTATCAAACAACAACAACGGTACTTATTTCAACTCATTCAGATAACATACATCATTAAGTACCTCTCAGTTTTCTTAATTGTATGTGTATTTATGGCTTGTCATTGTGTGTACAGACGTCCTCATCAGGGGCAGTGGCACAGTAGACTCAATCACATTTATTTGTTTTAAAACGAAAGTAAATTCTTACTAGTAGAAGTATTAGGACTATGGCGTACAACCAAAAATGAAACCAAAAAAAAAAAATGACTTAATAAGAGAAGATATTAGCTCTAGCTCTACCTCATGTACATACACGCTTCATGTTCAATCGAAACACACACTTAAACAAATAAGGTAAAAGGAGGAAGAGTCTTGAAATGTTTTTTCGTCTCGCGTACAGTCTGCATAATGCTCACACTGAAAAGACCCCAGTTTGCGGGGAGAAGTTCTCTTCCCACACACTCACACTGCTGCATTTGAAAAGCTCAACACAGGGTCCCGGGATGGGACGCAGCCAACAGAAGCTGCATAAGTCCGACTAGCGTCAGCGTAACTCGGCAACACTCAAACTGCGACAGGCCCATTTCATCTGGTCAGGGGGAAGACTGCGGCATGTTTGAGTAATGATCCGTTCCTGGGACGTACAGATCTGGCGCCCCCCCGAAGCCCTCCTCCAGCATGGCTGGAGTTAAAGACCAGCTCATCTCATCTCAGTGGGCTTATCAGCAGGATAAGCCCACAACAGGATGCTCAATTTATACACGATCCATCTCCAAAGCTACAGAAGGCTGTGGACATTTGAGACACTGTAGAGGTGCATTATCGTATTAAACTACACACATACACTTAATACACAAGCATCTGTCTAGGAATCAAATTTCTGATTACTGATAAATGTCAATATTCAAACTGCCTAAATCAGGAGAAAAAAAAAAAAAAGGCAAACGATATTGGGACAACAGCTCTGACGAGTTGACTTTGCTCCAGAAGAGGACATATGTTGTTATAGTTGCTAGGAAACAGCATATTCCAGGACAGCACAGTCTGCCCCGGCTGCATCGTGTCATCCTGCCTGCTGCAATTCGGAGGGAAAGAAATTATGAGGAAATAAAAAATACAAAAACACAAACAAAAAGAGGAAGACTGAAGGCAAATGATGAGATGTGCACCTCAAAGTCAGAGTTAATTGCCTGTACACACCCACTCTGTACATTCAAATCAAGTGCCTGTAAATAGCTCCCTCTTCTAAAATAAGGATCATTACAAAAAAATCCACACCTTAGTGACCCTAGTGCATGTCATGTTCACGAATACCAAAAAGCACAAAAAGTCCATCAACCGGGCCGAAGCATTTAAAATGATGTTGCGACTAAACACAGTCCAAATCGCCTGGGTTCCAACATTCCACACATGGACAGAAGTCCAAGGATGCGTTCCTCAGCTAAGAAACGGATGGGCGCGGGTAGCCAAACAGTCAATGAAATTGATTACAAGCCAGCTGGTAGGGTGGTAGTAGCCTAGTGGGTAACACACTCGCCTATGAACCAGAATACCCAGGTTCAAACCCCACTTACTACCATTGTGTCCCTGAGCAAGACACTTAACCCTACGTTGCTCCAGGGGGACTGTCCCTGTAACTGCTGATTGTAAGTCGCTCTGGATAAGGGCGTCTGATAAATGCTGTAAATGTAAATGTAGCTGAACCCACAGGGTTCAAACGCCTCTCTTATAAAGCCTGCGACAAGTGCTGCTGACACTACCAGAAAATGTCTTATTCCTGTAACGTTCGTGTTCACTGCAAGGTAAGCAGTAATTTGCGTAAATAAGTTACTACCAGTTGTTAGAGGACATTAATGCAGTGTAACATATTAGATCACAAAGTAGGCAAGTGAATGAATGCACTGAATAAATACAGGCATATTTCAGATATGCTAAACAATATTAAAACGAACATGACGTCATGTAAACCAACCATTTGTAAGCTTTTTGCATTCCAGAAAAGTCTACAAGGAAACATTACAACAAATAATGTGGATATTGCTGAACATATCAAGGTAACGTGATCAAGTGTTTCTCCAAGCAAGACTTAAATATTGCCTTTAAGGAGCAAAAATATTGTCCAGCAGTTCGTAACACAGACAGAGAAACCGTGATAAAGTGAGGAGGCGTTTCAGGGACAGCGTGCGCCGTGCAAGAACCTCGTACCTGTTTCTCACTCAGTGCTGTGATCTTGGCCTGCAGTTCATGGAGCTGTTTCTTCAAATCAGCATTCTGCAGAGCAAATGCCACACACACACATTAAAGCTCGCGAGTCGCACTTATTTGAAAGTCATTTGTCTTAATAAACAGCCCGGGCCAGCGGTGCGATGAATATGCATGACGCTACACCAGGCAACTGCAATGTCTGCACGACTCTGTGCTCGCAATTTCTCGCAGCCTGCATTAAACAATGAGAGTAGTGGACGTGGTGAAGAGTCCAGCAGTCCTATTCTGGCTGGACACTGCTGTCCTTACCTGAGGGTCTTGTTTCATTTGAGCAACCAGTTTCTGTGAAGATATGAAAAATGAACAAGCTGGTTAGGCGAATGGCACCTGAAGGCTGAATGACCGGTCATTTATTTGAAATGTATAACTCTTAACAATACAGCGATTCCTGCTGTTCTTCCTGGAAAGACTATTTTTAAGAAGCCATTGCAAGAGATACAGTGACACTAGCAGGCTCAGTTCTGAACTGCAGCCTGACACGCCTGTCCCGAACAGGAAAGAGCTGTGGCTCAGCGCATCGCACCAAAACAGAGACGCTGTTCACAACGCCACAAGAATCCGTATTTTCAGCATTTATACCCATTTATACTGCGTGGCACACAGGACATTACAATAGTTGCTACATATGGGAAGCGGAAACTGCTTTAAGGCAACTAGAAATAAAAGAGTGCCAAAACCAGTTCAGCAACCTGTTAGTCAATAAAGAGTTGGCACCTCCCGCCTGGAGAATTCCTTTAATATTACCGTAGTAATAATAATGACTGCCAGCGCTGCCAGGGCCCGATAACTGCACAGGCAAACGCCTGTGAGATCTGCTGAGTCCGGTGTTGGGACGTTAGGTTAGGACTGCCTCTATCTCGCCAACTTCGACCCCTGCGGCCTGGGGAATAAGCATGAGGGACGACCAGAGAGCTGGACACTTTCCGTCTGCTTTAGCAAGCAATTGACAAAGGCCTAAAGCGCAAATTCTGACTTTCCTTTCAGGAAGGCTGGTCTCCTTTTCACACAGCTCTCAGATGAGTAAAATAAAATGGGTAAATATGAAGAAATTTCACCTGATGAACTTGTATTTCCACTTTCAAAGCCTCCTGTAACGTTTGTAATTCCATCATTGATCCAGTCAAATGCCAAGTGAGTCCACAAATATTTTCAGCCTGTCCAGGGGAGAGAATAAGATTCAGGAGGAGCAGCGTGAAAGTCTTGAGCAATTACAAGCATCACTTATTACATGATCTCATTGCCGGTCCTAAAGACACTTTCTAGAATTATTCTCTAAATGTTTTGTAATGTAACCTGTCAGTAACACGCTGGATTGACATTACCGAATGAGCAGCAAACCTACATCAGAAATGTTGCAGGTGCTTTTTTTGGACGTCAGAGAACTTATTTATGTCATTCATGAATAAATAAGTTCAATGTCTTTTGTCAATGGCCTGATCCCCACAGAACGATGATGTCCACAAAATGCAGCATTGTGATTGGTGTATAGGGTACAATATACGAATATTAACCTTGGTTCTGAGTTAATGAATCTAAACAGTTCAGCACAAGCACCGCACAAAACTACAGACCAAAAACTGCCAAGATCCCCAAAATATCCATTTGGCTCTAAACAGAAGCACGACAATTACAACAAAGAGAGAACTGGAAAGCACGTCGAGTCGAACCAAGGCAGTGTTACAGTCGTCCATTCTGATTGATTTTTGTCCAAGGCTGTCGGCCAAGAGAACAATTATTAAAAAAAAGAGGCTATTACAGGACTCACCACCTGGCAGTGTAACTGGCCTCCTCTCTCCAACTCCCTGCAAAAAGAGGAAACACACTGGCCATTAGACAGGACGGGTCACTACTGGGAGCTTTCAGGGCCATGCTGGAAAAACTCCAGAGCCGGCACCACAAGTAAACTGGCAAGTACGGCATGCTCGTTCTGAAAAACATCACAGACTAATCCGTTATTAAGCTTTTTTTTTTTTTTCTTTTAAAAAGATAAGAATTTAGTTTTGTACAAATCTAAGCATTGTTCATACTAAGTAGCAATCCAACAATTACACATACACGACGCCTTTATACTGTAGAACAGTATTCCACATTCAAGCTCCCCGAAAAGTTGTAACGGTCATCCGTACAGACCACTAATTAACCGGCCGCGGTGACACACATGGAGCCCATGATGGTCAGGTCATGTGAGTCACCTCCGATTCCACTCCGATGTAGCATCATGCCAGATAAAAACAGAACTCGATCCATCTCGGCCGGCACAGCGGTCTATAAAAGGATTGAATTGTCTGTAGAACGCCAAAAACCAAACTACTGCTAGCAGCTCTGTGGCAGGAACCGACGTTCATATCCGTTCGCCAACCAGGCACTGGCCCCGGTCCGGGGCTCAAACAGAAACACGACTCCTACCGACCGGACATGGTCAAGAACCACACAACATAAACTCCATCATAAACAGAATGTGTAAATCCACTGGATACAGTCTACAAAAATATTCTTACGGATCCATTAAGAAGGAAAGCAAACCCAACTTTAACCTTCATCTAGGCTCAAATTATTACAAATACAAAAACTGTATTAGAAACAGAAATGGGTGAAAAATATGAGATATGACCGCTACTTTCAAGGTAAGAAAGTGTGTAGAGCAGCTCACATAAAGGTCATTCTGACACCAATCCAAGTGTATTGCATGCACGCAAGATATTCGAAATGTATATCACGAAATGTCCCAAAAATGGACACGACTAGTTCCATTAATTCGCCGGCCCGGCTGCAGCCGCTATTAGTGGTGATTAATAGTCAAGTTTGTAATCACGTAACAGGTAGGCTGCGGTCCAAACGAGCCCAAAAGTGCCGCGCAGCCCCCGCATCCCGGGCGCGACGGAACAGACGAAGGCACGGCGCTGCTCCGGAGTCGCCGGCTGTAAATAAAGGCCATTACGCCGCTATAATAAACCATCCCGTCCGAGTACAGCCGAGCCGAGGTGCACAGATCGGAAAAGTTGTGTCGGCTCGGCAAGGCCCGTCCGCTACACGGAACATCCGCGGGAATAAAGGAAAGCATCCGTCGTGTTAAAAAAAAAAAAAAAAAAAAAAAGAGAGAGCGAGAAAAGGATAAAGAAAGAAAAAAAAAAAAAAAAACCCAGTGACACGTCGATCTCGTTATTTGAATAAGACGACGACGAACGGGAGATAAAAACGCCTGCGAGTGAAATGCGAGGTTGAAATGCAGAAACACCTTCACACACGTTCTGCTCGCACTGACGTACAGGAACCTGCAGGCTCCGTAGCTACTCTCTCGCTAGTAGTTGGTGCAGCCTAGCAAGGGGGAAAAAAGGGACCGAAGCTGGTAGCACCAAAAAAAAAAATAATAATAAGTGGATGAACAATTGAGGAACGTCCACAACACGCGAAGAAAATACACATAGAAAGGCTACTAAAGCGGGGTTTTTTTTTTTTAGCAAAAGAGCAGCGCGCTAACGCGGCGCGCCTAAGTTCATTAATGGCATTCGCGAAACTGTATAAAAAAGGTGCCGGACGCGCACCGCTAGCCTCGGTGGAACCGGGGAGCTAGCGTTCGCCTCGCCACATCCGAGCATAGCCGCGGCTAGCCAGCCAGCCAGCTAGCCTACCCCGCTAGCGCCGCCAGTTAGCCGAGCCGTAGCCTATTGACGGCGCGGAGGAAACTGTTACTGGTAACTGTTCCCGGCCGCCGAGCCGCGGAGGCGACAGGCGGCGGCCGCGGGGCTGCGAGCACCGACGCGGCGGGTTGAAGACGCTTGCGCGCGTTCGCTTGTCGTACATGGAGCGGGTCGGGCAAGTTGGTCGCTCGGCGCTCGTTGCCCTCCAAGCAGTGCACTTAGAAATAGCGCCCAACTCCTAGAATAAGGAGAAATGGACCAAAAACCGGCCCGACCGTCCCCTTTCCGCGCACGCCGGACTGTGATTTCTCCCATCTGTCGACGGCGAAAGTGCGCAAAGTTTAAAAAAATAGCAAGCCAAAACAACAAGGCATATAAAAGTTTTTCATCATAATAAAAAAAAGATCCCGGGGTGCACTTACCCTCCTCTCTACTCACTTGAGCAGTAGTCCTCCTCTCCTCACAAATTATTTAAATAAATATTTCCAAAACACCCCGCTTCGGCGCGGAATCGCCGGTGCAATTTCTGACCAAACTACTTCGCGAGCCTACACTGGGCCTCGCCCTGCTTGTTTCCTTTATTTTGGACGCTGGAATTTAATTTGTGTAAAAAAAGAGAGAAACTGAGATAGAAAACAAGAACTCTTCTTCAATCTCATTCACCACAGCCTCAGCGCAACTGCTATCAATACGCGCAGGAAGAGGGAGAAGAAGGGGCCGCGAAAACTAGAGAGTAAAACCCGCAATGTTTCCCCCCCGCGCATCCAGTCCCCTGAAAAGTCGCACGACTAGACTAAAAGTGCGCAAAACCGCCGGGATTAACGTCGATAGCCGAAACGCGGTGTGTTGTAAAAGAGGACTACTTTTTGTGACGGTGCGGCGAATTTATTTCACTTTGCCTAAGGAACAGTAGTACTGCGACTCCCATTGCCTAGGGAAAAAACCCGGATGTAAACTCGGCGAAACTCATCTGGAGAGAAGTAGACGGGGCTGCAACTCGGTGCAACTCAACACACAGCGAAACGGAGTGCGGCCGCCAGGCAGCCCATCGATCGCAGGACGTCGACGTCGACCCCCCCCCCCGTCCCAAACCCCACCGACGAATGGCGTTTACGTTTTCGGCGCTTTTATTACCCGAACGCCAATATTTCTTGTTTCCAACCGAACAATAACGCGCCGCAGCGTGGAGAAAGCTGCCATGGCTGCGCGGAGAAGAGCGAGATGGCCGGTGCTGCACGACTAGACTATGCGAGAGAGTGGGGGGAGCGCGCCATGTTCTCTCTCGGAGACTCGTGAGGAACTTGAGCCGATCCGACACCCCGTTACACTGATGGAATGATGCATCCTACGTGATGGTGTCCGCCGGTCGTTGTACATTTAAAACCACAATGATTCACTCGTCTTTTTATCACGGATTTCATGCACACTGGAACGGGAGCGCAACCCGTTGCTTTCTAAACGGGCCCATCTACATACGTCGTAGTTTCGACCGAATGTTAGAAGATAAACCATAATTATTTTTTTCTAGCTTAGCTCAGATATATAAAACAGTCCACTATGGTCCTTTTATTAAGTCACATGTAAATGAGGAAAAAAATAAATACATCTTAAAGTACATAAATACCTGAAGAAAACTTCACGTTGTGAACATCACGTTTATAAAGAGCATTTTGAATATAAAAAATATAATACTTTTGATCATAGCAATAATCACAAAGATGCAGATTGTTTAACATGCCACAAGCTGATCAGACCAGAGTGGCAAATTGTTGCAGCAATTCTGCTAATTTATCCAAGAAATCATTTATCTTTCAGATTGGAACATTAGTCAAATATCTGACATCAAGGAAAGTTACAAGAATAAAGTTGTTCAAATAAACAATCAGTGGTCCTATATGTGCATTATGGAATTTTGTAAAATAATCAGCTGTTAAAGTTAACATTATATTCTGGGATCAAGACTGTTATGTTTGACAAAAAGGCTTTATTGCGTGCATATGTTGGGAATTATTTCAGAATCAGCTCCTCCACATCTTGTGATATGAATATGAAAGCATGGAGATCTCACAAAAATGAAACCTTCTAACAGTAATGTTTTGTTTTGTCTTTTTTGGGAGGGGGGGCTCGATCTGCCAGTGGTTGCCTAGTGGTTAAGGAAGCGGCCCCATAATCAGAAGGTTGTTCGAATCCCGATCCGTCATGGTACCACCGAGGTGCCACTGAGCAAAGCATCGTCCCCACACACTGCTCCCCGGGCGCCTGTCATGGCTGCCCACTGCTCACCAAGGGTGATGGTTAAAAGCAGAGGACACATTTCGTTGTGTCACCATGTGCTGTGCTGCAGTGTAGCACAATGACAATCACTTCACTTTTATGCTTTGGGGTTGATTCGTAGAAGTACACCCTATAAGGCCTATATTAATTTTTCAATGGATGTGCAAAAATGGCACACATTTTAAGACAAATGAAATAATGTATTATCCTACGTGCCTCAAAATTACATATGTGATTGATAAAGGGCCAGATAATGCTGTTAAATTAATTCTTTGTCCACATATATTATCCCTCCCTGCATATTATGGAATTGATTACATCATTGTCAGCCTATTACTTTTACATTTATTCATATATGCTATAAGGTGTTTAAATTCAGCACCATTAGTTCAACACATTTAATCATGCTGTCATTATGGATCTAAATCTAAATCTATTTAGCAACATAATGACAAAAGACTGAACTTTGTAGTGGTGGAGCTTGATAAGTGCAGTTATACTTCTGCTCAGTAGATGGCGTCCTAATACAGCCTTAACATAAAATAAAACAACGTCACAAAACTAAAACAAAACTAAAACGAAACACTGTGAATGCGGGGGCGCTGAGAGAAAATGATAATTTCAGGGAGTGCTGTCCTTGCTGTGGAGAAAAAAAATTTTTTTTAAACGTTTGAATTTATTAATTATTGAAAAAGAATTGAAATAATTTTTACTATTCTCTTCACCAGTCTTTGTAAACTGTTTTAATGGCAAAATGCAATTATCAATATGACATTAGAGTAAATCCTGTGTAATGTAAGATAGTAATAAAACACTATTTGAATTTGTCACAGAAAGAATTTTCATGCCAAATCAGTACATTCATATCTCAATATATCTGTTGATTACTCAAAACTGTATGTACTGCCAAACTGAGTATAGAATCCCATCAAGATTCCCATCAGCCCATTTTCACACATCGCCCACAGATCAAGGTTCTTCTGGAGTCTGAAACTTGACACCAATATTCTGTGTACTCAACAGTGTAATCAACAATGAGTATCAAATGACAAAACTTTCCTTGAGCCATCCAGTTATAAATTGTCCATGTTTTGTAAAGCTGTTCATAATAAGACCTCTCAATGTGACTCCTGTACCAGAATATCTACTGCATCTGTCCTTTTACTAATAATCTGCCCATCATCCATCATCTGACAAATAAGCATCCATGAGAAAGATCTTAATCCCATTAGGCCAAGATGACCGATCTAAGAAGACCTCTGATCCTCTATTGGGTAACATCTATCCTTTCCAGCATCACTTCTAATTTTAGGTAAACATTGCTGATGTCTCCCAGAAGAATCTGTTTCAAAGCAGATCTTTTTTAAAAACCTGATTATCAGGCCTAAATAGAAAACAACCAAACATCTCAGCCTAATGTTCCCTTTCATGGATCCACCTGTGTGCCCCCAGTTAGAAGCATGTGTTGTTCATTGTGCCACTGTCACGTTCCAAATAAACATCACACCAAACATTTACATACTGTGCCAGGAGGCCAGAACTGTACACAGATCTATTGCTGGAACATCTGCCGTACACATACAGATATCATATATGATGATCAGTAGCTAATTATTGGGTTAAGTGTCTTGCTCAGGGACACAATGGTAGTAAGTGGGACTTTGTGGTCCTCTGGCTCATAGGTGAGTGTGTTAGGCTACTACTATGTTCCTGACGCTGGAACATGACGCAAAATTAGAAGCGGTTGTACTTAGAGGACATAAATTGACAGTGGAAGGTTCATTATAAGGATCATTGTACTTTCATGCAGTTTAAATGTTCAAAGTGGACTCCAAACATAATTGAAAATGAACCAAAGGGGAGCTGCTCATAATTTAGACCTCCCTAAGGAAGCCTGTGGGATTTCAAAGACTTGACGCTCACGTTTATCAACCTTGATGTCCATGCAATATTATGAAAAGGCTTGGCAGAGTTAATTTTCCTCCACAACTAGCAATACAGAAGAAAGCTACACAGTCCTTGAGTACACTCAACGTTTGCTTTTCCATCCAGCACGTAATTCCATGTAAATTACAATTAAACAGTTTTTTTCTTTTTTTACCCAAGTCAAACTCCAGCGGTGTGCAGACTCCCTGTTGATTCAGCAGTCTCTCATGGTTTTCATTTTTTAAATATGTGATTGGTTTTGCCATCACGTACATATTTTGTTTTAAGTATAATATTTTCCTCCTTTTTGAACTGACTATTGGCTAGAAAGCCGCTGAGGGGGAATTTACTGACATTTCAAAATGAACCACCTGCTATGTTTAAGGGACACCTGAAATGCTCAAGGCTATTGTGGCTTCTCTGCACACTCAATTGCCTGAAGGGTTCTTCAAAATAATTGTTACTCAACATTGTTGTCGCAGGACTACTTTTTAAATGTTTTAAAGGTTTTTTTTTTTTTACAATTTACCTCGCCTAGGAAACAGTTTTGGGAATTTATAAAAAAAATTAGCATTAAACTGGTTAAATTAAAGATGAATTGAATTTAATGTTTCCTGATGTAATATGTTTAAGCTTCTTTTAAAAAGAAACAATTGACACCATTCTATTTATAGTCTGGGCAAAGTTACTCTTAAATGAAAAAAAAAAATAAAATTCCCATCTGCAAGACACAAGAGTGGAAACTGACAGTGGATCACGCCTCTGGGCATTTTGTGTGTCTGGTGCACATGAGCAGCGAGGGGGCGGTGCTGTCCGCAGACGTCGAAGCCCCGCCCCCCCACGGATGGTACCGCCCCCTGCTAGCATTCAGGAGCGTCTCAATGAGGGAAGCGGCGCACAAGTGAGGCTCAGAGCGGACTCGGAAAGACCTGATGGGCCGCTGAGAGGGAGAGTCGCACGTTTCTCGGAAGCTGCAGGGAGGGAGGGTTGTCGGAGGGAGTGTGAGTGCATGAAACCACCGGGGCAGGTTGTAAGGCAACTGTGGGTCCTGTTTTTTAACTTCAAGTGGCTTTGACACTTCCTGGATTGTGAGTCAGTTCGTGGTGTTCTTTCTACTAGGCGAAGGCAGAGGGGGGGAAAGGAAGCGTGTGTGGTGGGGGCAGATATTTGGGCACACAGAACAGAGAGAGATAAGAGAAGGAAGGGAGTTTAGGACCTAACTTAAGCTCAGAAGTAGGAGTCGTTGCACTCAAATAGCACTTCACTTCCTGGAGTAGTGTAGCTTGGGCGTGCACAAATAAATAGAAGACAAAGGCATGCTGCAGAAAGCTTCAGTCAAGAGTGTGTGTTTACGAGTTTAGACTCGGTTTAACTGTGTTCAGTTGTTCTTTCTGCTTTTTTAATGTTTTCCTTGTAACTTGATCCTTTTTGAAGTAAGTCTCATGGCTGGTCGCTTCTGCTATGGATTTTTGCCGTCCTGCCTTGGGCTGTGTGACTGAGGAGACCGTCGAGCTGAGAAGAGAGCCGAGCGTCCGCCATGGAGCGGCATGAGGGTGACGACGCAGGGGCGCGCTCCTGTCCCGAGGCCCTGCAGGATGGGGAGGACGCCGTCGGATCCAACTCTGCCTCTTCCTCCTGTTCGGACCTGACCTCCCCCGCGCTTCCTACCCCCAGCCCCCACAGCAGCAAGAGCTTCACCGGGCTGCGGCTGTTCGGCAGGAGGTGAGTGTGTGCTCGGCCACTTTCAGGCTCCAGATCCCATTCTCGATAAAGGGACTTTGTTGAGCCGCATGCACGTGCAAAATCACATCTGACCACTTGTGACTGCAGTAACAGCTCAATCTTATCTTTATCTTAGGACGCCGCCTTTTAAATGTATTAATATCAATGTGTAGTTATAAAAACAGTTAGTTTTACAAGGTGCCTTCTGTTTTATCTCAACCATGTTGAATTTAATCAAGCTATTATAGTCGCTTGAAAGTCTCCTGTGGTTCCCCACAAATAGAGTCCTTTGATGGCAGAGGAATTAATTAAAAAGCTAAAATTGTACCGGCGGACCTATTGGGACGCCTGCAGCCGGAGAATCCACCGTACCTCGTACTTTGGCCTCTGTCACAGTTGGAGTATCGTTTCCTGTCCTGTCCAATATGGGCACCAAAACACCTGAAAAAATGAGGAAAAGGGGAATCCTGAGTGTTTACAGGATACTGCTGCGGGATTGTAGTGACGAAGCCCATAACATCACAATATCCATGCCACACGAACACTTTATCTGTTGGTCCTGACGATTCGCTATATATAGAAATGTCGTGCAGCGGATCTGGGCTATGTTTCCTGAAAGCTCCCATAAGCAACATGCAAAGTTACAACCACGCACAACCACACGCATGGATGTATAAATAGTGAGTGTAATCTACTGTGAGATCGAAATAAGTAAAGTTGTGGCTCCCAAGTTTACAGTATCGCACAGTGCATTAGCGCTCATTTTCTTTGGAAATGTTGATTAGACCAGATTCCTCCCTTGTTGCGGCGCTACATCTCAGTTAGTGTAAGGTGATAATGTCATTACCTGTTTGGCCACTTGAGATCCGGCACCTTTTCAGAGTCATTCATGTGGGAGGCTGTACCTGCTCAGACCGCTGGTTTCCTTTCCGCTGACTGAAAACCCTTGCAGCAGCATGCCTCAGGGACCCGGGAAATTCAGGAAAACAATCAAAAGGGGGGAACCTAATATTTCTTTTGTTTGCAAAACCAAATCTACTGTTTGCCTCGTGGTGGCTTTGTGCGAATGAATGCTGATTCTCTGAGAGGAATGAGGAAGCGCCCCGGCCCAATTCTGTGGCTCTCTCTCCTCTTTCTATCTATGGATCCGGGTTGCTGTCCAGGAGTAGGGCTTGGCATCTGGGGAAAATACTGGTGCAGGAGAGCAAGGAAGTAGGCCAAGCTCAGGCCTGAAGCATCAAATAATGCAGATGTTCAGCTGAGAAAAAAGAAAGTGTGGAGACCATGACGGAATGCCAGCCATACCGGAGAAGAAATGGCTACAACAAGAGGATGGGAATCAGTGGAAGTGGCCAGGGTGGAAGCTGGAGTGCCAGCAGATGGTGCTATTGCTAAATATTGCACTCTAAATTCCTCATGAAAAGGCCCTGACCTCAGCTTCAAGCATTGGGTACAGTGTGCGTAGCACCACACTTTTAGATACTATTTAGGCTAAGATACTATACTACTAGATACTATTGTGCTAGGCACAATACCACAAGTTTGTAGCTGGGTGGAAGTTTAGAGTAATCGAACATTGAGTATACAGTACATATAAGTGTGTGTTTGTGCATTGCATGAGACATGGGTGAATGGTTAATTGAAGTGATTAATTGAATATGAATTAATTCAATATCAATTTTTTTTAACTGTTTTTAAACTGACTTTTGTTTTTCACCTACTGACATCTATATAGAGAGAATTCAAGGTCTATATATATATATATAATGGGTAAATGTCTAAAAGCTGGTTCTCTATAATATAATATATAATAAATAATCTAATCATTAATAATTTAGAAACCAAACACACTCATTTCACCTGGAATATTAGTTCTGGCTTCATTATGAGGCCTGAATGGACCTGCGCTCCATTGCCTTTCTCCTCTGCAAACTGGAAAGGTGCCTTAAAGAGGGGAACTGCAATTAAGGCCCAGGGGTTTGTATCCTGGGCTCTGATTAACTTGTCTCACTCCATGGTAACAGGCAAGGAAAGGCAGCAGTCTGATCTACCCAAGGCCAGATAATTAATTTGGGGGAAGGTTTACCTTTTACTGCTGGGAGATCAGTTTGAGACTATAGGAAAAGATAATTAACTGCGTTATTATGTTGTGCCTTTAAGCAAAGTGAATGAAGACGGATCAGTTGTAATGGATGGGTTGATCCAGTAAGCAAAGGCTTACTCATTATCTTTACGTGAATTAATATTCACACCCAGCCCAGGTTTGGGCCAGCTGATCCATAATGCAATAGTGTGAGGGCCTTGAAGTGATAATGACATGTATTATGGGAGTGTTGGAGTGGCGCTGCCTGTTCTTTTCATCTGTGAATGAACCATAGTGAAGTGACAGTGCTAAAGATGGCACTAGGTAAACACTAAGCTTCTCTCAGCTCACTGATAAACACACGCAAAAGGAATCAAATCTGTGTTTGTTTCTGTCGTTCTGTCCTGCTGGTACTTGAGGTCTTCCCCTTTTCATCCTTGGCCCATATTTACTTTTTATTACACAGGGAACATCCACCATGTGCATCCTGGGAAATGGCCTTAGGGAAGGGGTATTTATCTTTCACAATCTCAAAAGTCATAATTAGGGTCCTTAATGATCTGATTGTTGGTTATTACAGTCCAGAATGTTGGTGAGCAAGAGCAGACACTCTTGGAGGAGAATCCAAGAACGTGTGACACTCCCTGAAGTGTGTCATTGAGAGTGTGTGTACAGGAGAAAGGGAGGGTGAGAGTTTAGTGTGTCTGTGTTCTCACAAGATTATCCAGTTATCTGTCTGGAGTTTATTTTAAACCCGGAGCTTAGCGCGTGTTCCTCTCCTCACTGGACTGCGACACGCTGTAGTGTCACTGCTGGTCGCCTCCTGGAAGCCCCCCTCTCCACCCCAGGACCCGAGCTCTCTCTCTCTCTCTCTCTCTCCCCCCCTCGCTGAACGCCCTCTTTTCTCAGCATCACACACTCACCTACTGACATCTCTGCCTTCGCAGCTCTCAGGGAAACCTCCAGCACCCAGGTTGTATGTGTTTGTTTCAACATGATAGACAGCACTCAGAATTATACTTTCTAATCCCTGTAAATGCAGTACTGTGTTATTTTGTCACATTTTATGTTGTTTATTGTACATTTTTAAAGTAAGGTTTTTACAGTGATTACCGATCGGTCACCCTGTTATTATATTGAGAACAGATTGTCACATTTTATCTCTAAAAGGAACGTCACAGAGAAATATTCATGTTTAAAATGCATGACCCAGGTGTCTGCTTGAGAATATTTAAGAAGGATTTACTGATTATATTATGCGTCCTCAATGCCACTCATAACATAGTTTAAGAAAATGTACAATTTAATCAAATAAAAAAACTAAGGATATTCTTCTTCTGCGTAGTGGTGACTAAATTCAATTATTGTAATTGTTGTAGCCTTCGAGGCCATCTTAATTAGAAACTCATTACACCAGTAATCATGAATAACTAAAGTCAGAAGGATTCACGACACAGGCCATTGTGTTCGGTGAAGATGTGAGGTCAGTCCTCTTGAATTTTCATATGTGAGGCTGAAGGTCGTGTTTGAGGCGGGTCTGAAGCTGCAGTGAACTGTGAGGTCTGAAGGCCGGTTTAAATGTATGACCTGCGTATGCATGATCTATTCTGCTGAATATATGATTAGGCCGTCAACCCGGATGACACCCGGCGCCTGAGTTTCAAAGTCTCAGAGCGTACGGAAACACAGTGTAATTTGCGCTCCTCCGACCGTCCTGAAAATAACGAACTTTGTCATTAGTGGAGGGTCAAAAAAGACCTGCTATTCTCCCAGCATCTCCCAGCAACGTCAGAGGGGTGGTAATGGGGACAGGAGGAGGTGTTTGCAGATTAATTTCCTCGAGTGCTTTTGACGCATGTTGCATGGCGGATTGGACAGAATTTCTCTTATGCCCAAGGACAGGTTCTGTCTATCTGGTTGTGTTCTCGATCTGCTCATCAGCCAAATCTAATACATATATATATATGTGTGTGTGTGTGTGTGTGTGTGTGTGTGTGTGTGTGTATATGCTGTAACATTGAAAGTAGAAACAGTGCTGGGCAAAGTTGTGACCCCTGAACCCAGGTCCAGGAGTTCAGTTCCTTTTACTGTATATATTTTTTCACAGAATAACTTGATTACTAGTTCTATGCTGCTGAGTATTCCGTCGATTATTCTGACATGTTTCAGACAATTTCCGGCAATAATTGTGATTGGTGCATGCAGGATCTGTCAGATCATCTCACACCACATGACGCAGTTGCCTGACCGAGAAGCTCCTGTGTGGTGGATTATGAAGTGAATTATTTACAGCGGTTTATAGGGCAACAATTAGTCATATTCTCAATCGCATAATCTACTAACAGTGACACTGAGAAAACTCCTCTGTGCTAATCGCCGTCCTCTCCATTGGCACATAACTTTAAGATGTTTTCATTTAGCTTTTTTCCCTCTTTGCGTCTTTTGCTAAATGTTCTATGTGTGTGTGCCGCATACATTGCAATACATTCTATCTCAGGCTGTAATGTTGTGCTCCACCTCATGCTTCATGTTTTATTGATAGAGGCGTGCTTCCGAGTGCAAGCTGCATGTTTTGAAAGGTGCTTCGTTGAGGGAGATCAAAGTCTGTCTAAACATAGATGCCCTTGTTAACAACCAGGCCTAATTGTGACACAGAAATGAGTCAATGAGATGCAGTTATTGATGATTATAGGCCCATGATCACACGACCTGCAATGATAATGATGAAGCAATATGTTCCAGGCTGAATGCATGAGACAGTAACTCGACATCAACAGCAGAAACTATTATAATAATAATAATAATAATAATAGATGCAGGTGACACAGGGGGTCATTATGGAAGTGACACATCTGGCGCATGTTGAGTGCACAGGACCCTGCTGTTGGCTTCATTGCTTATTAGAAACACAATAATGAACATCAGCATGTGTCAATCCCTGACCTTTTTTGCTGCATATTTAAATATCAGTGGTGCAGCTCCTATGGCGCTCTGCTTCTCGTACACCATACCCACACACTGTGATTGTGGTGGATATTTTCAGGGAAAAGTCGTTCTATTTTTTTTATTAAAAGAAGTACATTTTTTACAGCTGGGTGTCATGCCGTTTTGGTCTCCATCTCCCGGCTTGACATGGAGATGGCACACTGTTCCCGTGTTGATGTGTGTTTCCGCCAGGTGCTCTGGTTCCCTCTCTTGGTGAATGGGCGACTCTACATTGACCGTGGGTGTGAATGAGGTGTGTGTGTGTGTGTGTGTGTGTGCACCCTGTTGCGGCTCCCGGCCTCGTGCCCAGTTCCCTGAAATAGTCTCTTGTCCTTCATCCCTAGTGTGGAGTACGTGGTCACTGATAGTGAGTGAGTGAATGAGTAATGTATTGTTTTTTTTTTTTTTTTAAGTCAGACTTCCTTGTTCTAAGTTTAAAACATTTTCTCGCCATTTTCTTTTGTTGTCTGAAACAAATAGTTCCTGGAATGAAATGTCAAAAAGCACAGTACTGCATTTCCTGTGTGACTTGTTTGACTCATGCTGATAAATTGCTCTTTCCATTAACAGCCACATTGGGCGCGTTGTAAAGGGCACGTGTGCCTCTGGACGGTATGGATACTTTTTTCAGGCGCCATTTCATGCGGAAGTCAGGTGGGAAGGCTGATGATGAGGAGTTCTGCAGGCATCGGCGTCCTAGTGTAGCGATCCCCACCAGCAGGGCACGCCGGCGCTCCAGCGTGGGCCTTCCATCTTCTGCCCTGTCCCAGCGCCGGCGCTCCAGTGTTCAAGTACAGGGAGCTCTCCCGTTTTTCCGGGAGACGTGTCCCGGGCCCGCTCGGGCAGGCAAGGGTGGCAGCGGTCGCCGTCGCTCGAGTACCACCACTCCGCGCGCAAACCCTCGCTTTGCTGTGCGGCGCAAGGCTGCTGGGAAACTGCGCACCATAGACACGCATCTGCTAGGCCCCTCCATGCTGCTGGCCAGCCTGATCCAGATGACCGAGCAGGATGAAGGAGGGATTCTCCCCCCCGGAGAAAAGCAGGTGGAGGTCCGTGAGAACAGCAGAGGCGCGAGGTCGCGCTCAGGCTGCCTGCTGCTGGAGGGAGACAGCGACGGTGACTGCCAGGGTCCGAACAGCGACTCTGAGGACAGCCAGCATTCTGAGGTGGATGTGTCTGACCGGGAGATTGAGGACACGTCTCTGTGGCAGAAGAAGGGTGTGGAGCCACTGAGCACAGTGGTTGAGTGTGAACAACCGCGGCCCCTCATCCGTCCACCCCGGTGCCTGAGACGCAACTCCTCCCACCTGTCACCAGGAGGGGTGTCCCCACATGGCATCGGTTACCATGGCACTCAGCATCGACGGCGGCGCATCTCCACCATCTCCAAAGCTGGGAGCCCCTGGCCAGGAAGGGGACTTCCTCTGCCCAACCACAGGAACTCGACCTGCTGGAGGTTCTCCAGTAACCCACTGCTGGGGACCTATTATGACCCCAGGCTGGAAACATGGAGTGGGTTCCTCTCGTATGTAGACCCTTACTTTCCCAATGGTGGAACGATCACTTTCCTTTTTGCAGGGTTTGATATGAAGATAAACCTACCAAATACACCATACATTCTTTTCAGTAAAAAGTGAACATCACAGGCTTGGTTATAAAATGTAACCCTAATTCTACTAAATGACCTTGCTCCAGTTATCAGTACACCTCCTTAAATATTTTGCCAAGTTATGGATGGCTTTTATTTGAAATACTTTTCAGGAATTTTTACTCCCAGTCATTGGTATACCTAGTCTAATTTCAAGGGAATCTTCTCAGCCCCCCTTCAACATCTTTGGGACATTTAAGTGGCTCGACAGTTGACATAAGATGAGCTTGGAAGGCACAGCATTTGTCTCATTCTGAGAAAACTGCAAAAGCCCATCCAGTGTCACAGCTCAGACGATGGAGGAATACAGTTGTGGCCAAACAATACTGGTTCCCAAAAAGGTTTGCTGCTTCAGTGTTTTTAGACACATCTCTGAAGTTTCAAAAGCTTTTATTGACAATTTCATCAAGTTTGAAAAGAGTTGATATTTGCAGTGTTGGCCCTTTTTTTTCAAGACCTCTGCAATTCGCCCTGGCATGCTGTCATTCAACTTCTGGGCCAAATCCTGACTGATGGCGACCCATTCCTTCCTGATCACTGCTTGGAGTCAGAATTTTTGGGTTTTTGTTTGTCCACGTGCCTCTTGAGGATTGCCTCAATTGGATGAAGGTCCGGGGAGTTTCCTGGCCAGGGACCAGAAATGTCAATGTTTTGTTCCCCGAGCCACTTAGTTCTCACTTTGACCTTCTGGAACGGTGCTCCATCATGCTGGAGGCATTGTTCTTCACCAAACTGTTCTTGGAGGGTTGGGAGAAGTTCCTATCGGAGGATGTTTTGGTACCATTCTTTATTCATGGCTGTGTTCTTGGGCAAAATTGTTAAGAGACGCTTGCTGGACTTTCTTGGCCACCCTGAAGCCTTCTTCACAACACTTGAACCTCTCTCCTTGAAATTTTTCCATTATCTGATAAATGGTTGATATAGGTGCAATTTTACTAGCAATATCCTGCCTGTGAAGACATTTTTATGCCACACAATAATGACTGCAGCATGGTTAACAGAGGAAGAACAATGATTTCAAGCATCCCCTTCCTAAAGCATCCAGCCTGCTATTCTAACTCCATCACCAAGACAGAATGATCTCCAGCCTTGTGCTCGTCAACACTCTTAACTTGTGTTAACAAGAGGATCACTGAAATGATCTCTACAGGCCTGAAATGCAGTAGAAAAGTTCATGCAAATTGCCATATAAAAAAAACAGAAGCAGCAAATTTTGTGTAAACCAGTATTTGTGTCATTCTAAAAACTTTTGGCTACGACTGTACACCAAAACTTCCTGCTGCTGCTTGAAGGTTGCCATTCTTGTTATGCTACAACATCCTACTATTTCCTATTCCTGTTTCTAAAATCCATGGTGTTATAATAAAGCTACAAGAAGCTTAAGGAAGAGTTGTGTTGTGCTGATATTAGAACGATTTTGTCATTTCTTTGTAAATCATTGAAATTTTCATGTCTAAGCCATTTTTTTTTTTTTTTGGTCTTCATCAAAAGTTTTATACCTTCTGACAAAGTCTTTCACTCGGCTATGGGGAGCAGACATGAAATGCCTTGACCTTCTAATTCTCTGACTCACAGATACTGCTTCCATGGAGCTGCCTCATTAGTGAGAGATGCTCTTCTAAGTAAAATGACAATTCAGAGCCATTGATCCCTCGGTGATGGGGCCGTGTGCTGTTGCTAGGCTTTACTCATTAACACCTTAAGCTGGAGTGAGAAGGATAACAAAAGGCTGCATATGGAAAAACTTTCTGGCTCACCAGAACAATAAAACACAGTCAGGGGTAACTGGCATCTGTCGTGTTACGTAATCGTCTGTGGGAGAGGCTTCGTTTTTTTTTTGACGCCTGACGCCTGAAGAGCAGAATTCTTCAGGTTAGATGCAGGTTAAATCATTTCCTGTCGCATTGTCTTATTACAGTAAACAGTAAAAAAAAACTGCTGTAGTTTGCAATCTGCATGACGTAGTCCTGGGTTCTATTCAGCAGGACATTAATAACTTTCCTGGCTTTTCAGGAATAACCAGAAATTGTGTTAGAGCCTCTGTTGAAATGCCTTGTGTTTCCTGTTTCAGAAAAGCCATTGCAAAAACCGGTCAGCAGTTGGTTGCCCAGTCCAGCACCACCATGCCTGCCAAGTTGGATGACAACAGAGAGATCAGCAACTGTGTAGACTGGAGTGTGAGTTTAAAAAAAAAAAAAAGTTTAATTCTTTCTGTAACACTATGTATATACATATGTAATATGTATATGTGTAATATTTTCATTCATCAATCAGGAGAATGCTGCTTATGGCCAGCATGTGTGGTTTGAGACCAGTGTTTCTGGGGATTTCTGCTATGTTGGAGACCAGCACTGCATGGCGAAGGCTTTGGTAAGCATTCCAGTACCCTCTACTGTCCAGAGTGTGAAACAGCAGCTTATCGAGTCCGGCCTGTCTGAAAATGAATTGAAAAAAGTGAAGTTATTGTCATTGTGAAACACTGCAGCACAGCACACAGTGACACAACGAAATGTGTCCTCTGCATTTAACCATCACCCTTGGTGAGCAGTGGGCAGCCATGACAGGCGCCCGAGGAGCAGTGTGTGGGGACGGCGCATTGCTCAGTGGCATCTTGACTGATCGGCATTTGACGCAGCGCCTTAGACCGTTCTGCCACCCTGACCTATATGAGAAATATGTCATGCAAATAAATTTACAATGATTTGTTTACTCTTAGCAAAAGTCGATTCCTCGGCATAAATGTGCAGCCTGCAAGATATCAGTTCACTCTCTCTGCATGGAGCAGTTAGAAAAGGTACATTTTACTGCTGAGAGCGAAGTTTTCATGTTTTTTTTTTTAGTTTTTTTTCTTTTTGACCTTTTGCTTTAACATATAATTTTTTTGGTTGAAGATTAATTTCAAATGCAAGCCATCCTTCAGAGATCCAGGAACAAAATTTATCCGTGAGGTAAGACTGATCATATTCTCTTGCTTTTAGCACTTCCTATGTGTTTTTGAACTTTATTCACTGAGATCTTTTTACAGCCCACTGTCGTCAGGCACCACTGGGTCCACAGGAGGCACCAGGATGGGAAATGTCGGCAGTGTGGACGGGTGAGGGACAGATTTTGGAGACTATGCAATAAGTTTCGTTTCATTTGTCAGATTCCTCAGAGTCGCCCCTCTTTACCCTTCATGACTACTTTGCAAACTGCACACAACCAGCTTCATGAGATGATTGTTCAAATTAGTGAATGAAAAGTTTGTTGGATGTGTTATTGCATATTTTTGAGTCTTTTCTTTTGTTCTACACTGTAGAAATAATCATTATATGAAAGACCCATAAAAGAGTTAACTTTGACAGTAGACCTAAGCACAGTTATATCAATAGTCAGTTTCACCTTTATTTCACATCTAACCAAATTTTGGATAATTCGTTTTGCATACACAGCACTGTACACAAGGCAAGAGGGGCTTTGAAGTTATGTATTTTTTCCTCCCTTCTTTAATCACAGGGCTTCCAGCAGAAGTTTTCCTTTCACAGTAAGGACATAGTCGCCATCAGCTGTTCATGGTGCAAACAGGCGGTAAGAACAAATAAAGCCCATACACAGGCTGTTATGTATGTCATGTGCCGTGTCTGATGGGATGTCCTTTGGCCCTCAGTATCACAACAAGGTGACGTGCTTCATGCTGAAGCAGATAGACGAGCACTGTTCCCTCGGGGCTCACGCTGCGGTCATCGTTCCTCCAACCTGGATTATACGCGTCCGCAGGGTGCAGGTACTGTCCCATAGTACCACTGCCCACTGTCACCATCAGCTGGACATTTGCGTTGCAGTTGGTGTATTTTGCCAGCAGTGGGCAGTATTTCATTGCATGCTTTCAGATGTACTTTGACATTTAAATTCTCACAGGCCTCCTTAAAATCAAGCAAAAAGAAGAAACGAACATCATTCAAGTCAAAGTCCATAAAAAAAGGACCAGAGGTAAAGTGGCCTGGACGTCAGATGTCATTCGGGCTGTGCGGTTGGTGTGTGCTGGAGCAGAGTTCAGACTTGGTCATTTCACTTTTTTTTCCAGGAAGGGAGATGGAAACCTTTCATAGTGAAGCCTGTTCCCTCACAGCACCTGAAACCTTTGCTTGTGTTCGTCAACCCAAAGAGTGGAGGAAATCAGGTGAGCCGTGGTTCGCCCATCTTTTCATATCAGGAGATAAATGGTTATTGATTTTTTTTTCAGTACAAACATTTTTTTTTTGATACTATTCTTTTTTTAAGGGAGCAAAAATTATCCGGTCTTTCATGTGGTACCTTAATCCACGGCAAGTGTTTGATCTGAGCCAAGGAGGACCGAATGAGGGGTAAGTGATGGCCATAAATAAACAGGATGACCCATATGAATATTGTATATGTACGGACACTCCTTTTGAAGTCTGTTTACTGTTCATATAGTAATTGATTAATTTTTGTATCATCATCATTTGTGTCAACCTGTCCAGGTTGGAAATGTACCGTAAAGTGCCCAACCTGCGAATCCTGGCTTGTGGAGGTGATGGAACAGTGAGTGTAGCTTGAAAAGTTTTTCTTTTTAACAGAATTTTTTTTTTATCAGATGTTTCATTAATCCTTACCTTCTTGACCACTTTGTACACTGTTGACATTGTCATAACTAACTTCACAAGGTGGTTGTGAAGAAAAAGATGCAAACGAGCTCAAGAACTTTTCAGATTGTGTGTTATTTCATGAGTTTTGTGTCTTCAGTTCTAATATGTACAAATAATAACCCCTTGAGTCATTTGATCAATAGTGCATTTTTATAAAAATATTTAATGAAAGTATTTAGCATTATCGTTATAATGAGTCATTACTGTCTCTTAGCCTGTAGTTGCTGTTAATCCATGTCCTTCTTCGCTGTTGCTGCAGGTGGGCTGGATCCTTTCTGCTCTGGACCAGCTGAAGTTAGATCCTCAGCCTCCTGTGGCTGTGCTCCCTCTGGGAACGGGCAATGATCTGGCCAGAACGCTCAACTGGGGAGGGGTGAGTGCTGCGGCCCTGTGATGCATCACCGCAGACAAACGTTCTCTCTGGAACACCTTCAATTGTTGCCTGGATGAAGGGGTGGTTTATGGAAGTTGGTTGCTTGTTCTAAGGGATACACTGACGAGCCAGTGTCAAAGATTCTCTCTCATGTGGAAGATGGGAATATTGTACAGCTGGATCGCTGGAATCTGACCGTGAAGCCAAATGCGGATGCACCTCAGGAAGAGAAGGATGAGCAGCAGACAGACAAAGTGAGCTTCTTCCACCATAAAATGTTCTTATCTCACTGCCCCGATGAAATGCTGATATCTGCTATATCAAACCATAGTTTAACTCTGCTCTCCTGCATCTACTAGCTTTCCCTTGATGTCTTTAATAACTACTTCAGCCTTGGCTTCGATGCTCGTGTAACACTGGAGTTCCATGAGTCTCGAGGTGAGTCCTTCAGTATACCTTTAAACACAACAGTAACCAGTACAAAGGTTTAAGATCCTGTTATCATGTATACTGATATCAAGATTTTTCAAAATTAAAACACACTGAGAATTGTCTGTCTTATTGGTGTGACATAGATGGGAAGAGAGGTTTTCCATGCATAGAATGCATTACATTGCAAGTAGATTAGTAATTCTCCAGAAGAGGAGACATTTCCAATTTTTGCCCTTGATTTGTAAAAAGTGAGCTTATATTCGAGAGACAACAGGGAGTATAGGTACATGGCACCAAAATATATATTTTTATGTTAGGCCGCTACCAGTGTGGCCAGATTCCTGCATTTAGATACGACAACATTTATTTGCACTTTTTCCCCCACTTTTTATTAGCCTGAATGAAATGCACATTCATTTATCTCAGTTCCTTAATTTAAATATGACCAGTTCATAAGTTCATATAAAGGATGTTAAAAATCACCCCCTTTACCCACAAAATATTATTGAAAAATCT
This sequence comes from Denticeps clupeoides, assembly GCF_900700375.1. NCBI lineage: Eukaryota > Metazoa > Chordata > Actinopteri > Clupeiformes > Denticipitidae > Denticeps > Denticeps clupeoides. The sequence continues at coordinate 12,838,956 of NC_041723.1, read as the reverse complement.
TGGTCATCCTAGTTTCAGGTCAGCACAATGAATTTGCCTCTAACAGGGATGGTCTTTGAATTGCCTATACTGCCTTTTTATATGTATGTATGTATGTGTGTGTGTGTGTGTGTGTGTGTGTGTGTGTGTGTGTGTGTGTGTGTGTGTGTGTGTGTGTGTGTGTGTATGTATGTATGTGTGTGTGTGTGTGTGTGTGTGTGTATATATATATATATATATATATATATATATAGGCACATCCGTAAACAAATTATTCATCAAGTCTCCCTCTGCTTACCTATGCAGAGGCCAAACCTGAAAAGTTCAACAGCCGTTTTCGGAACAAGATGTTCTATGCAGGCGTAAGTCGGACCAAATTGGTTCAAGCTGCCTAACCTTGCAGGCTGGTTCCTGATTTCTTATTTGCTGTGCATCTCCAATCCTTCCTCTTAGACGGCATTCTCAGACTTCCTGGCCGGCAGCTCTAAAGACCTTGCAAAGCACATCAGAGTGGTGGTGAGTGCAGAATCAGCTCTTTCAAAATGAGCTGAATTATTAAGATGTTTTTTTTTTTTTTTGTCATGTAAATTATACAGTCCTCTTGGATCTGAAAATGCAATTTTTGTTTCCTATTCTGTGTAACCCTGGATGCTGTCAGTGCGATGGCACAGATCTCACCGGTAAAATCCAGGAGTTGAAACTTCAGTGCCTTTTATTCCTCAACATTCCCAGGTAATGATATTCTCTGTCATTACACCTATACAGTTAAATAAATAAAGCTCATCCTGGACTTGTACGCCTTTCAGATACTGTGCTGGCACCACGCCATGGGGGAACACGACTGAGCACCGTGACTTTGACCCTCAGAGACACGACGATGGTTTCCTTGAAGTCATTGGCTTCACTATGACTTCACTGGTATGGATCTAAGGCATGTGCTCGGTTCTGTGGGTACAGATGAAGCATCTACAGTAGCTTAACATCCTGTCTGCTGCTCTAGGCCACGCTGCAGGTTGGAGGTCATGGAGAGAGACTCTGCCAATGCAAGGAGGCCATTCTGAGCACCTTCAAGCCCATTCCCATGCAGGTTGACGGGGAGCCGTGTAAACTGGCCCCATCAATTATCAAGATCTGCCTGAGGAACAAGGCCAACATGGTGCAGAAAACCAAGAGGAGGATTTCCCTCCAGCAAATCAATGGGTAGGGTACCTAGAACCTGTTGCTGAACATCTAGCAGCAATGTGCTTCCTGTGATCATAGACCACTGCCCAAACCCTACCCCACCCACCCAATGTGCACGATGTATGCTTTTACTTGATTGTTTTCTTTAGGAACTGTTTAGGGACTGTGTCACTCTGTAACTCTCTCTCTCTCTCTCTCTCTCTCTCTCTCTCTCCCCCTCCCCACTCTCTGTTTCTGTCCCTCTAGTCAACAGTCCATTGCTGAGAAACAGATCCAAGTGCGGTGCATTAGTATGCACGACTATGACTCTCTGCACTATGACAATGACAAGCTGAGGGAGGCCTGTGAGTGTGGGGCACCCTTTTTATCATTCACTGACTGTACTACACCCGCTCCACACAGTACTGGGGGACGGGTCTCAGATGGCTGCAAAACAAGCTGTGCAACTGGATGTCTGCGTGTGTGTTTAGTGTGCACATTTACAATTTTCATATTTCTTTCCACTTAGCTGTTCCACTGGGCGTCATTACAGTACCAGTTGACAGCGACCTGGAAACCTGTCGCACTGAGATTCAGAAACTATGTGACCAGGAGGTATGAATCAAGCTATTTTAATACTGAATATGAGTAGAAGATTCTGAAACTAGTTTGCTGCAGTCAGAAGAATCTTGTAGATGATGTGGGATTGACAGAGTGACTGAATTGGGCCAGATTCATTGTTGGATTTGGAAAGAGGTTAGCCAATGAGAGTGTTTAAGCTTCAATTTCTCCTTGGTCCTTTAGGCGACAGATGGCACGAATTCAGATGCTGTAATCCCCCAGAAACTGTCCCCCAAGTGGTGCTTCCTGGACTGTAAGTACAATTTTCTACCAAACAGCTTGTGCACATTCAATAATTGTGTAAGATCTAATTGTTTAATTACATTATTTACTGGAAATGTCTAAAATGTGCATGAACATTTAATTTCATTCTCTGAACATGTTAATAAAATGTTTATGTGCTTTTATTCAATGTTCAGGTACAACAGCAGACCGTTTCTACAGAATAGACCGTGCTCAGGTAGGTGCATTATGGGCCTATTTTAGCACAAAGACCCCTCATTAGTCTTAACCTGGAGACACCTTATGTTTGTCATCTGTAGGAGCACCTCCACTATGCCACCGAAATGGCCCAAGATGAGCTCTTCATCCTCGACACAGAGCTGGTCACCAAGGAGACTGTAGGCACTTCTCCAGGAATGCCCCATCTGATGGACTCCTGTGGTGAGAGTGTGGACAATGCAGATCAGCTTGCCTTCCCCAGTTCCTCCAGTTTGCCCACCACTTCAGCAGAGGGGTGAGTAAACAGAAGTATAAAATTGACAGATTTGAGGGTCACCTGTCACACAGGATATATTTGGTGGAAACCCAGAGTGGTGCATTATATACATTACCTACACTACCAGTTAAAATTCTCAACACAAACTCATTTATGGATTTTTCTTTTTCTGTCTGTTTTTGCATTGTAGAACAACACACACAATGAGCTAATGGGGTAAAAAGAAAAAAAATGGGGCTCTTCAAAACTTTTTTCCTTTCTTCATGCTAGTGGTCTGCTGTATCTCATGAAGCTGGTTATGATGAGACCAAAACACAACACTGAAAAAATGTTATAAGAACATAACTGACACACGCTGTCTGGCCCATATCAGCAAAGCTGGGGATTATTGTTCCACTGTGCGAGTGGCGGCGAGTCACGTCCTGTTGGCCCCAGCCATGACACCTGTTCAGCTGGAGGAAAGATAGTAGGACAGATTAGGAGAAAAAATTGCAGGCAAGAAAAACAAGGTGAGGGAGGTCACAGACAGGCCGGCCCAGGTTCCCCCATTCCCCCCCGAGGGGTCCAGACTAGAACCTCCGCCAGGGAGGGAGTCACCTGAGTTTCCACCAATAAACACACCACAGGGGCGCAGTCACCACTTTCCTGCCCTGTCTGAACATGTAGAAGAATTCAGACCTGCATGCTCCCAGATGCTCCCAGATGTGAGCAAACACATGAACTTAGTCCATAGTCATCAGCCATAAAAACAAAGCCGCAAAAAGCCATGAACTGAGAAAAGTCAAGCGTGCAGCTGCCAAGATGCCACTTGCCACCAGTTTGGCCATATTTCAGAGCTGCAACATCACTGGAGTGCCCAAAAGCACAAGATGTGCAATACTCAGAGACACGGCCAAGGTAAGAAAGGCTGAAAGACAACCACCACTGAACAAGACACACAAGCTGAAACGTCAAGACCTGGCCAAGAAATATCTCAAGACTGATTTTTCTAAGGTTTTATGGATTGCTGAAATGAGAGTGAGTCTTGATGGGCCAGATGGATGGGCCCGTGGCTGGATTGGTAAAGGGCAGAGAGCTCCAGTCCGACTCAGATGCCAGCAAGATGGAGGTGGAGTACTGGTTTGGGCTGGTATCATCAAAGGTGAGCTTGTGGGGCCTTTTCGGGTTGAGGATGGAGTCAAGCTCAACTCCCAGTCCTACTGCCAGTTTCTGGAAGACACCTTCTTCAAGCAGTGGTACAGGAAGAAGTCTGCATCCTTCAAGAAAAACATGATCTTCATGATGGACAATGCTCCATCACACGCGTCCAAGTACTCCACAGCGTGGCTGGCAAGAAAGGGTATAAAAGAAGAAAAACTAATGACATGGCCTCCTTGTTCACCTGATCTGAACCCCATTGAGAACCTGTGGTCCATCATCAAATGTGAGATTTACAAGGAGGGAAAACAGTACACCTCTCTGAACAGTGTCTGGGAGGCTGTGGTTGCTGCTGCACGCAATGTTGATGGTGAACAGATCAAAACACTGACAGAATCCATGGATGGCAGGCTTTTGAGTGTCCTTGCAAAGAAAGGTGGCTATATTGGTCGCTGATTTGTTTTTGTTTTGTTTTTGAATGTCAGAAATGTATATTTGTGAATGTGGAGATGTTATATTGGTTTCACTGGTAAAAATAAATAATTGAAATGGGTATATATTTGTTTTTTGTTAAGTTGCCTAATAATTATGCACAGTAATAGTCACCTGCACATACAGATATCCCCCTAAAATAGCTAAAAATAAAACAAACTAAAAACTACTTCCAAAACATTCAGATTTGATATTAATGAGTTTTTTGGGTTCATTGAGAACATGGTTGTTGTTCAATAATAAAATTATTCCTCAAAAATACAACTTGCCTAATAATTCTGCACTCCCTGTAAAAATCAGCCAGATGAACACATCCTTCCAGCTTCTCATCTTTTGTTGGAGCTACAGAATGTGCAATGAGAACATAGGTAAAAGACCATTTTGCACATTTCTACTCATGTTCACATGTTTGTCTTGTGTGTCAACATATCTACTTACAAGCGTCCTACATGATGTTGTCCAGTTAAGTCCTGTTCGACCTGTTCATTGTACAGGATGGTTTTACTGCACAGTATTTAGTTTAGTTTTGGGTTTACTTTATATACTGTTGTACTGACAATAAACCAATCTTGAATAGGCAGTATAAACAAATAATGTTCTGTTCATAATTTTTTCTTTAACTGATCCAGTGGTGAAGACAACACGGCCTGCAGCAATTCAAATGAAGGTAATATCTATGCAGGTTGACTGATTTCTAGCCTTTTTTCTGGCTTTTTCGTAGTTTTATGTAGGCACACTGAAACTCTGATGCCTACAAGTATGTTTCATCAAAGTGTTCATTCCCCCCAGAACCTTTGCAGTTGCTGATTGACTGTATAAAAGGTGATGACCTTGAGAGGGTAAGTCGCTGAGAGTGACGAACTTCCATTAAAATAGGTGCACGTGAACAAGGCTAAAGCAGCATTGTTTTGGAACTCAGATTTTAAGGAGTTGTTTTATTTTGCAGTTTACGGAGATTCACAAAGTAGGAGTGGATCTCCTGGTGCAAGATGCATCTGGCTGCACTGTACTGCATTATGCTGTGAGTGAAGGCTGCAAGGAGATTGTGAAGTACATCACAGATAATGGTAAGTCATATTTTTGTGATCTGAAAATGAATGTTGTTACTCATTTGACTTGTGAATATGGTCATTTAGACTGACATACTAACTATACACAGACTATTGATACTTGTTAAACTTTGGTCGATTCATTTTTATAAATATTCATATCACAAAAAATATGTACCCTTCACAGTTTGTGTAAACATGTCATGCTACTGAAAACGTTTTTTTTTTTTTTTTTTTTTTTTTTTACAGTACAGGCCAAACGTTTGGACACACCTTCTAATTCAGTGTGTTTTCTTTATTTTCATGACCTTTTACGCATCAAAACTATGAATGAACACATGTGGAGTTATGCACTTAACAAAAAAAAGGTGAAATAATTGAAAACATGTTTTATATTCTAGTTTCTTTGCTCTGATTACTGCTTTGCACACTCTTGGCATTCTCTCGATGAGCTTCAAGAGGTCGTCACCTGAAATGCTTTTCCAAACAGTCTTGAAGGAGTTCCCAGAGGTTTTTAGCACTTGTTGGCCCCTTTTACCTTCACTCTGGGGTCCAGCTCACCCCAAAACATCTCGATTGGGTTCAGGTCCGGTGACTGTGGAGGTCAGGTCTACACTTTTTGTTAAGTACATAACTCCACATGTGTTCATTCATAATTTTGATGCCTTCAGTGAGAATCTACCAACGTAAATGGTCATGAAAATAAAGAAAACACATTGAATTAGAAGGTGTGTCCAAACTTTTGGCCTCTACTGTATATCTGGACTCTACAGAACTGTGCAATCGGTTAATTTATTTTCACTGCTTTTTGTTTTCTTCACATGCAGCACCTCCAAGTATCCTGGACATCGCTGAAAAAGAGACGTAAGTCCATCAGATCTTCTGCCCTCTCGTGTTTTGTGACTGTGACTCTTGTGACTGTGTGGGAACTGATGATTGCCATCGTTTTAATCTTGTTCCCCCATCTCAGGGAGGAGACAGCCTTACACAAAGCTGCTTCACGCTGTCATAGGTCGATCTGCTATTACCTGGTGGAGGCTGGGGCTTCCCTCCTGAAGACGGACCTGCAGGTGAGAACTGGTGCTGTTCGTAATATGCCAGAGCGGTGGTTCTCGCTGTGGGGTCCATCTGAAATTCCTGTGTTGATGGTCGTCTTGAAATAACACAAACCTTATCTCAGCACCAACCCCTGAAAAGTTCACCACCCTGGCGAACAAGCCCCATGCTTTCTGTGCAGTGCCGTGCTCAGCAGCAAGTTTTTTTTTTTTAATCACTAACCCTCTTATCTAATCAGGGAGACACACCCAAGGCCAGAGCAGAAAAGGCAGAGGACTATAATCTGGCAGAGTATTTGGAGAACCGACAGCATTATCAGATGATCCAGAGAGAGGACCAGGAGACGGCGGTATGAGTCTCAGCGCCAAACGGCCGCGGGTCAGAGTTCCTTTCAGAGGTAATCTGCCGCACAGAGACAAGGATCCGCAACGGAAAATAGGACCTGTTGCCAAAATGACTGTTGCTTTTAGCTGATGAATTGCTTGCATGGACTGCTTTTGCTTCTCATACATACTAACAGGGGTCAGCTGAAGACATTTAGAGGATGTTAAGAGTTCGGGGATTTGACAGTTCAGTGTTGCTTTCATATTCATCTGCGTAGCATTTTTTTCCTGTTCATATCACAGAGACGTCTGCTGGGGGAGCATACAGTGTTGTACTAAGAGTGTAAACTGCTGTTTATTAATGAAATGATCCCGCTTAGTGTTTCACATTTTAAAGCCACACATTAAACACAATGAGAACCAACGAGACGTCGCGTTGATCTTTTCGACCCTTTTCTTACACACTTTACACTGGTTTGTAAATCAGTGCCTAAGCAGGAAAGATGTTATCCTCAGGTTTCAGAAGACACTCACATTAATTTACCAGTATTTAAAAAATATATATTCACAGTTTAAGGGCTTAGTAAAATGCTCATAAGGCATGTTTGGGTTTGTATTTGTGCTTTGTATCTATTATTTACTGAAGCTTGAATATCTTCTCAGTGCATTTATGTCTACAAACTAAACTGTGTCTCTCTTTCTTGCCATTTTTCGCCATTTTAAATGCTGTTACATGAATATAGGAAAAAAAAGTTACACTTATTACCTCAGAAATATTCTGTAGGGGGTTCTTTAGTTGTGATGTTATTAAGGCGTTTTCCTTGTTAGAAATACCTATGGTATGAATGTATCGGTAACTGGAAATTTGGTTCACAGTGGAGTGGAATTCAAGTATTTTGAGCTTCGCTCAGTTGGGCTGTTCTCCACTGAATCATGCTACTGAATCGTTTTGTGAAAGGAGAACTCCGTAATGTCGTAAGTGGACATTCTGCTAAAATATAACCTTATATGTGCTCCAGAATTCAGACTGTATGCTATGAACAATGCACATACATCATTTTCAGGAAAACAAGGAGCTACCGTGCTGGAAGCACATCGACAAAAACAATGTTACATTTCTTGAGTTCTACTCTCTTTAGTGCATATTGATGTTTGCCTTTTTGGATTGTGTTATTTGTTATGAGTGCTGTTTCCAGGGCAACCATGCAGCATGTAATGTGCTATGCTGACGCACACTTACGTCAGCACTTACACCATAGTTACACCGTACACTGCTTTTACTCAACAAGTTTAGCATATATGTGCTTTGTAAATGCCCTTTCGCGAGTTGCTGTGCAATTCAGGTTTAGAATGTATTTGTAAGACTGTTTCATACCATATACCACAGCTAGCATGAACACTTGCGATTTCGACCATACATTTTAAGCTATAGTGAGTGGACTGTGAGGAATTACTTGTATATTTGTTTGGGGCTGGTTTGTAACTGTGCACAATAAATACTCTAAACCTCACACTGAAATGTGTATGTCTTTTATAACTGTTTTGCTGAAAATAAGGCAACTCTCTTTTGTAGAAGAGACAAATACACCACACCACGATAGGTTAAGTCTAAATTTTATTCACATGGAATAATTAAATGTGTTATAAAAATAAATACACAATGATTCTAGCTCTGCAGGAGAAAAAGAAAACACAGCATATCAGGGGCAGTGGTGGCCCAGCGGTTAAGGAAGCAATCCTGTAATCAGAAGGCTGCCGGTTCGAATCCCGATCCACCAACGTGCCACTGAGGTGCCACCGTCCCCACACACTGCTCCCTGGGCGCCTGTCATGGCTGCCCACTGCTCACCAAGGGTGGTGGTTAAAAGCAGAGGACTCATTTCATTGTGTCACCGTGTTTCACAATCCCTTCACTTTCAAAAACGTTCACTTTCAAACCGGTAAAGATGTGGCGCTAGTTGCCCCAACTTCAGGCAATGCTAAAACCAGCTACCACAGGCAGATGCCAAACCTCGTTTTCGAGAAACTACACAGATTTTTACAATCAACAAAGCACATATTTGCTTTAATGACACAGTCTCCAGTGTACACAAACCTCCCGATGGCTGTGCCTCAGTAAACATGGCTGGGCCTTTCAAAAAAGTACATTTTAATGTTAATGATTTATCAACGTAATGCCCTGGCAAACACTAATCAGGATTTGTAGTATCCTGTCATAATGGCACACCTTCAATTCCACAGTGGGACTCTGGTTGTCCTTTAAACTGTCCTTCCCAACTGCAAAAAAAAAAAAGAAAAAATCTTACAAGATTGTACATTATATTTGAATTTAGGGTAAACATAGATCTATCACAGCATTTTTATTAAGTTTTTTTTTTTCTAAGGAGGCGACATTGTTGTGACGTGTCCATGCGTTTGCAGCCCCTTGTGAGGGAGAAAAAGCATGTTTTTAATGTATAATGTTGCATCATAAGAATAATGCAATGCACGTACTGTGCGTTGTGTCCAGCGTTCTGCGTTGTTGTGCGCGTGCGCGAGCGCGGGTCACGTGGCCGCGCTGGTTCCAGCGGGCGAGTTGGTTTAAATGCAGCGACCACAAGCGACCAGCCAGAACTAGTTCAGCACAACAAAGCGGCGCGGGGAGCCACGGCAGCCACGCAGCTCTTCTGGGGGGAAAAAAGACGCGCACGGACCGATCCACAGACAAGTAAGTGTCAGCGATACCATTTAAAAGGGTTTGAGACTTTTGCAGCTAGGATGCGTTGTGCTGGGGTTCTGGGTCCTCGCGATGCTCTATTAAGTCTAATTCTAGACTTTTTTTTTTTTTTTTTACGTTTAATTGCGTTTGACTAAAGAAATTGACTCATATTCATCATCTCGTGCCCCTTCCATAAGGACATTGCATCTTAAATTAATTGAAAACAATCAGAATGTCCACAAGTATTTACATCCACAAGAGAAAATGGTTTCATTAAACACTCCAGAACTTTTTTATTGTTCATAATGTGTAATTTACCAAATGTTTTCATACTAAACTTTAATAAGCTGTTGTTTAATAGTCCATTTATTATGCGTAATTGTCAGTTTTTCACTTTTTCCCGTGCGTCATAGATTTCAAATTTTAGAAATTATGCCACTTGAGAGATTCAGAGATCTTTGGACATCTGTTTTTTTCGGTATTTTGTTAAAATCATAATTTGATGTATGACAGTTGTCTCTGAAGTTTTTAACAATGTGCTGCTACATATTTGCTATATTTTTTCCCCCAAAAGAGCCCATGTGGGACAATGTATGCACTTTCGAGGGAATACCCCCCCCCCCAAAAAAAAAAAAAATAATATAACTATAATATTATATATTTAAAAAAAAAAACTACTTATGTCTACTTACTACCACTACTATGTCTCATATTTTGGAACATAACTGGTTAACATGGACCCTCGATCGAGTTTTTTATTGAATCTTGTTCCGAGGAAACCATGAACTCGGGTTCATCAGGAAGTTTTAAAAATGTACTCCCTGATATTTACCAAAGGGAGCATCCTACTTCTTTTCCTCATCTTTAGAGGGTTTTGTCTTCTTATGCAAATAGGTTTATATTCATCCATACTGAAGAGGTGCCTGCCCCCAATGCACAGCATGGGATCTGTGTTAGGTCCTTTAAAAGAAACGAAAACGGGCAAGAACAGGCTTTGTTTTGGGCCAATGAATCAGTATTCCTTTGACGGAGCGCTAAAGGCTTTTTGAGCGCTTGGCCTCACCCTCCGCATGGCTGGAGCGCAGAGAAGAGGCCTGCTGAGAGCGGCTCTGGCCAGACAAAAGTGTTACCCAGCAAAAGCCCTGCACATTTATGACTGAGAGAAGAATGGGGTCCGCGCTGCAGGCTGGATGTGGGGGGTTCTTTAACAGAAAGCACGGGCGAAGATGCAATCTCTCGCTCTCTCTCTCACTCAGCCGAGACGAAAGGGAAGAGAGAAATTCCTGGGGCGTATGGTGCCGTCATGCATTCTTCATAACGTGCACGGCGCTTTAGTGCAGCACGTCCTGAAGCTGCCTCCTAATAAAGCGGAGACGCTTCTTCTCGGTATCTGGCTGCAATTACGTGCGCCGCAGATGTGTTTCTGGGGGGCGTGCATGTGCTGAGAGCCGCACACCTGGCGAGACCCGCTCGGCTTGGAGCAGCGCGGACTAATTACAGGGCTCGGCGCCGGAGTCACGCACACGTCAATGCCGAAGGCGCCTCGGGCGGCGATGTTGAGTTCCGCTTTACCTCTTGTTACGTCATTTTTGTCGTGGTGGCTTATTTTTGTCTGGGCAGGATGCGAGGCGTGATCTCGATAATCGCCGTGCTGCTGGTGGCTTTGGGGATGACAGCGGGTGCCAACAGAAACAAGAAAGGTCAGTGTGAGGGGATTGTAATGTGTGTGGATGTTGAGGTTGCACATGCAGAGACACTGACGCCGGTTGGCTTTAACGTGCGTGGTGTGTTTTGGCACAGAGAAGGGGACAGAGTGCACAGAGTGGAAGTTTGGGAAGTGTGTTCCCAGTGCTGGAGACTGCGGGCCTGGGGTCCGAGAGGCCACCTGCAATGAACATACCAAGAGGCACAAGTGCAAAGTCCCATGCAACTGGAAGAAGGACTTTGGTGGTAAGAGGAATACACATTAATATAAAAAAAAAAAAAGTTTGGAAACATTTACTAATTGGAAAATCTGTTGGTTTTTTTTAGCGGACTGCAAGTACAAATTTGGCCGCTGGGAAGAGTGTGACAGTGCCACTGGCACCAGGAGCCGGTCTGGAACTCTGAAGAAAGCTCTGTTCAACCTGGACTGCCAGACAACGATCAAGGTGTCCAAACCTTGCACCCCAAAGAGCAAGCCCAAGACATCAAAGAAGGTTAAAGGGGTAGAAAATTAAAAAGTGGCGTTGGGTGAATCCTTTTCTCCTGTCTGTATAAAGCAGTACAATCCTTTCCGAAGCATGAAACAGGAGATGAGAAAGCATCACCAGACAAAATATTATTTCTGCTATTTTATTTTAACTGTGGATATCATACTTGCTTTTTTGAAATTCTTTCAACAGACATGAATAAATTGTAAGATCTCGGGACATTGTCTTAACCCAGTAACATTTGACTTTACTAAAAACGTATTTGTTATGCTTCCCTTTTGGGAGGGTACTGTCTGTGGATGCAAATGAGACAAAACTGGACTATTTACTTCATTTTTATCTGACTCATGGTTTACATTTCTAAAGCAGTAGGAGACACATTGTGGAATAAATACATTTTGCAAATGTACTGTACAATGCAATAAAATTGAGACAAATAATTAGTTCTGTTGATGTGAATAGAATAACACAAATAAAAGTGTATTTTTAATTACAACACGTTTTGCTTTAGTGATTGAAGGCTTGGATAAAGGTTCTTTATCACCAAACCTCTTGTCCGCTTGTCCCCTCTTCAAGTTGCCATAAAAAGGCATCAGATACATGATTATTGGCCAAGAATGTGAGCGAACACGTACAAGGAATTCTGGTTGATGGTGTCTGTCAAACACAACAGTATAATACAATAAAAATATACAATATAGTCTTATATATACAGATAAATACAGCGATTACAGAATCAATACCAGAGTATAGATACATTAGGCAATATCCAGTCATAAAATATATATATATTAATCATATAATAACTGATTTAAAAGTACCGATTCCATTTCCCCTTCTATCACTGTCGGTTTTTGGACTTGTTTGCAGACCCCATGTGACACCCTTTAGGCCCCTGACTGCATGTTCTGACATGTTTAATGGCCCATGCCATCAGGTGACAATTAGAAATGTGTAATGCCTGACAAATTGCATTTTTACAACTCTGCACATGCCCCTGCCCCTCCTTCAACTTTCAGCTATTACAGTTAATGCAGTTAAGAGTTCCAGTGCCCTGTGAAACAGCGTCATGTCTTTGACCTGGTTTGATTGCTGACAGACAGGTAAGTCTCGCTCACGTTTGTCACTGTAGCCTTTAAAACATCAATTCAGTCCTCCAGCAGTAGCCCACCATGACCTCGCTTCAAGCAAATATACATTTACCAGCTTTAACAACTAGAAAAGAATTACATGATCATTATTCTATGTACACATATCCATATACCTGATGCATTTGTAAGGATGTCATCACAAAGAATACTACACACACACATTTTTTTATATTACAGATGAACAGGCTGACTTAAAGGTATGGAAGGCAGGGGAGTGGACACCATACCTATTTCCAGCATCATTTTTCCAAAATCTGGGATTCTATGTGATGTCATAAATATTAACTCCCCGACCTCAAAACAAATGCTGTATTTTTGATGTATTTTTTGATCAGACGCCCCTCAAAATATCTGCGCCAGGTCCTGGTGTTTCAGTTTTATCCTGTTTAGTCTGAACAAAGACCCCTTTTCACTTGCATCCTCCTGTTCCCCATTCATGACAGAAGTCCAGTGTATTCCAGGGGGACATTTCCAAAAAAATGTACAGGGTAATCATTTTTATTGTACTCCGCCACAAATATAACAAGCCATCAGCAGCCACAAAAACATCAGAGTATTTTAGTTTTTATTCATTTATTTAGAACTAATGTTCTTATACTGACAAAGCAGGAGTTTTTTGAAGGTCTTTTTGAACGTCACATTACAGAGCGCATAGCAGGCAGGGTTGATGGTGCTGTTAACGTAGCACAGCCAGTATCCGACAGTCCAGATAGTGTCAGGAATGCAGGAGTGGCAGAAGGTCCCAATCAGCACCATGACATGGTACGGAGTGCCTGTTATAATGAATGCAAGCAGGACAGCCAGGATGATCTGGGTCATTTTTCTCTCTCTAGCAGCCCAAGGCCTCCTCCTGTTCAACTGAGCAGCTGGACTGAGGTCATGTGCAGGAACAGAGCCCGGCTCATTTGTCCAGAATGGTCTGATGATTTCAGAAATAGGACATCTGCCTTTGCCAAAGTATTTGGTGGAAAGGTTCATGTTGGGTCTTACTGCTAAGGAAATGGAACATGGATCCTTTGCAGAAGCATCGCTGATGGCCTGACTTGGGCTGAAATTACCGTCTTTACTGGCAGGCGGGCCTTTCTCCACATTCGTGTGGATGGTGCAGTTGGCATTTAGAAAATCTTCCTGTCTGTTTGGGACAGGTAAAGGATTTATATTAGCAGAGGAAGAGTCTGCCTGACTCTCACAGACGGAGTTAAGCCTGGACAGGCGTCTATGGCTGGCCAGCGCGATCCGGGCGTAAAGAACGGTCATGGCGATCACAGGGAGGTAGAACGACGTGAGGGCGGTAACCAACGTGACAGCAGGGCTGGAGAGGAGCTGAATGTAACACTCCCCCGTCCGCACCGCGCGCCTACCCTCACTGTGCTGCCACGTCAAAATAGCCGGTAGCCAAAGAAGCAGGGACAAGAGCCAGCCTGCCGAGATCATAAGTCCAGCGAATTTTGGAGTTCGTCGGGCAGGGTAGGTCAAAGGTCGCGTTACGCAGAGATAACGATCCAAACTGATGATCAGAAGGTTCATGTTTGAGGCATTGCTGACCACATAATCCACTACCAGCCACAAGTCACACACCACGACACCCAGTGGCCAGTAGCCCTTAACTTTGTAAACCGTGTACAGGTTCATGGAAAAAACGCCAATTATCAGGTCAGCACAAGCTAAGCTGAAGAGGAAATAGTTGTTCACTGTCTGGAGGCGGCGGTTGACTCGGATGGAGATCATGACTAGCATGTTGCCGGCAGCCGTCACAAAGCTGAGAGCGCCACTAACAAAAACTATGATGAGCATCTCCGTAGTCCTGTGTGGACACCGGGGTCTTCCTATTACCCCGCAGGAGTCATTGGTCAATGGGACAGTCCCATTCAACTCTGACACAGGGTTTGGAAAATGAGCCTGAGGATGAAAAAACATGGCAAGATATAATAATAACTAGTCATCCATTATAAATATCACTGAAGATTAATAAGTAAGAATAAGTTAATGTTTGCATTCATCATTGCATTTCCATTAGTATTTATTTGCAATGTAAAAACTGATGAAGCAGGTTATATTGTTACAAGGCAATACAAGAAATACTTAACATTTTGACTACTTAACAAGTATCCAATTAAAATAATAGTAAATTATTAGAGAAATAGGAAACGTACCATTTCCGATTTGGCTTTTTAACGTGCAGACAAAAAGAAAAACTATCCATGAGGCTCACGGATAGATACGCACACGTAATGATCCTTTTCCTATATCCATTATTCTGTGGACGGAATATTACAGTGTCGCTCGGGCGGGAGAGAAATTCCCCTCTGTCTGAGATCTCAGGGTTGGGAGGCAGAAATACGGCGGGATCATGAGCTCAGTGCTCAGTAATTTAATTGGGGAGATTTATAGCTCATCTAATGGGACCAGTTAAGTTCCATGAATTGATATGCATTCTATCTAAAGTAGTGTTCTTTAAAGTGGTGTTTATTGCACTAAACTATTATTTACGAATGAAAAGGGGGAGGGTTTGTCTGTCTTATGCCGTTTATGCAATGAAGGAACCTAGGTGGCCTGCTAATAAACACACAAAAATACCAAAAACGTTCGATTTCCCTTCCAAGGTAGAAACGGGGGTGGTGTTGTTATGAGGCTATGCCACTAACTAGTCAGGTACTCAGCTGTATTTATCACTTTTAACTGAGTCCAGGAATTTTTAAAAATGCAACACCACAACTAACTGCACCAGCATGTGAACTCGGGGAAAAGTACATCTTCTTTAAAAGACACACGTGAAAGTGGATTATCTGTCTCTCTTTGATCTTAAAGTTTTCAAAATGAAATGTGTTGTTTTACGCTTGTTGAGATTACTGTGCACATAACTTCCAGATAAATTCCTAGAAGCAAATTAAACATTCCCGGCGCGACCTTTCAATTATTCAGATGCGATGCAACTACCAGCCAATCAGAATAGAGTATCATTACACACCATAAAACAAAAAGTAGAAACCTACTATTCTAGCAGGGGTTCCTCAAACAGTTTCATTTACAAGCAACTGGAAATTTTCTTACATGGTTTTATTTTAAATAATTGTTCCAGTTGCTATAATTAGCAACTTACAGTAATACTGAATAATAGTACAGTACATTTTGTGGTGCTGTAGTGGTTATCAGCTTGCATGTATATTGGAAGTAACATTTACTGATTGTTTTTCAGTATACCTTTCATGACAATATCTAAAGCCGGACAAAACATCCAGAGAACAGTATTATGAACACAGATCAAAGATACATGACTTCATGAAGGGTTAAGGTTAATAATTTTAGGGCACATAATCGTTGCGTACCAAGCTTCTCCACCTCACAGCCAGCACCCATCCTAATCAGTTCTGTATTAAAGAACAAAGAAGACATACATCAGGGCAACAGAATCAAGCAGAACACAAGCTTATCAACATACTGTCATTCACTTTATTAACCTCTTTTTCAATAAACACTGGATCTTTGGTGTCCCATTGCACTTTGTTTGATTTTCAACAGTTTTCTCACTAAAATATAAAATACAAACACTAAACCATAGTATACTATTCTCTCCAGTAAAAAGCAACGGAGAAACCCAAAGATTAATAACTTTTTACGCTCTGTACCAACATTGCAATGCCACGGACAGGGGCTAGTCGTAGTACCACAATCTCACTGACATTTTACGCTTCAACTGAAAAAGGCATAATCGTCTGCTTACATGGTCTTATCACAGTTCAGTCTGCCTGCACATTACAAAATCAAACCACTCTGGTAACACATTAAACAAAAACACAGTGACACCATTATGTCTGGTTATGGATAAATGAATCCAAGTGGGCACAGATGGGCTAGGCTACAAAAGGGTTGCATTACAGCTTGGCTTTCATATACAGGTCAAGGCTGCATCACCGCAACGTCAGATTTGCAGGATAACGAACACAAAAGACATTTATTTGTTTGACAGGACAGCTTCAGTCTTTTTTTGAACTAATAAGGGTCCTCATAAGTGCCATATTGCTATACCTGTCTATGCCACGTAAATTGGCTCAAATGGACAGTACTGTGGCCGCGTAAAACCTTCAGGTCCAAATCCATAAAGGCCTGCATACACACCGGCCAAGATCTAACCACGTACACACTAATGTGCACAACGAGGCCAGACCCGAATGCCCTTCACAATCAAACTGAACTCTAGTCACTCCAGTTCTGGTCATTTCAAATGAGGCAATCAAAAGCCAGATTCAGCTAAAATGTTCAGTGAAATTTAATAAAATTTTCATACCATGATAAAGTTATGTTTAATGGTCACCACGTGATGTTACTAAGAAATGAAAAAAAAAAGAAATGAGACTTAAGGCAGCCTTTTCATTTGTAAGTTAGAAAAAAACCACCTTAGTAATAATCAGATTATGCAACAGATACATAGTATATTAAGTAACCAATGTGCAGAAGACCCTTGAGAACTTAACTGTTTAAAGTATAAAACAATTAACAAAAGTCAGTGTTTGGGCATTCAAGCTTTTTTTTTTTTTTTTTTTTTTTTTTAAAACCTCAGATCCATTAATTGTCTCATTTTTTTATTTACAATCAGAGCTTCTGTAGAAGCAAAACACAAACACAAAATGCTGCACATGGGCGTGCAAGCTACTCTGAAAGAAATGCTACAATTACCCATAACGGTTGTTCACACATAATATACAGTCATACACACACACACACACACACACACACATTAGCATACAGTATTAACTCTCAGTCAGGCTGTTCAGTGCTTCTACAGAGGGTGTGCTGCAGATGAGTTTATCTCACTGATGTAGTCCCTGTTCACCATGTTTCTCTCTGAGCTGGGGGCTAAAATTCATAATTCAAGTAAAAAAAAAAAAGAAAAAAGAGAGAGCGCAAGAGAACATAAATAGTAAAGGTCCCACGCACAGGCAGACGCGAGAAGACCACAGATGCTGACAGATGCTGCATGCTCGTGGGCAGATTCACACGCCGGGACAGCAGGACAGGAACAATGGAGCACAGCGCATGCCTACTGCTGGCAGTTCAGATCATAAACTTACACTCATGATCCTGTTTTTATACAGTTTGTCTGGTACTGGTTCCAAAAAAAAAAAAAAAAAAAACACTAGTAAACTTAAAACTCACTGGCAAATTGTTGTCCAACTAATTAAAATCAAGCGGGGGACTTCAACTTTGATTTGAAGGTTTGACCAAAAAATAAAATAAGATAAAAATGTAAAACTAAATAAATTAAATAACACAAATCTCTCTCTGCCAAATAGGACCCATCTTTCAGCTGAAAATGAAGTGTGTGTATGTGTGTGTGTGTGTGTGTGTGTGTGTATATATATATATATATATATTTTTTTTTTTTTTTTAATGGCACCACTGCTCAAGTATGTGTCTGTGTATGCACCCCGGTATCAGAGTTATTCAAGTAAAGCCCTTTAATGACATGGAATGATAGATCATTTGAGGCTCTGAGAGGCAGTGTCTCTCCCATTAAGTGCAACTTAAGTTAGTTTGATGACAGACGAGTTCCTATTGGTTGAAGCATGATTCCGGGTTTTATGAGGGAGAAGCCGTGAGACATGAGATTCTTTTACCAAATAAGGCCAAAGAACAGGTAGCGTTTATTACAGTGAGTCTGCAGTCAAGGCTTAGTGTTCACAGCCGTTTGGCCGTAAAAGCTCTGTTGTCTTGGTAAAGATGGTGACTATCTACTGTACTGGTTGCCAGGGTAATTTCCACTTCCGCTGCTGCTGTTGTTATTGTTGTTACGATTGGAGAGGAAGCTGTGGTGTGAGGAAGAGTGTGGCTGTGGCATGGCCATGAGATCTTCCTCAACAGCATCCTCTGGATGGACCCCTACTACTGCCCTGGCCTGTGGTTCTCCTGTAGCTGAGTCCGAGGGCTGGTGCTGGGGAGAGACTGTGCTGTCTGGGGCAATTTGAAATGGGTTTTCTGGTAGTCGCTGGGATGGCTGGATCTGAGTAAGGGGTTGAGCTGAGTGGCTGGAGGCCAAGATAGCAGCCCCAGTCTGGGAGCCCCGATGGATGCGGTGACTGACAATAATGTTGTTCCCAAAGCCTCCCATAGAGGCCATGGTGGTGCTCTGCTCCCTCTGCACCACAGCGGTCATCCCACCCTCTGCGATCAGCCGGCGTATCCGAGACAGAGCATCTTCCCCAGGGGCATATTCTGAGCCATCTCCTGAAGGAACAGGGACGAAGAGACACAGAGAAATAAGCAGGACAGCAAAACAGAGGACAATTAGCCAAGCACCAGCATTAACAGTAAGTGTCAGAGACAGAGCTTTCCTTCTGAAGACCTGGTGCTGTAGGTGGATCAGGCAGTTCAGGATGGCTAAAGGAAATGAGTGTCTGTAAAGACGTGGGAAAATTAGATTACATCACCAGGTAATACAATAAATGTCAGGGCTGTTTAAAGAAGCAGAAGGCAGATGCTGTACCACATGTCATATCAGACACCTTTACCTGCACACAACTGTTCAACAGTCACCATGCAGTAGAAAAATGTCTACACTGAAAGTGGTTCAGATCTGTTTATTAAACTGTGCTATGGTGTGTCACTTCAGTTGACTAAAGTTATATATCGTGCACCGGTAAAAAGTGTGGGCACTTTATAACTGTATGGTGGATGTTGTCAATGTATTATGGGCTTATCTTGGGTTATGTCCATTTTCTGCACACATCACTTACACCAACTACACATCCCCCGTTGACGTCATTAGCTTAGCTTTCTCAAATGACCACAACACCAGTTTCGTTTATTTACTTATAGTTCAGCATCCTAGCGAACAGTGAGGTACCCACTGCTTCAACTTCATTATTCATCCCAAGTTCCACATAATTACACATACACACTGTTCACACTTTCAACGTTCCTGCCTCACAGCATCACAACACAGTAAATTCCACTGGTTACAGTGCATGGAGGAGTTTACCTTGGGGGGCTGTAGTACTGGAGACAGAAGAGATGTCCTGTGGAGGCCAGTCCTGCGATTGGGCTTGTGAAGACTGCTCAGGTTGTTCCATAGACTCAGTCTCAAGGCTGATGTTGGGGGTTTGGACTTCAACACTCTCCACTGGATGAAGAGGGAAAAAATCTTACGTCATATAGGCTTTCGATTGAACATGAATTCTGGGCATGATATTAATGTATTAAAGGTCCCCTCTCAGGAAAATTTCACTTTGTGAGATTATTTAACAATACGAGTTCCCCCAGCCTGTCTATGGTCCTGCAGTGGCTAGAAATGGTGATGGGTGTAAAGAGTGCTTTGTCCATTCTGCCGTTCAGAGAGCGGCAGCTCAGACGGTTTAATCTGGAATTTGGGTTACCTCTCCTTTCTCATGCTTTTTCCACCCAGACAATTTCCCATGCCGCCCCTAAAACATTATCTCTATTGACTGCTGTGGCTTCCAAATGTGCAAAGCATTGCAGTTGCTCAGTGACTGGATGTAAAAATTTGCACAAATGTTCTTTTGACAAATGTAGTCATGTGAGACTCTGGAGAACCAGTAGGTTAATTTTATTTTATTAACTGGAAAAATGCAGACACGACTTCCTGTCAGTGCCAAACATTGTGGTTGGTGAACAGTGTCGATAACATAATTCATCAAATTACGGCACGTCCTGGGAAAAATCTCATTGTGGGACTGGCTAAAAGTGGCAGTAATTCTGTACCAAGGCGAATTTAAGAAAGAAACATCACATATAGTATTAGGGAACCGGTTAAGTACTTCATATCTACAAAATGTTACAGAATCAGTAGGAGGTGATGGTTGATGCACCTTGAACGGCCTGGATGCCCTGTGAGGTACTTGGCTCCTGGATATCCTGCTCTGTCTGTGTCTCTGCATTCTGCAGTTGCAGTGTAAGCGTTTGTGTGCCCTGCGAGGTCATGGACGTTGTGGGGTGACGAGGCTGCAGTCCAATAGCATTCATCAAGCCCATGTCCCTATCCAGTCTCCAGCTGGATCGGCTCGTTCTGATCAAGAAAAAAGGTAAATTATGTAATAAAATGAGTAAGGATTTTAAAAAAATATATATATATTGGTGCCACCAAATTCTTACCCGGGCCTTTCCACTGTTCGACTCCTGGTTGCGCTGGTAGTGCTATGAACAGTGGGCACTGCCTCAATGGCCTGCTCAGTAGGGCTCTCTCCCTCATTGTGAAAGTCCCTGTTGACACAGATGGCCAGACAGATCATAAGGCAGAGAAACAAGCTTCATAACAAAATAAAGTCCTGTCAGCAACTTCATGACCATCCATCGAATCCTTAATGAAGGCCACAAAATTGAATGGGCTTCTGGACTATTATGATGACCATGACCTTATTATGACTCAATGAAGACATTTTTCCCCAACTGAGTGGTTTGCTTCCTGTTCATTAAGACATTGACAATCTCATTAGGAGTAATTTGGCCCGCAGTGTCAGGTAGGAGTAATGAACACATGCAGTAGGTGCCTGCCATTTCAGGCTATTTTGTCTGTGGTGTCATCAGAAACAACATTGAGCATCTTAATTTTCACTCCATCTTCAACATACACACAGAAAACGGCTTACATGCTCATGGACATCACTATTTATTACATTTCTTTGCTTTCCAAACACCAGCTAAAATCATTTAAAGCCTGTTTTTTTCGGGCCACATTTATTGGACCCATTTGGATATTTTTTTTGCCCAGGGGATGGGGGTACTCACACAGGCCTGCAGATGACCAGGTCGCCTTTGTTGGTCCCATAGGCCAGTCCCATGCCTGGCTCAGGAAGCCACCTGGCTGAGTTAATACTGACATGTCTCCGCTGGTCAGGGGCCATGGGATAGACAACATGAAACACCATCTGTAAATCAGATATACACAGATAGAGCCAAAAAGTTAAATATTCAGACAATGCTGTTTTCAAAAATAAATATCAATATGTCTCAAAGTTGGTTCCTGTTTTGTTTTTCCCCCCATATATGAATATAACTGCTGGCATATTATAATGATCAATAGATAGGGCATTGATGCTAAAAGGGCTGGGAAGACAATTTGATAAACCCACCCAATTTGACCAATTAGCCAAAGGTTAATGAAGAGTGTTAGATATTAAAAAACATATATACCAACTAGCTAATAGACTTATTTTAATAGAAACTATGTTTCTTCAGTATCTATGACCTGATAAATGGATGCACTGTCTAGAAGCTTTGTTGGACCGGTATAAACATACATGTTTAAACTATAAGATTTATGACCCAGAATTAAAATTTGGGACCAGAGGTCAATCTAATTCAGGTGGATGAAAATCAGCGTCATTCTTCTCAATCCGAATTTTGCTTGTTAGATATTAAAAAGCTGTTTAGAAACAAATAACATTTCTTTTACGTGGTCTTTGATATTAAGTGTTGTGCACTTATCGAGCAATGTGGCTGAAATGAATTGCTTTGTCCATCCTTGGGAAATTGACTATATAGTAGAAGTTGCCCTGCACTGCCTCTACAAGGCCTTGACTAAATAATCTATGCTGGCTCCGCCTGTAAGACAGAAAAAAGGTGGGGAGCAATGGCTTGCTCAAAAGCTTTCCCCTCTCTTTTATCTGACATGGTGCTCTCAACCAGCAATACATTCAATCATAGCGCATGCCTGCCACCCACCTTTATGGAGGTCTCTCCACCATGGGGCTGCTGTAGGCGGAACACTTGCGCCACCATGTGGTCAGTGGCAGGGTGTAGCAGGATTCTGCGAGATGCTAGACCCACCATCACATAGCAGCCCATTGGAGACAAGCTGACGGAAATTGCATTTGGGCCTGCAGGACAAAGAAGCATTAAAAATCTCTCTATCAACCCCTTTTGCATGGTAACTTCGTTGGACAACGTTACTTACCAAATCTCTTGGTGTAGAGCCTCTCCCCCAGATTGTGAGGGGCCAGAGAGTAAACCGCCAAGATGCCCTCGTCAGGAAAATCCCGCTGACTGTTGGGTATGAACACTGCAAGCAGCTGCCCATTTGCTGAGATGTCACAGCTGGCATCATTGTAGATTTTACAATGGGGTACCAGAACATTAACAGAGGCTGTGGAGGCACAAACAGCAGCCGTTTTACAAGAGTGTCCTACATACCAGCTCTTTAAACTGACAAAAGTGCCATAAGTTTCGTCATTATATGGTCTGTTTAAAAACACATCTGTCAAACGCCCACCATGCCCTTCTAAATAAGTCACAGCAAAGGCATAATTAAATGACTGCACAGCATTTAAAGCTACCCTAAAACAAGAAGTCCAGAGAACATTTGTTATTTGTCTGTGAAGGTGCCTTAAATAACCATGCTACTTCTGTTGAAAGGCAAATACCATTGCTGATCTCCGGAAGGTCAAATTTGGTGAAGTCCCACCACTGCAGCCGGTAGGTGGTGTTGGTTATGTTGCTGGCCATTGCTGATTGGCCATCCCCAATTGATGCTCCTGTAAAACATTTGCTGCCGAGTTGAGTTTACATAATTACACATTAAGACCAGGCAGCACAAGAGGGGTCAGCTACAAAGCTGAAATACAGCTTACTTTACCTGCAAATACTCTGTTGATGGAGGAGTGGGTGGCTGCACTGCTCTGATTCCGGTCATGAAAAATCCCATACGGTAGGTATTCCGGGAAGAGGAATCGCCTTCAGGATCAACCACATTGGTTATCGATATTCCAAAAAAGTCAAAACATTCGTAACAATTATAATGTAGGCCTAAAAATGTAAAACAGGATCTAATCTTAAAAAAAAAAAAAAAAAAAAAAACCATTAGAGTATGACGCACCGAGGCACAAAGCGGCCAAGGGAAGGAGCCGACATTCGAGTGTTCCGTGGCATCCTGTGTCTTGTCCTGTCACCGGGGTCCCTTTAACCAGAGTAAAAAAAATATATGCATTTCATTGCAGGTTCTTCCTAATCCCCATCTGTGCAATTTAACTATTAGCCAGCGTGGGGCTCAGTGTTGTTGAACTTTTACTCACTCAACGTCTTCGTAATCGACATCACTGCTGTCCAGCGCTGAAGCGGGGCTGCCTGCTGGGCTGTCGGATGACGAGGACAGTGTGCGTAGCCTGTTCTGCAGTGAGCGCTGGCGGATGCTCTCCCTCCTGGACAGGTACTGGATCATCCTTTGGGCATAATAAGCAGCTGGAGATAATCTAAATGAGCAGACATGCGTTAGATTACTGAAACTGCTCTTCTGAAAATGCCATGATTTGGGGATCTTGGGAGCAACTGTACCTGGCAGGGTCGGGGTAAATTGGGTGGTCTCGAGATCCGGAAAGGTCATATCGGGAGAGGGAGATGATAGAAGACTCCAGAAGCCTCCTAAAGATTAGAGTGAAGCATTTTAGAAACTCTGGGCTCTGTACAAATATATTTTTTTATATTTAATAAATTAGACAATACTCTTGCAGTCAAAAATAGAGTATAAAAACATTATGGGACAGGCCATTATTTCTATTGGTCATAATTTTCTACGTAGCAGTAGACGGGATAGCCCAGTTAACCAGTTCATTTTAAACAAGCCAGAAAGGAAAGTTTATAAAGTGAGAAAAAATCCTTGCTCTCAAATATACACAATAATAAAACTGTCCTGTATGCAAGATGTGCCAAGTGATCACTGTGAGAACATTAGATCACAGAAAACATCAAGAATACATTGGTGTAGTCAGATCTTTTATCCGAAAAAAGTACATTTACTCTCGTCCCGGTCGCAACAACTATTCTGTACTTCAAGCTGCAGTAACTGGCACTACGTTAACACAGAGTAAAGTTAGCCGAAAGAGTTACAATTACATATCAGTGTATTTGACGGGGATTCTGACTCCTACCTTCTCAGAGAATCTTCATCAGGATTATCTACAGGCACGTCTTGGTTTAAGGCCTCCTGCGCTACCTCTTCGGTCCTCCTGGGGGTGGGCTGCCTGTAAACGCGTTCCCACTGACCTGACTCGGGGTTAAACACCACACCCATGCTCTGCTGGCCCTGCAGCCTACTGGAGGCTTCACTGGGCTCCACCCGCCTAATCTCAAACGTCTGAGGCTCTCGGCGTGATGCCTGCACTGAGTCCTCAAAAGAAGGCACTGGCAGCTGCCACTGGGCCCCTTCCTGCGCAGAGGCGGACGAGGCCTGGCTTGAGCGCTCCCAGCGCTGAGTGTCGTGGTTGAAGGTGAGGAGATTGTGACAGGACCGGCAGCGGCTGCGCGTGGGCACTGCGGGGTTTTCAGTTCTGCGCGATGGCTGATAGTGAGAGGGTCCGGGCCTCTCGGAGTCCACGTTGTTGTTGTTCAGGAGCTCCTGCATTTGCTCCTGGCTACCGCTCGCACCAGACCCTGCCACAGGACGCTCAGCATCATGCATGCGCTCGTACTCCATAAAGTATCGGCTCAAGTTGCACTGCAGCACGTTCCGGATAGAGGCTGGGTTTCGACTCCGTCCACCATCGTAAAACGGGTGCTGCCCACTGCTGGTGCTGTCGGCAGCTCTCAGACTGGCGCTGCTCCCACTTGGCTCAGTGCCGGCTGCTGGGAAGCCGCTGCCCTCAGTGGCCGATGTGTAGATGGGAGAGTTGGAGGAGGTCTCTGGATGTTGGCGTGTGGAGAACAGGTTGAGCGATGAAGCGCTGGTTCTAGGCGGAGCAATCCCGCTTCCACCACTACTGCCGCCGCCCTCAGTCTCTGCTCCACGACTCCAGTACAGACCAGCCAATCGAGTGCTGGGGGAATCTTGGCTGACGGGCTGTGACTCCACAGGCTGGCTCGGTACTAGTGTTGGTGGTCCGCGGTGTATTGAGGAGCTGGCCCCGCTGCTGTACACGCTGCTAAAGGCAGATGTCCTTGCAGACCCTGTATGGCCTGCAGGCTGCTGGGGGTCAATGAGAGTAGAGGGGAAGCTGGAGGGGAAGGGCTGTGGCTGCTCAGGATGAGGCAGGGAGGGGTTGCGTAAGGCCGTGCAGCGCACGCAGGGGCACACCCCACCCAAATGCTGTATGCAACCCTGCTGGGTGGGCCTCTCATAATGACTGGGATACTGGAAAAAAGGTATGCTGGGATGGTCTCTGTTGTCAGTGCTTGGACGGGACTGCTCTCCAGATGGGGCACCGGATGAACGGGATGACAGAACATGCAGGAAGTTGTGGAGGATTGGTGTTCGGCGCACTGGAGGTGGCCGTAGAGGACGCTGCCGTAAAAGTGCAATATCCATGCTGTCCACAGAGGCTTCAGAATCATCATCATTCTGTAAAAGAATAGCAAAAAGGCTCAGAATTCATACACATTAGCATGCATTTCTAAGCCGATCCTTGAAGTGAACTCTTACCTGCTGGATGGATGGATTGACAATAGCTGTTAGAAGGTTGTGGCCAAGTGGGTCAAACCTCACCAATCTGAATGGAGAACATTACAAAATTACACTTCCTCAAACATCAAGCTATTAAAGGAAAATTAAAATCATTAGGTACAAAAGTGAAAGCTGACATATGCCCCACCTCACTCTCTCGGTTTCACTGGCAGTCTTCACCACTGCAAAAGGTTCGGGTCGGCTCCAGTCCCAAAAGTGAATCTCATTGTTGGTAGCAATAAGTAGTAGCTGAGCAGTGGGGTGGAAGGCCAGTGAGGCAATAGCTACATCACTCTCAGTGAACCAGCTCTCGCTGCCACCCTGAACCAAAGATATGAAATAAAAGACACACAAATGACAAACATGATGATATATTAGTGTTTTGTGTCTGAGTGTGTGTGTGTGTGTGTGTGTATGTATGCATGCATCTGTGTGTATTAATTATAGCATTAATAATGCCAAACAGGAAATACTTATTTTTAAAAAAAAGGTTGTGTTTTGTGTATCTTTTTAAAATTGTATTTGAAATGTTTTGAAACCATAGTTCAAACCATGTTCAACTAAATAATTTCCACTTCGCTATAAAGATTATCAGTATATGTATTTGCATTTATGAAACAACAAAAATGCTAAAAATAAGTCCACATTACATTTACAATTGATCTCAGGCTCTGAAATCATAATAAAACTCACAGGACCACAGACATCACTTTGACAACTCACATGCAAGTCCCATATGCGGACTTCTCCATCGAGGCACCCAGAGGCCACAAGTCCTGGGATGGTGGGGTGAAAGGTCACACACCAGGGTGTACGGCGGTGTCCTACTAAGGAATGGAGGCATTTTCCAGTCCTTACTTCCGTGATGTATATGTTATGGTTCACATGTGTTGAAGCCATGAGGTTCCTGTAAGGAAAGTGTTGTGCTCTGGTTAAATCTTGTTGAGAAGACCATTGGTCCATAAGTTACTGCAACCTTGACAGTTTGATGGTCTCACCTGTCTGGGCTGAAAGCCAACAGGAACGTTGAACGAGGACTGTCTGGCAGCTCCACTTTCTGTAAAACAACAAAAACCTGTTAAGTATGCTCACCAATAACAAAACGATTTATCTACTTTAGAGCCATATAAAGCATACCTGACTCTGCCATTCCATCCATCGGATCCTCTCTTCTACCAGTAGCTGCAAGAGCCGCTGAGAGCCCAAAACCCGAGTGCCTCTCTCCCGTGCAGACAGAATCTGCACAGCATTCCTGTTCTGGGTGGCCATGATCGCCGTCCTCTCACAAAGGCACGTCACTGACTGCACAGCACACTAGCCATCCAGCCTCTGCACTAACAGGAAACACGGGGAATAAATGGGCAGCATAAGAAATTATGACAACTTTCTTAAACCAGAAAAACTGAGGCATGTCCTGTTCAAGGACGAGATGAATTTAAATACAAAGCATGAAACAGGAACAAATGGAAGACAGGTGTCTGGAACAAAACTAGTCAAAAATAGCCTCCAATGCACTGAAAAGAACTGCACCACAGAGCACGTTTGTGTGACCTCCTTTAAAGACTCACGAAAGACATTCCGCGTTGAACAAAAAGCATCAACAGAGAGCGCAGAAATTAATTGGCACGCAAGTCCACATTAATGCAAACCGAACACAGCAGGCTGCATGAATCTGGGAAAGGCAAAAAACACCCAACACAGATCAGCATTGATCAACAGTTTCGACAGACCGTGTGGAAAACGCTTTTCTCTGCTATTCCAATATGATCCACAGTTTAATAATCGTCTTCGTAATTACAGGTTTACAAGAGTACAGAATATAGCGGACAAGACGAGTATATAACGTTGAATTAACCCGTCTATTTAGTAGCACGTACATACACTTATTAGACAAGCAGACACAAAAGTTGCGATAAAAGCCAAAAACAAACTGCAGAAAACAACAATGTCCAAAAAAATAAATGTGGATTGACACCACCTAAACTGCTATATACACTCCAAATTAATGAGGAAAAATATAGATATTTCGTATGACATGAAAATCGTCCATTAAAACAATGAAATAAACAAACCAAGACATTTGTTTGGCTAGTTGGCAACATAGCTAGGTTTATTTGGTTTAGCCAGAAGCTAACGGAGGCTGTGGGGAAAAAATCGCTATCAACACAACGAAATAAGAGGTCCAAACCAAATTACAAACGGGGTATGATTTAATCCACTTCCCTATATATATATATGTGATTAAATACCCACCTTTTCCGCTGTCATATTATAGAAATTACGCATTGTAGGCTAACTGGGTCTGTTGCTAGTTATTAGCAGTTAGCCACTCGAGCTCGCTTAGTATCCGTAGACCATTGGCACGTCTGCATAAGCATCGCAAACGGATATCATATTCCTAATAATTACATTCTAATCATCTTGTGACAATAAAAATATTTTCCACAATTGGTAATTACATCGACATAATTTAATCCCGGGTGTACGGGAGAGCTCAGAAATCTAGCTAGCTAGTTAACGGGCTACATTCCTCTTGCTGTGAACAGACCAGAGTAGCTGAGCTCAGATGTGTTTCACACTTAACTAATCGAAAAGCGATTCTCGCTCACACGTTGCTGCAATGCAAGCTTAGAAATTATCTTATTGGTTACGTCTTAGGATGTGATAACTAATAATAA
Organism: Denticeps clupeoides; assembly: GCF_900700375.1. Lineage (NCBI taxonomy): Eukaryota > Metazoa > Chordata > Actinopteri > Clupeiformes > Denticipitidae > Denticeps > Denticeps clupeoides. Next base: position 12,810,320 of record NC_041723.1, on the reverse strand, counting down.
AAAAAATTAAAACAACCCAGGGTGCAATGACAAAATTCATTCATTGAGATCAAGATTCATTATACAAAAATCCACATCTGCTACTGTGAGACATTTCTTAAGTGAAAAAAAGATTTGCTAATTTAATTAGCAAAATCTAAAGTGCTATTTGGTACTGTATTATGTCTGTTTATTTTATTGCTCTTCCATATACACATTTGTCATTGCTGCGTGTTTGAATTAAAAATATAAAAACACTGACACATAAATGCAATCAAGCACAAAATTAGGATGAAACCATCTTTATTTCACATTTTAATAACGAGTCATGATTAACATACTACTAAGTCATTTGCTGTTGTCATCAAAGGTTGCTGCCATTAGACTCCTTTCAACCCCACCCCCCCCTGATGAAGTCACTATAAGGTGCTGAAGAATCCACACAGCACACAATTGTCTAAAAACACATTCAGGTTTCCCCCATTGTAGCAGCAGCAGCAGTAACCCACTATCTACCCAGCTTTATATTGAAATATTTATGTCATTTGTGATTCATGTAAAATAAATCCTGGTAGGTGATCTTGTTGCTGACCCTGCACCTGAATGTGCTAATCTATATAGATTGCAGTATGCTAAAAGTCTGATGAAAAAGTTCAAAATAACAGTGAGAACAGCCTCCGGACCTTTCAAACCTAATCGGATGTGCCTTTCTACTACGAAATACGCTTTTTTTCACACACAAAAATATTAACAATCTGTGCAGAGATATGTGCTCTGTCATTAAATCATACAATGCACCACAAGAGGCTTCATCTATAAGGCCAGCAGTTACACATCCTAGTTGTGTTTGGCACGGCCTCCTTTCAGGTATGTTTTCCAACGTTTGAGATATTCCTTGAAAATGGGAGCACTGTCGATGGATGCTAAGAGCTGCAGTTGGTTGATATGAGTAGTGTGGTAGTCCCAGCGTGCAATATTAGGTACCGTGCCTAAAATGAAGTGCCGTAGGTCATAGACCGTACCAGAGCCTGTGTCAAAAAGTGGCAACATGGCCTTGAGGGATTCTACCCCTCGACTGAAGAGCACGCCTGCCTCTTGACCAAGTTTGTCCCCTGCAGTCTCTGCAACATCATAAAGTCCAATGAGAGAATAGATAAAGCCGTTGAGCACAAAGGAACTGGGCGTGGTAGGGTACTCCTCGTACCAGTCGTATTTGTTCATGAATACCGCTTTGACGCCATGCTGCTCCGAGGTCTGTTTGAAAGGTGCTGTGGCACGCAAAGCAGCATTGAGGTATGAAGTGTTATGTGTAAGGAGGTATGCCCGCACTAGTGTGGACATGGCTTGCCCTTGTGCCATGGCAGAGTACCAGCCGGACTCCAGGGAACGGAACCCTTCTCCTAGTTTCCTGGTCACCTTGATGGGCCAACCGCCCCTCTCGTCCTGGTTCCGTAGCAGCCAGTCGCTGGCAGAAAAAAATGCTGCCCTGTGGGCCGTGGATGAAATAGTGATGTTATCAATGAAGCCTGATCCCTGTAGCACAAGCTGGACAATGCACCGTGGCATGACTTTGGTAGCCTTGACAACCTTTGTGTTTGACAGACCTACGCCTTTGCGCAGGTCGGTCAGCAGATCCCGGGTGACAGTGCTCCAGGATGTGCGAGGCCCAATGCCGTAGGTGACTTCCCTGTCCTTGAGGCTGATGAGCATGTTGGTGGTGACATAATGGATGACGAATGGAGGACCTTTCTCTGTGGTCTCTATGACTACAGACACACTCCCATTTGACATAAACTTAATGTCAAAGGAAAGAACAAAATCCTTTGAGTTGCCCAGAGGTAGAGAAATCCCATCGGAATGATCTATTACAGAAAGAAAATCAGTGTTAGCCCTCTGCAATAAAATAACAAGATCAAAGCACAATTTAATTTTTTTTTTTTTTGCATTTTGCATCAATTTTCAGTACAGTAAAACTAATACCAAAATGTGGTTCAGGTCGGGGCTGAACCACAATAAGAGATAAACAAAGTCTCGAGAAATAGTAATCAGAATTAATTTTAAATAAATTTAAATAAATAAATTCCATTTAATGACACTCTAATAACACAGTGATAACAATGTGAATTCTGCATGACATTTACACGAATACATGGCAGCAAGAGCACAGACCTGCAGTGCTGAACTGACGAGTGACTGTGGAGTGGGCCTGGTCCATGACAGCTGCGATGGAGCAACCTTTTGGCACAGTCCATGGACTGTGGTTCCCTTCTCGATCCTCTGCCTTGTCATATCCTTCAATTCCAGGTGTTCGCTCTGTCAGGTTCTTACTATAGTGGCTTAGCCCATACTGAGCTATCTGAATGGGATAAAAGTAGCCTTGTGGACCCCACTGAGTAGAGATTGGAACCCCTAAAGGGGAGGAAGAATAGGCACTAAATCACTGAGATGTATGGATCTACACACACTGCTGATCATGTGGTATTTCAGTATCTAAATGTTAACATGTCAGTATTATGCTCAGTGATGTCAATCAATCAATTTTTTTTATGTTCAGATCAGTGCTCAGGTAAGCAAGCCAGAGGCCACAGTGGCAAGGAAAAAAATCCCGATTATAGGAAGAAAACCTTGAGAGGAAACTCAGCAAGAGGAACCCATCCTCCTCTGGTCAGCACTGGATTACTATCTTACTCACTGAGTACATCTAAAAATATACAGCCGGCAGTTAACCAGTGGTCAAAATCCAAAAAAGATGGCAAATATAAACTGATGAAACTGTGGTATAAATGTGCTGACTCTGCTTCTCTTTTGGTGTGGTTTTGTTCTTAGTGAGCTGAGGAAAATCAAAAAGTGACCAGACGTTCGCCTGTTTGGTTTCTGATTGAAGACCCCCAGGATCAAAACACCTACCCTCCATGCCACTGATGCACTTGACCCTGTCCCTGACCTCCACATTGTACCCCTCAAATGACATAAAGACTCCACTGGGGTGGTAGGGCTCACGCTGGGCGTACACCTTTGAGTAGCTGTGGGAAAACTCAAACCGTTCCAGCCCCTCATACTGCGCTAGCCGTCCGTACACCTCAAAGTACTTCTCCACCCAGCTGAAGGGAAGGAAAACCTCAGCACCCTCACGTCTCCCTTTAATGGTCATGTCCTCATTAATGAGACAGTCAATCTCTTCGTATACAACTTCTCTGGCCATTGGAGCTGCCTCCGGCGGCTGGCCATTTTCTTCAACCTCTTGGGTGGGGGCAAGCTGGGCTCTGTGAGGTGTTGGGTAGGTTAGGTCTTTGGCGCACTTGTTCCAAAGCAGCACCGTGATGAGTGTGAAGACAACACAGATCACAATCAGGGTCTTGTAGTTGACTCGCGCCACCAAGCAACGCATCCTCACATCATTCCTGTGAATCCGAAGAAGACAGAGGAACAATTACATTTATATTTAAGGCATTTGGCAGACGCCCTTATCCGGAGCGAATTACAACGTGCTTTCATGTTAATATCGATGAAGCGATCATTTCTGGTTCATTAAGACCCTCAACTATGAATACAATCTTTTTATTCACTCTGTTGTAGTTTCTATACAAAAGTAAGACAAAAGAAGGTTACAAGTTAATTTAATATTCTCTAAAGAGGAAGGTCTTGAGCTGCACCTGCAGTAAAATACTCAGTGACTGAGCTGTTCTGACCTCGAGGGGAAGTTCATTCCACCACCGAGGGGCCAAGACAGAGAAGAATCTAGATGAATGTCAGGCGGGCAGTACTGGAGTCTCGGAGTATACGAGGTGCAGTGCGAGGTGTAATAAGGGCTGTGAGGTAGGATGGTGCTACTCCATGTTTGGCTTTGTAGGCCAGCATCAGTATTTTGAACCTGATGCGTGCAGCTACTGGGAGCCAGTGGAGGGAACGTAGCAGAGGGGCGGTGTGGGAGAACTTGGGAAGGTTGAAGATCAGTCGTGCTGCTGCATTTTGTAGTAGTTGTAGAGTTCGGATGGTACAGAGAGGTAGACCTGCTAGAAGGGAGTTACAGTAGTCCAGTCGTGAGATTACTAAGGACTGAACCAGTATCTGGGTGGCCTGTGTTGACAGATAAGGACGGATTTGTCTGATATTGTAGAGAAGGAATCTACATGAGCGGGAAAGATTGCTGATCTTTGCAGGAAAGATTCGAGAAGGAGAGTTGGTTGTCTATTGTTACTCCAAAGTTGCGGGCTAGAAGGAGAAGGAGAGAGCTGCGAGTTGTCCAGGTAAGTAGCAAGATCCTGATGTGGTGAAGAATCTGCTGGAATTACCAACTCACAACTTCACAACAGTCATGCTAGCGAGCGCATGCAAGCCCCCTGCTTGCGTTTTTCTTTCTGTTCACTCTTCTGCAGAAATGTTCCTGCAGTTTCTTTACAAAACCTGTCCCCATCCCAGAGTTGGCTTAGCGTGTATTGTCAGCAAAATATTTTCACACAGATATCGCTTTTACTCCGCCAGAGGCTGCTGTCATATGCAAACTATACTTTTTATATTTAGTGTCACCAGGGGGTGAGGGTCGGAGGGGGAATGAAGTGCAGGCACAGGACATCAGGAATATAAGGATTTATTCTTCTAAAAAAACAAGAACAAAGGGAACAATCTAAAACAAACCCGCCCGCGTGTGGTGATTGCCAGGACTGAAAACAAACAGAAAGTCAGTCTCCTGAGCACATTAATGCAGCCGCGTCGTCCTGCTCACTCCTGCTCAATAATACTCAGATGGGCGTGGTCTATCAGCCGCATGAGCGGCCGCCGCGTGAGCCTGGCCCCGGGGCGTCACATTTAGCAAGCGAGGTCTGGAGAAAAGCTTCATGCAGATCATGCAAGACACAATTACAGATGACATACTGGGCAGTGGTGGCCTAGCGGGTAAGGAAGTGCTCCCGTAATCACAATCCCGAACCGCCGAGGTGCCACTGAGCAGAGCGCCGTCCCCACACACTGCTCCCCGGGCGCATGTCATGGCTGCCCACTGCTCACCATGGTTAAAAGCAGAGGACACATTTCGTTGTGTCACTGTGTGCTGTGCTGCAGTGTTTCGCTTTTGTACAGAGCTTCAAAGCAAGATTTCATTCACATGGGACAGCAGTGATTTTGATCCACGAAGAAAAACTAAAATTCTGCTATATACCTTTATAACCTACTGGGTCAGACCCAGTCCTGAGTGGCTAGAGAGGGACTGTTCCTGCTAAATTGCCATAAATGTAAATATGCATCATGAAAGGGCTGAATGAATTAATTTGCATGCACTTACTCTCTTTAACATGTATCAGTTCTTTTGAGACATCACGTATTTTGTTTTGTCATTTTGTGTATAATACGTCACGGCACCACTGACATCTGGCCTCATGTTGTCCAGAATACAGGCGAAAAAAACCCTCGCTTTGGGATATTCAGTAAAAGAGCCAACAGCCGCAATACAATTCACAAAATTGTCCATTTCGCACACTAGTCTGGATATGTATGCCACAGGAAATTGCGACAATGTGACATGCATAAACCACAACACGCGCTACAATGAAACAAGACTGTCACGCAGAACTGCAGCAGGGTGAAAAAACTACCGACACACACACACGCACACACACACCTGTGACGGGCTGTCGCGTGAAGTTTAAACAGGGTCTTCGACGACAATATAAACTGGTGGCATCATGCAAACGTAACACCAGCGCTTCGGGTCCATTTTTCTATTTGTACAGAGGATATTCGGCCGAAGGGACGGGGGGGAGGGCGTATTTTTGTGAACCAATAGAAGTAGACAATTTAGTAATCGACGTGCAGATCAACCAATCAGCAGAAGGACACTGTTGCGGCGCCTGTAATCTGATTGGCGTAGGTGGACAGTGCTGGCGGACAACGTGAGAAGCGGGACGCTGCTTGCAATGACAAAATATAAACCAAAGACACGAGGACACCCAATGAGTGTTCATGAACAACAGTGACAATGGTGAAGATTTATTTATTACAAAAATGCACAGCCCATATTGTTCAACAGATGACAAACAAGTAAGCACAGAATAAAATGACCTGCTAAATTTGCAGATCCAGCACTTAAACATTAAATTAATACCCAGACATGCATACATCGACAAAACCTCTTGAAGCATTTATTGCAGTAAAATGGGACAGCAGTGATGTAAACAGCTGGCAATAGTTAATAATAGCTGTAAAATAGCTGTATTATAATAGCTGTAATAGCTCACAGTATAAAAGTTCACAAATGGTTCTCATTATTAAGAATTTACCACAAGATGGCATTAAAGTATCTCAGTGCCCTGTCCAGGTCACTCATTCAACAGTAAGACTCTTAGGGCTCCTTTTTGCATTGTTATAGGCACTATTGTTTCAAACTACAGCATGTCAAACATCAACATTATCAATTTTACAGAAACAAAGCATATTACAATGATGCAAATGTGTATACAAATAGGACATTTTGATAATCAAAACTGCAGTACAATGATTCACACATAATCTTACATAACATTAAAGAAAGTTAACAGAAACATACAGAAAATACAAGTATGAGTATTTTCTAAACTGTACTTTAAGATAGCTGTTAATAACCCCATACCGTAATTGTTTATTTGATAGTAGGTTTCAGATGTTTTGTACCTTGTAAGTAGGCAAGGAATCAGAAAATGTGATGTTCTATGATAAAAAAGACCAGATGTACGGATTCCATAAAAATAAAATGCATGTGTAAGTGCCAAGATATACATATAACTGATATCAAAAGTTAGAGTTAACAGGTTAGTGTACTGATGTAGATCCGTTTGCTGAAGAGTTTGTAGGTTAGCCTCATCAGAAGTTCTCTTTGTAAAATTTGAAACTAAAATGCTCACATTGGGCCTTGATGAGCTTTGCCAGTGCTGGTGAGCCACAGTAAAATACATGGACCTTCCCTTTCTTTTCTTCAGCCACTTTCTGAAAAACCTGAGGTTCATTCAACACGGGCTCATTACTGAGTACTGAGCACATATTTGAGTACATATTGAGTAAGCAATATATGTGAGCCAGTTGCAGATTAAATGGATTATAAAGTACTTGCACACGTTTACATATCTAAATATAATGGATGGCGTGGAGAATGGAAGATTCTGTTACTCTCATTATAGGTAGGGTTTCATTTTTCAACTCACCTTGCTCCAGTCGGGTCTGCCAGGTTGAGTGCGTGTGCGCAGGCCAGTGATGGAATCTCTCTTCTCCTTTTTTGCAAGTAGGTCCAAAGCCATCTGCAGTCCAATAGCCTTCATGTCATTCTTGCTGAGCGCTGAAGTCATATACATATGCATTTCTAGAAAGCGACCTGAAGAATATTAAGACACAAGAAGAAAAAGCGACGTCTGAATATAGTTGCTGCAGTCTTTATAATGCTGATTCTTCTCTGTTCACTCACCCTCTGGTTCCTCATCAGCCTGGTCCATCTCTAGCTTGGTCAAAAGACTCACAAACCACTCAAAAGACTTCTGGTCGCGGTTGATCCATATAAAATCCACCTGAAACATCCACATGATGTCATGATTTAGAGAATCCTGCTGATTTCTGCTCAGTAGACTCACCTTTCTAAGCTTCATTTCATTGTCCTTAATGTTCTCACACCAGGAATAATTGCAATTAGGGCAGTTTTGCTTCCTCATTCGATACCTACAACAGAAATAAACCTGTAGTTACACTGTATTCAATTAAAGGGTCACTTAGAGTATTTCTATTTTTATGTTGAACATACTGATCCATTTAAATTTCTGTCAGGCTGGGGAAATAGAAATGTTGGTAGATTTGATGTCTCACCTATACATAATGCTCTGTAGGATAGACGCAAAGGGTGTGATCCCAATGCCAGCACCTATTAAGACAGCATGTTCAGAGGCAAAAATCTGTCTGGTAGGTGTCCCATAGGGCCCATCTACATAACACTAAAAAAAAAACATGTATTAAAAAAAGGATACAACGTCTATTTACATTTATTATCTATGGTTTAGGTTTTGACATTTACCTTAATGTTACAGTATCTATGGTTCTCACTTAGTTTCGCTGAGATCTGAAAGAATTATGTATTGTTGCACATAATAATATTATATTGCACATAATATTATTTTAATAATATTATATATTGTTTTAAACTGTGATTTTTAATGTACATTTATATATATATATATATATATATATATATATATATATACACACACACACACACACACACACACACACACACACACACACACACACACACACACACACACACACAGGAAGTGCAGAATTATTAGGCAAGTTGTATTTTTGAGGAATAATTTTATTATTGAACAACAACCATGTTCTTAATGAACCCAAAAAACTCATTAATATCAAAGCTGAATGTTTTTGGAAGTAGTTTTTAGTTTGTTTTTATTTTTAGCTATTTTAGGGGGATATCTGTATGTGCAGGTGACTATTACTGTGCATAATTATTAGGAAACTTAACCAAAAACAAATTTATTTTTACCAGTGAAACCAATATAACATCTCCACATTCACAAATATACATTTCTGACATTAACAAATCAGCGACCAATATAGCCACCTTTCTTTGCAAGGACACTCAAAAGCCTGCCATCCATGGATTCTGTCAGTGTTTTGATCTGTTCACCATCAACATTGCGTGCAGCAGCAACCACAGCCTCCCAGACACTGTTCAGAGAGGTGTACTGTTTTCCCTCCTTGTAAATCTCACATTTGATGATGGACCACAGGTTCTCAATGGGGTTCAGATCAGGTGAACAAGGAGGCCATGTCATTAGTTTTTCTTCTTTTATACCCTTTCTTGCCAGCCACGCTGTGGAGTACTTGGACACGTGTGATGGAGCATTGTCCTGCATGAAAATCATATTTTTCTTGAAGGATGCAGACTTCTTCCTGTACCACTGCTTGAAGAAGGTGTCTTCCAGAAACTGGCAGTAGGACTGGGAGTTGAGCTTGACTCCATCCTCAACCCGAAAAAGGCCCCACAAGCTCATCTTTGATGATACCAGCCCAAACCAGTACTCCACATCCACCTTGCTGGCGTCTGAGTCGGACTGGAGCTCTCTGCCCTTTACCAATCCAGCCAGGGGCCCATCCATCTGGCCCATCAAGACTCACTCTCATTTCAGCAATCCATAAAACCTTAGAAAAATCAGTCTTGAGATATTTCTTGGCCCAGTCTTGACGTTTAAGCTTATGTGTCTTGTTCAGTGGTGGTCGTCTTTCAGCCTTTCTTACCTTGGCCGTGTCTCTGAGTATTGCACATCTTGTGCTTTTGGGCACTCCAGTGATGTTGCAGCTCTGAAATATGGCCAAACTGGTGGCAAGTGGCATCTTGGCAGCTGCACGCTTGACTTTTCTCAGTTCATGGGCAGTTATTTTGCACCTTGGTTTTTCCACACGCTTCTTGCGAACCTGTTGACTATTTTGAATGAAACGCTTGATTGTCCAATGATCACGCTTCAGAAGCTTTGCAAGTTTAAGAGTGCTGCATCCCTCTGCAAGATATCTCACTATTTTTTACTTTTCTGAGCCTGTCAAGTCCTTCTTTTGACCCATTTTGCCAAAGGAAAGGAAGTTGCCTAATAATTATGCACACCAGATATATACACCCCTTCTCATTACAGAGATGCACATCACCTAATAAGCTTAATTGGTAGTAGGCTTTCGAGCCTATACAGCTTGGTGTAAGACAACATGCATGAAGAGGATGATGTGGACAAAATACTCATTTGCCTAATAATTCTGCACTCCCTGTATATATATATAAAAAAGATATCAAAGAGTACACACCTCTCTCAGTGGTGGGGAATCTCCTTGCTCTGCCTGGACCACCAAATCCTCGTGAGGTCTGGTGTGGGAACCATTCATTCGATACAGTGTCAGCTCGATGGCATCATCCTTGTTAGATGCCACCGTGCCATTGCAGTTCATGGACTTTTTAAAGCGTTCCTCCTGCAGAAGACATACTAAGAGCATTATCTTAGCATAATCTCACACAATTGCAGGAATATTGATTCAATGACAAAATAAAAGAAGAACCTGTGCTTTCTTTTGATGTTGTCTGTTTCTCAAACTGGTAGTAAGCCTCTTTGTACTCACGGTCTGACATTCTGGTTGTCTGAAGTACTCAAAGAGTCGATTTGTCCACTGACCCATGGAACGGATATGGAGCCACATAGTGTCTGGTTTAAAAAAAAAAAAAAAAGAAATTCAGACAGCTTTCTTGTACTTCTTGAAACTTTACACCAGATGTAATGCCATGTGGAATTTTCTAACTGCATTAGAAGTGAAAGTCTGTACCTTGCTGTTCTGGGGCACTGCTAATGGTGAATGGGTGCCACTCATACTTAGCAATGGCTGGTATGTTGATGTAGACATAGTCACCAGGTTTGAAATGAAAAAATGGAGGTCGCTTAATCACAAGGTGAGTTACCTTTAAATTTAACAAAGATATTTGAACACAGCTATGAGTCAAGAATTTAAACGTGATTACTGGTTACTGAATGAAAACTGATTAGAGTTAAGAACCTTGGATGGAAGCAAGTTGACCTCAACAATGTAGAGTCCACCCATGCGCGACACTGCAATGCCCACAATCTTCTCCAACAAGAAGATCATGCCTGGTACAACAAACCACTTCCAGAAGTTGGCACAATGAATTATCAGCAGGATCCATACCCAAATGTAGGAAAGGTGGGTCCAGTAGAACACCTGCAGTAGGTTAGGCACTTGGTTATCACTCTATTCTGAACAATGCAGCCAGAAGCCACAACTGCACACACCTCAAAATGCCCACTACGGCGCACAAAAGTGCTGGAGCACACCACCATCAGACATATGATGACCTGCAGCACGACCCCAGTGATAGAAGCAGTCCCTTTCACCCAGCCAATGCCAGGGCGAGTGGTGAAGACATACTCCCACAGAAGGAACTTGCTACTACTCTGAGCAATGCAAACTGTAAAAAAACAAATTCAATCAGATTCCTGTGTAATGCATTATGTCACAAAGGTATATATTACAATCATCTAAGTACTACAGCAGATGTAATTTGTAAAAAAAATTGCAACAGTAGAATTGACTAACAAAAATTCATGACATGGGCTGCAGTGTGCACCAGGGTAAAAATTAGGATGGCATAGCCCACAATTTGATGCAGCAGAATGTTCTGGTCCAGAGGCAAGATTCGCACAACCCAGGTGGCTCGGAGCCATGTGAGGCAGCGGCGCAGCATCAGTATCTGCACACATAAAGCAATCATATGCAGCTCAACCAACCCCAAACTACGGCGCACTGACACCAAATTCAACAAAACAACCTTCCCGTAGCTCACCATGATGAAGGTGCAGTTGAGGTTGAGACACTGTCCACAGCCCCTGGCCAACATGTACCAGACCCCACCAGAGGCGTTCTGGAGCAGGGCCACCACGAAGAGAAGCAGGTTGAGACTAGCGTAGGCACACAGGAAGAGAAGCTTACGGCTGTTGTTTTGCCAGTAGGCTCTTGTCAGGTAGCGGGGGGTGTGCCTCTTATTCTGCTCAATGCCAGGTGGCTTGAGCCAATTGGCTGCGCTTTTGTATATAAGCAGCCAGAGAACATGAAAGTAAGCAAAGTGTTAATGCAAGAGGGAGGGAATGTGGCGCAAATGATTTCTTCAGTTTGGATGAGAGTCCAATAGATTTTGTATGAGAACAATTTTGTATAATAATATTTGTGGAAATCCACTGACCTAATGGTAAGGTTCTCCATGACCTCTGGAAAGTTCTCAAGCTCAGCCTTTAACTCCTCAAAAGTGATGGAGCCACTGTTGTCCTTGTCAGCAGATTCAAAAAGAGCAAGGGTCAAGTCATCCAGTTTCTCCTCTGGAAGAGAAATGGCACTTTCTCTGAGGCATGACTTGAGCACAGTGCGCAGCTCGTCGGGGTCAATAGAGCCGCTACCTGAGAATTAGGGGAGTTAGACATAACTCTCATTATAAATACTGGATAAATGCCATATTTGTAAGTATTACTAAGTACAAAAATTGGCACTCTATTTATTCATGTTCTTGTTGATCCTATAGCAATTGGAAATAAGACAAAAAAGCCTAACCATCAACATCATAGACTTGGAAAAGAAAGTGTAATTTATCTGTTTCATTTCCATGGATGAGAAGATCCAGGGCTTTCAGAAGTTCATCCAGACTGATGGAACTGCTGCCATCTGAGTCAAACAGGGCAAAAAACCTCTCTGCAAAGAAAGACTGTAAGGTAAAAGGGTTGAAATTAGAGGCATTAGATATAATGTAACATGCCGGCTTGACATAAAGTCATGGAAAGGGAGAACTACTTATAATAAGGTGTGTTACTCACTTCTTTAACTTTAAGAGCTGTTTTGAACTCATCTAGATCAATCTCCTTGTCATCCCCTGCAATGCTCTCAAATTGTTTTGTGACCCACTCCAGCCACCGAGCATCTTCATCTAGGCTCATGGTTCTGCGATTGGTATGTTTATACCCATATACACAGTTTGCATTAAATATATATACAATATAATAACAGTAACAGATGCAAGGAAAAAAAACATACAAGATACCTAGAATTAAATGATTAAACATATTAATCATCTTAAATTATGTTTTAAATGTTTAAATGCTCTCATGGTCAACACAATATACTTTTTTAGAAGCACAAATGAAACAAGTGTGTGGCATTAAAAAAATGCTATGTAATGCTGTGTACAATGTAATAACATATATGCGGCACACAGTCTGATGCAGCATCCTATTTCTACAAGCAGCTCATTGCAAATATGAATGTGCCCTTACCTGAAATTTAATTTCTCCAAAGTAGGTTACAAATAGTACATCATTCAGGCGGTTGCAGTGTAAAGTCTACCTTTACCTGATACACGAGAGCCTTTTCTGAAACAGATCCTTTTGCTTTCTAAAGGAACTATCCAGCAGTGAGTCCTGACACACAGCAGCTGCCAGTGACAACCTACTCCTCCCTGCTGGGCTGCTCACCCCCCATTTTCATGCATATTTTGTCTTTAATATTGTTATAGGAAAAAAGCATGATTAAAAAAACATATTTATTTGCTCTTGATATAAAACGTCTCCAAAAACAATATCTTTAGCAACGCTTTTTAATACGACCATATGACTTTCATATCCCCCTCACAATGTATCTAATGTATCAAATCACGTTGCTAATAAGGTAATTGACGACGAAACAACTAATGTTTTTATTGAAAGTTTCTTCGTTGTATTAATCTTTGGTTATGTTTCAGAACATAAATAATAGGCCTTGAGATTTTTGTCAGCTGTGTTCACCACGGTCATAAATTTCCCCTGGAGGTCGTTCTTCTTGGAACCACTAGGTGGTGTCACGTTCACGGTTCCTTCCCATTCATCCCCCTCTCACATTCTCATTATGTCCTATGCGTTTCATACTATGTATTACCAGTGTTCCTTTTAAAATACGGTTAGGTGCTTCAACTTAAACATAAACTTAAAAATATGAATGCATCAATTTGTTAAAGCTATCTAGCTCAAGAACCTCGAATTGGTAATAATATCTACGTCGCTGTTTTTATAACACTCTCATTTGAACCCGTTTCCACGGGAAGTGGACGTGATTCTTCTGATCATTTCGGCTGAGCACGGTAAACGTTGGGCGAGTGGTCGGCCAGGGGCAACATGGCATGTGCTCTGCGGGTAGCCCGGTGTCCATGTAACCTGCGCGCAGGGAAGACGTAGCTCCTCGTTTGTGGAAGCTGCAAATTTGTTCAGTATGCCACTGAAACACACCCAGCGGAAAAGGGGTCCTGGCAACGAGAGACGACCGCGCAGCGGCTCGCTATAAACGCGCAGACGCGAGCCGGAGCCCTGTGCGCAGCTGGCGGAGACGGTATTGCGCTGCTGCGACTATCCTACCTCGCCATTTTAATGCAGAGAAACTGAGGCAGTATAAAGAGTGCATTATGTGTGCGAGCTGCGTGCCAGGCTGCGAGGCGGTGTGGTTACGTAACCCAAGGTGTCACGCAGCTTCTCTGCCCACGTCCCTGACTGCCGCGTGGCAGTGGAGTTTACAACAAAGAGCTGCGGGGTAATGTGAATTCATTTACTCACTGCATCTAACAACTGTTAAATGTCTTTTTATTTTCTCGCTGTGCGTAATTTATTCTGGGGAAAATGGCGCCGGGGAGGTCAGGTGATTTCTCCTCTGCGTTTATCTGGGGGTTGTATCTGAAACAGGAAGTGGGTGTTGTTTCCTGCCCTCTCATTGGCTTGTCCGTGTGGAAAGTCTTTTGCTATTGGCCGGCGGACCTGTCGCTCATTATGGGCTGTCGTAATCGTTTCTGTGGCGCTTGCCTGTGCGGGACATAGCGCGTTTTTAATGCAGCACGGTGGCATGCCACGGTCTTGTGTTTCAGCCTTTAGACTCCTATAGAGCCTGGGCAAATACTTCTATACTTACAGTAGTAAACGAACAAATCCAACCGGCTAAGCACTGTCAATGCAAAAACTGTATTTGTTCACATACATGATGCAATATAGGTATAATTTTGTGATTATGAGGGACATAAAGTAAACAGCATATAATGTGCTGTTATTGCACAAGCAATGTGCTGGTGCATGTGCGCAGGGGCTGATAAAAGTGAGCACACACTGAACAGCACAGATAAAGAGCTATACGTCATGACACAAAATAGGCCATACCTTCCTTGCAACAAAGTGTTCAGGGAAATGTTTAAATTTATACGTAAAAATGCAAGTATGTGCTTGTATCATTGATGGTACCTCATTATAAAAGTGTAGAACAAACAGCATCTTTAATTTGTTTCATGAAAGATGCTGTTTGTTCTACACTTTTATAATGAGGTACCATCAATGAAGCACATACTTGCATTTTTACGTATAAATTTTAACATTTCCCTGAAAATGGTAGGCAAATTTTTATATATAGAGCTGAATATACAACTTCAGAATTTCACAATTCTGTCTATGAAAATATATGTTATATCTTGCACATATCAGCATCCAAGATTGAAAAAAAGAAAAAACTGTTGTAAAGATGACTCTATGAAGCATATTGGAATGTGTAAGAAATAGTGAGTTCAGGATCATATACAAGAAGGCGTTTTGATGTTTGTGAAATGCAGGCTTCAGGTGGCTCCATCATATACACCATTCAAATGAAAGGATACGTCGGGTAGAATTAAGACAGGGGCCAAGTGCAGCGGTGAAATAAAAACTGAATTTATAAAACAAAATATCTAGTATAAGACTGCTACGGTCAAAGTTGTTGGTGGATTTTGGACACAGTTTGACTTTCCAGGAATTCAAAGGCCCCAAACACAGTCTGAAAACAGCAATAATGTGTAGATAGCAGTTCCTCAAGGCCAGTGAGGAGAAATTCAAGAACAAATACCTACACTTTTTGTCTTTGCTAAATGTTCTGCTGAAGCCTCATAAGCTGTGATGCTGGATTTTTTACTTGTTGCTTATTTTCACTGGCCCACTCAGTCACCAACAGCTGCTCAAATTTAATATAAGATGATCCTTTATTAGTTCCACAAGTGGGAAATTTACAAACTCATCACCCCAGATGGGACTCTGAATCCCTGGCTTAGGAGGCCAGTGCCTTATCCATTATCCACTGGTGGTCATTTTGTGTTTTTTTTTTTTAAATACATTTTCCACAGAACATATGATTAAAAAAAAAAAACATTCATTCATTCATTTACATTCATGGCATTTATCAGATGCTCTTATCCAGAGCACCTTACCTCAGTGGTTACAGGGACAGTCCCCCTGGAGTGTCGGTGTCTTGCTCAGGCACACAATAGTAGTAAGTGAGGTTTGACCCAAGTTCATAGTGTAACCCACTAGGCCACTTCGAGCATGCACATTTCCATTTCTGTTTTTCAAGCATCTAGAGCCTTAGTTCTTAAACTGTGTTACTCAGACCCCCTCTGTAGGTGCTAGAGGAGACTGTGATAATTGTGAATAGTCACAGCATTGATATTGATAATATTGTCAGTATGGAAAAAATTAAATGCCCTCACCTGTTGTGTGTCTGGCTGTAATATTGAGTTTATCATAATAAAATCTAAATCAGATAATATACCTATGGCCAAATATTTCTTGTGAACCACTTATTATGACGTAGCATTGAGATGTCACAGCAGGAATACATTAAGGTAAACATATTATAGGTGAAGTGGGATGTGAAACATTTTGTGCTAAAACTAATATAGGGGTGTTTGTGTTTTCCAGTGAGTAATGGATCCTTTCTAAATACTCCTGGTCCTCTATTATTCATTCCTTTTTCTTAATTTTACCGTGGTGGCTTGTCTAGTTTCGATAACTGATTTAGATTGTGCTTGTGTGTGAAACAGCTCGATGGGGAACTTTGTCTCCCCTCTTCACACTCCGGCACAGTTGGTGGCATCAATGCAGCGTTTATTGCCAAACTTCAGCTGCAGGAACCGAAGAAGACACTCGGTTGCCTTTTGCCCACGACGTTGGACGACAGTCTAGAGGCTACCTATCCACACAAAATAGTTAATTGGTACAAAACGAGAAGACAATTCTAAAGTAAAAGACCCGTTGTTGGTGAGTCCATGTACATAGTAAAGAGGGTGAGGGGCACTCTTGTTTCGGTGTTAGTATGTTCCTAATCGAAACGATTTAACCGGACACAAGAGTCTTCACTGGATGGGAGGATAAGACGAGACCGCTTGTCTTAAATACATTCTCTCAACCGAACGAAATCGGATAGTCCCGCCCCCCCCGGCCCGCGATTGGCCAGAAACGGAGGCTGGGCGTTCAAAAGAGACGCTTGCCCGCGATCCGCGCCCGGCGATTGGCCGCCGGGGGTGGCGGTCACGCGCACGCGCCAGCCCCCGAAGAGATGTAGGTAGTGTGTGGATAGCGTCTGAGAGGCGGTAGCCGAGCGAATAGAGCTTTACATGTCCAAGTGTTCCAGCGTCCCTTAATCGACACGCCGCGTGGGGAGTCCATTTAAAATGGATATGAAGAAAAGAATCCATCTAGAGCTGCGGAACCGAACTCCGTCGGACGTAAGGCAAACCTCCCGGGGCGGGAGCGTCTCGTTTTATGCCCGACGCCGCCGCTGGTTCGGGGGTTCGGGGGGCGCACGGCGGCGAAGTTCACGTCTCTTGTTCTTGAATGGACTTTTAAACGCAGTCGGCGATTGTTCGTCGGATCGCGAGCGGCACTTCGTGCGCCTTCCCGGTGCGCCGGGCCGAGCAACTTCGCGCTGGTGGAGAGCTCCCGACGCTGCGTAAACGCGCCGATTGCGGCGCGGAGCTCCGTATTTCAAGTAAACAAGGGTATCTGCGTGGAGCCATATTTGTAACTTTAATCCCGTGCGCGCCCTTTTCTCACGGAGCCCACCGAACTGCACGGACCGAGGCGACCTCTCTTCGAGCACAATGGCTTTAATCACTTATTAACTTCGTCTTGATCTTTTATTTATTGCTTTCAGCCCAATTGCAATGTCGGAATTCGCGCAAATTGGCGCGAGATCACGTTATAACGCCGGGCGCGGTAATGTAATATGCATTAAAAGGGTCGCATTGAGCTCCTAATATTAACTTGGCAAGTCAGGCTTTTGTACTTGTTTGGCAATATTCTGCAACGTTGCTACGCGTAGAATGTTTTAACTCCGCATTTTAACTCGACATTAACACGTTAACTGCGCACTTGTTTATCGGAGCCACGTTATATTTCATCGCGCTGAACGTCTGTCGCGGCCACGGCGTGACTGGTTAGCCGCGTCCACGGCGTGTTCGGCGGAGTTGTGTTTTTTTTTTTTTTTTTCTTCCCCCTCCCCGGTTCACCCAGGCGCTCGCCGCTGGACCGGCGTTCCGCGCCCGCCCGCTCCGGTGCCGGCCCGCCGTCGGTCGCGGAGCCGCGGCTCCAGGACCCGTTGCGGGCATGGTCGCTGTTTTTTTTTTTTTTTTTTGCGCCACGCGATTATTTCTGGCCAAGTTGCCCGTTTTAAACGCCGCAGTTTCCCCCACGCCGCTCCGTACCGTTCGCCGGAATGAAGGGTTCGAAGACGCGGCGCCGTGGCGCCCCCCCCCGTAATGTTATTAGCTTTGCTAACGCGCTGCGCCGCGAGCCGCCATTTTAGCACTCGGCTAACGTTACCCAACAAAGGCTGTGCTAGGTGTGTCGGGCGGGAGGGAAAGCAGCGCGCCGTGCGCTCGGAACGTTTCCACCCGCGTTCCACAACTCACCCGTGCGACAATTTCCTCGCGTTCGACGACGCTCGGCCGGGTTTGTCGCCCGCCCTTCGCCCCAAAGGGTCGGCGCTCGCACGGCTGGGTTAATGCCCGCTAATCACGCGCGTTTAGTCGCCGAGTTGTGAAGTTTGCGCGCGTGTTTTTGAGTGGCGCGGGTACGGCGTGGGGCTGAAAGCTCCCCGGTCACCCTCCACCGCGCTCACTCGGGAGATCGATGCGAGTCGGCCATTTTGACTATGCACGGGTGGAAATAAGGCAGAGACGCCGCCACGTTACCGGAGCGCCCGGCAGCGTGGTCTCGCCCTAACGTTTCCGAAGCTCCGCGCGGGGCTGCGTGGAAACTTCACGCCAGCCGCTGCTCCCGGAGGTGGGGCGGCTGGAACTGAGTAGCGCAGAGTTTCGTGTCGGTGAAGTTTGATCAAGCGGAGGAATATTTTCCGGTCTCTCTCTCTTTCTCTCTCTCTCTCTCTCTCTCTCTCTCTCTCTCTCTCTCTCTCTCTCTCTTTTTCTTTGCGTGGCGCAGGTCTTTTATGTAACGCGCCGGGCGCATCGCGCGACGTCAACCGGGCGCTCCACGCACGGGGAGTGGGAGCAGAGCCTGCATTGCATCAGTGAGAGCATTGCGTTGATGTCACCTTGGAGAGTCTGCTCCGCTAAGTGCATGCATGACGCTAGCCTGAACGTAGACTCCGCGTAGATCTGGTCTCCGGCCCAGGGGGGAGAATCTGATATTCTATAATTGTAGCAAAAATCAATGCAAAAAAAAAAAAAAAATCGCGTCGGTTATGTCTCAGGGTTTTTCTTATAAATAAATTAAACGTAGTCGGGTTTTATTAGAGATTGTACTAAATGCTGTGACTCGACCCGTTCTCCATGTTTCTGCTTGTTTTAAACCCATGGTTGGTTAATTTGCATATGTCATTGGGGAGCTGCCTGGTGCATCCGTTTTGCAAGCAACACTCGTGAGTCAAAGATTGAAAGTGAATTGTCTCAAATTTAACGCTTGGGACATTCCAGTGCAGCGTCTTTCATATGTACCACGCATTTCCTCATCAAGAGGACTTGCCATCTTGACTACTGCTTCATTGCATGCCAGATCAGGCCGACATATCTTGAATGTAATTGTACTGTATTGCAATATATTTCTTGGCAGAAAAAATATGCAAGACTTTACACCAGTTTGCTTCACTTAGCCAGTAAATTCCCAAATTCTGAGCATCCACTTAATATGTCAGGTTAACTGTGCATTATTTTGTTCCAGGTTAAAGAGCTCGTTCTGGATAACTGTCGGTCGAATGAAGGGAAAATTGAGGGCCTCACAGATGAATTTGAAGAACTGGAATTTTTAAGCACAATTAACGTTGGCTTAACATCAGTTGCAAACTTGCCCAAGTTAAACAAGCTTAAGAAGGTTTGTTTTTATTTGTACGTTAAGCATGTTATGCTGACCTGAAGTGAAATCCTGGTGAAATCTTATTAACTTGTTAACTTCTTCCAGCTTGAACTGAGTGACAACCGAATCTCAGGAGGACTGGAAGTTCTTTCAGAGAGATGTCCAAATCTTACACACCTCAACCTCAGTGGCAACAAAATCAAGGACCTCAGCACCATAGAACCTCTGGTGAGTCACAGGAAGTGCAGTCAGCAATGAGATTAGACATGTCTGTTTAAATCTAACCCGGGACCTTTCATTTTCAGAAAAAATTGGAAAACCTGAAGAGTTTAGACTTGTTCAACTGTGAGGTGACAAACCTGAATGACTACCGGGAGAACGTGTTTAAGTTGCTGCCTCAGTTGACGTACCTTGATGGCTATGACAAAGAGGACAAAGAAGCACCGGACTCTGATGCAGAAGCTTATGTGGAAGGCCTAGATGATGATGATGAAGATGAGGAAGATGGTATGTTAAATGCTTATGAGAATGAACCAGAGCACAAATCCTAAAATACTACCTCCATGTTGCAGTTATTAATCGTTTATTATCATAATTTAAGTAAATTGTGTAATTCCCTGTCAAGGAGCTGATGAGGAGGAATATGATGAAGATGCTGCCCCTGGGGATGAAGAAGATGATGATGAAGAGGTAGAGGAAGAGGAGGATGAGGAAGAAGGTGGAGAAGAAGAGGAGGAGGATTTAAGTGGAGAGGTAGGCCTGTGGTAACAGACCTGGTCTTAACTGAGTTCACGGTTCAAGGACATTGCAGTTTTTTGCTAATGTAATGTAATATTATCTGGCTTTGTAGGAGGAAGAGGAAGAACTAAATGAAGGCGAGGAAGATGAATATGGTGAGAAGGATTTTCCTTTATCTCTATCACTTATAGGATTAATCAAAACTATATTTTCATCTTTAGGAAGTGCAGTGTTAATTTTTTACTGACTTAATTAGTGTGTGGTTGTGTAAATGTAATTTGAACAGTAGGGAATCAAGCACACTGCAACATGTATTTGCAAATGTAGTTTTTATTTACACACTGGCATGAACACCAAATACCTGGCAACATGGCTCTTTGCTAATCAAAAGTACAAAAGAAGAAAACCTACAGCTCATGATTTTTTTAAAATGTATTTATTTTTTACCTTGAATGAAAGCATGTGGGAAGAGCACTTTATGTGCAGCTAGTTGCAGCTGTACTAAGTGTATTATAGTTTAAATGTAATATATTGTTTTGGGTGTTAAAACTGCATTAATTAATTCCATGAGAAGAAAGACTGTCCAACTCATCAGTCTCAATCTAGAATGTTTCTGCAAGCAACATTTGGCCTCTGGGCTGGATTTTACATACCTTTATTATTATTACTGATGTGAAGAGGGATGGCAGCAGCCATTCAAATCACCCTCACTCACGTTTTTCCCCTCTTGAAGGAGTAATAAAATTGTCTGTCTGAATTCAGAAGAAAAACTATAAATAGAAAGTATTTACCAAGGCCTATGGAATGCACATTGTGTTCTGGTGCACTGCTGCAGGCGCACGTGTGTATGTTAATATAGATCCACTGACTGTCCTTTTTTGTGTCATCAGAGGAGGAACGAGGGCAGAAGAGGAAAAGAGACCCAGAAGATGATGGTGATGAGGATGAAGAGGACGATGAGGAGGATTAGACTGATTCCTCTGCTGTCCTTTTTAACTGATAATGTTTTCTAAGCAGTGAGGTCAAAGGTGGGGTGGGTTGGGCTGAAGTAAAGATTAGATCGGGTGTGGAGGTTTTTTTCTGTTCTTTTTTTTTATTATTATTATTATTGTTATAATTATTTTCCTCTGTAAACTATGTGATATAGACCACGCTTATACTTTTGTAATGGAAGCGGCTCCCTTACTTAAGAAATGTCACTGTGTTATGGATGCAGACGTGTGTACAAAGACACAAATACAGATAACCCAATGAACTGTCTTTTTACAATAGAGGAGGAAAAAAAAAATGACCCAAAGCCTTTCAGTGCATGTCAGACTATTTTGATGACTACTGCTTTTTGATAATCTCACATACCAGCCTGCCCTCTTTGTTTTTTTTTTTTCCTCTCTTTTTTTGTGTGTTTTATTTTACAGAGTAAAAGATTTTACTGTTTTGTCATTGTATGTGCCATTTAGGCACAGAGCGGGAATCCTTCCTGTGTGTAATGAATATGTGTGTGTAAGATCCCTTAAGAACCTTTTTGGTTTGTCAGAATGTCTACCATTATCAGATGTATAATTCTTACCTATGCTTGAATAGTCTCTGTGTGGGTTTTTTTTTTGTAAATAGTGACCAAAACATTTTCTATGCTCTTTTGATAATGGTAGACATTTTTGATTATTAAATTCAGTTGTAACCTTTAACTGTAATAAAATCTGAAATTGAGATTAATTGTAATCGGCTTTGATTAAGATCATAGCCAGCTACCCTCAGTGTTCTCCACAATGGGGTTCTCCAACATCCTTTCCTTAGTGGTCTAAATACTCCTAAGACAATTTTGAATTGAGGAAATAATGTGGATAGCTGTTCAGTTCCTAATATAAAGACACACTGATTTTTGAAACTGATACCACAATAGCTTTGACATCTGAAATGTGCACTGTAATATCAAGGAAGACCGATTTTGGCTTTATTCTACATTCATGTAGTTTTGAAGTGGCCTCACAAGATGTCTGCAACTATGATTATTCCTGGAAAGGATCTTTTGTGCTGTACACTGTTTTCTATGAGATGCTGGGAGGCTGTGGCCTGCTGGTGGACATGGGAGATCCACAGCGCAAACAACTGGGCCGTGAGTTGCAGTCGTTCTTTAGGTTTTTGAGCTCCAGCTCAAGCTGTGTGATTCTTGTGTCTCTGTGGTTAAGCTCTTCTCTCAGTCTCTTCAGCTCATCCTGTTGTCTGAAGAACAGTTTCAGAAGCTTTGAAGGTAAACAGAATTAATCTATGAGAAAGTGAATTCACCAGACTTTTTAACTTGCTCCTGACCGACATCATGCTTTGCTTATGATCATGTTATTCAGATAATACACCACAACCCCAAACCCTCAAAGTGCTATTGTGTGATTCTTCAAGGATCAATACAAGAGCCATGCATTAAAAAATTGTGTTAAAGCAATTGTAATATCACTGTATTAGAGTGATTTTGTTGGCACACAGTCACCTCACTGTCTCTCTTTGGTTGAATGTTCTCCAGTAGGTCAATTCCGTGGACCACCATTGCTCTTCTTTCCCTCTTTGAAGCCCTAAGGGCTTTCTGGTCAGGTCTTTTATAGCTTCCTTTTAGTGACATCAACACAGGCGCTGCCCGGACAAAGATGAATGGGTGTCGTGTAAAGTAAGCAAATGAGGAAGCTGAGGAAACAACGACGCAGACCTCACCTCGGTTTATTCCACTCAGCCACTCGTCTGGGGAGACTGCAGGCTCTGTGCCTGGTGTCATTGGGTAGATGTCCTCCTGATATGTCTCAGACTTTAAAAAGACATGACAAGCCATGACTAATATCTACAGTTATTAGATATTAGAGGCCAAAAGTATTAGCGCCCGTTATGAAATTAGGCAAAACGCTTGACCAAAATGACCATTAAAAAGTTTGTTACTTTGTATACAAATACTATAAACAACAAGGTTTAACCAGGATATGCAAAAATGAGACATCCACAATTAGTAGCCCTGGCCATTAATAGTAAGTAGTGTGACCTTCTGAGAGTTCTTTACTAAGTTGGCACAGGCCTGCTGAGGGATTCTTCCACTGCAAATTGTTCTAGAATGTCCAAATTGCATGGTTTCTGAGCATGGACATTCACTTTGAGCTCCAGCCACAGATTCTTGGTAGCATTGAGGTCTGGGCTCCGTGCGGGCCACTCCAGGATCCTGGTTTTGATATCCTCGAGGAACTGTTGGACTAACTTCGATGTGTGCTTTAGGTCATAGTCTTTTCGGAAGACACAGCAATGACCCAACCCTTCACTACGAGCAGATATTAGCATATTCTCCCTCAAAATGTCAACAATTTTCTTTTTTCATGATGCCAGGGACATGAGCAGGTCTCCCGCCTGAGGCTGTAAAACATCACAATGTTTAACTGGGGGATGAAGGTTTCTCCATTTCTTCGCCAAACATTAGCAACATCCAAGGGGTTCTTGGAAAGCAGTCCACCATGACGTAGAGCCCTCACAACTGGGTTCCTTGAAACACTAACTCCTGAAGAGTCCAGGTCTGCAACTATCATCTTGGCAGATGTCCGGGGGTCCTTGCCAACATCTTTGGCTATTTACCTCTCCAAAGTTCTCAAAATCTTGTGCTTACAGCCACAGCCAGGTTCGCTTCTTACAGAATTTGTCTCCTTGAACTTGCCAATCATGCAACCTACAGCAGTTTTAGAACTATGAATTGCTTGGAGATGGCAGTGTAGCCTTCCACCTTAGCATGAGCCTCTTCTGTCTTCTTTCTGAGCTCCAAATTTGTTTCCTTTGTCTTTGGCACGGTGAGTAACAGTAGATTCTCTCATGTGTTTAAGTGCCCTGATCCTTGGAGTCTTTATATGGTGATGCAAGATGTAGGATGCAAAATGACTGCACAGGTCTGGTTTCAAAGCTGATTGGTTCATTATTGTAGGCCTGTTATGAAAGCAAATATTCACATTGGCCTAATATTTTTGCCCAACCAATATTTTACTATATTTGATATAAAGCAAGCCTAAAAATGCCTTTTATATTACAAAATGTTCCAAAAGCTACGAAATAGCACTGTTCAATGTTCAACAGTAGCAATCTCTCTATCCATTTACCTATCTATGGTTCTTACCCTTCGTGGCACAATCATGGAAACTGGCTCAACTAGACCTCTCAAAGTCACCAGTTTGTAAAAACGAAAGACTTCACATGCACCCACATCCAGGCCACGTTTTGGCATTACTCCTAGAATAAGGTACAATAACATTGTAAAAATAAGCTAAAATGAAGCACTGCATCACAGACATAACATTATTTGGCCAAAAAACAATACACTACTAATCTGAATACAGTTTATAGAGAATACATTTGCGGGACACTTGCCTAGTCCTTTCTGTGGGGAAGGAGACCTGAACTCCATGAGATATTGGAGGTATGGCTTCTCTTTATGTATCTCATAGTATCTGATGTTACCATCTCCCTGCAAAGATTGGAAAGACAATTTCAGTCAATGTATGATCTATAACACAATACTCATAATACCCTGGAAAAAATGATACATTTATTATTAGTACAGTTATACTTACTTTGCCCGCTAAGTAGAGCATGTGTGTGTCAGCATCATAAAAGGGGAAGAGCAATCCTGAGAGTCCGTCTATCTCCTCTTCAGTGATGGGCCTTGTTAAGTCGTCCTTTAAAGAATAAAACAGCAGAGAACCATCAGGTCAGAAGATCTGTCATGGATCTATGTATGCCCTGATGGCCATCACGATAATAAAATTATTGGTCACTGTACCTGATCCCACAATGCAACCTGCCTGGTGTTCCATTGCGAGACTCCTGTAGTGATCAGACGTCTTGTGTTGCCTAGAAACACCACTCTGTTTACCCTGTGGTTCTTGCAGTCTGCCTCCTTTAGATAGATGGTAGATCATTTCCCATATTTTATATCATTATTTTTTTCAAGAACATGGTGTTTTCTTTTGCTAGTTTAGAGTTTATTCTTCATAACGTGGGTGATGCGTCATACACCAGTTTGTGTATCTCACTTGTAGCACTTTGCCTGAACGAGGTTCAATCAAACGGAGCCGGTTGTCTTTGCATGTGGTGGCCAACAGGGTTCCGTCTGCATTCAAGGAGATGCAGAGAATAACTTCTGAGTGACAATCAATCCTCTTCACAGGTCCCCCAATTTCTAAATTCCACAGGAATATCTTGAAAAGCAATGGAGAAAAAAATAATATTTGTGGCTGAGGAAAAAATTTATGTAATTTGAAGGGAGGGTCTTTCATTACCTTGTTGTCGTATCCAGCACTGAAGAGGAGCCCACTGCATGTGGGGTGCCACTCAATTAGCCCCACCCGTCGGGTGTGTCCATGCAGCTCCAGTGCAGATGCAGTCATGTTTCGTCTGAGTCCACCCTCCGGAATCTCCCATATTCTCACCTACGTCCGAAAAAATCTGCATCATCGCTCTACTCACGATACTGAATTTCCTAACTCAGGGAAGGCAAGAAAATACTCACAATGAAAGCCATGAAAGGTGTGAGAACCAAACAGCATGGGTTACATGAACCTGTACAACTTACTGAACAGTCTTCTGAGCAAGAGGCAATGACATGGTCCATAAATGGGTTCCATTTGATATCCAAAACATTGCCCTGGTGACCACATACTTTGGGGTAGTGGGGGTCAATTCGACCAGACTGAAAGAAAAATGTGTTATTTTATTTATTTATTTATTAAATAAAAAAAAAAGTCATAGAAATGCTGTAGTGTGTCTGACTGTCCACTAAGTGGTGCATGTGTTTTGTAGGTTATTCTACACTATCATGATGCCCCTCTTTTAAGCATCCCCGTTCTGGGTGTGCTTATTTTGTCTTCACTGGGAATGAGATGGCAGGATTCACTCTGAGACATGTTGGCAAATGGTACTGAGGAACTGGATAATAATCTACTAGGTAAATCTGGGTCGTGCATTCATGTAGGTGTTCCTTTGAGATATAACACCTACCTAAGGAATGTTGGAGGCCAGTTACATGGCAGCACACTATTTCAGCAGATGAATACACCTTGCCAAAACAGAAAAATTGGGTGTTCCACCTTCCTGGACAACGAATCTCTTGATCAGGATGGCTGGTAAATACCATATGTCACATTCAGAGGAGTCCATGTCTAAAATGTAACCATCAAGTGGTTTCAATGTTCTGTCTTACACGTATTTCCCATTATCTTCTCTCATTTCCTATAACTACAAGACAGTGAAGGGACTTGTTCAATTTGTGTCATCCGCGTCTAGTTTGCCCCCTACTCCTTTATGAGTGACATTACCTCCTAGTCCTGTGTGTCTTGTTGTCCACCTGTATGCAACCTGCATATATATTCACCTATAGTCTGATGTTCTCCCTTATGTATGGCCACATCCCCATTTTTCTTAAGGGGGGGGGGGGGGGGGGGTACAGCACAAACATTATTAATGACAACTGTAAAACAGAAAATAAACAGCTCAATATGGAATACTATATGACCTAACATTTTCCATTTTCTTTCAGGTCTGATACAAGAGTGAGTTGAGGAAAAGCAGAAGAAACTGATCATTGCCCAGCCCATATGTACTTGTCACACTGGCCTGTCCCTGAAAAGTCACTTTTATCGGAACCCTAACAAGAGACTTTCTTCAGTATAGCGTGAAGCGTCAACAGCAATGACGCTTTACAGAAGTTGCTATCCTTCTCTGACCAATGCCCATTTTCAAAATGTTAAACATGTGATGATGTGCTGATGTAATGGGGTCACGTGCAATTAGCTATTATGTGTGCATTAGAGTCCAACAACAATTAATTTAAATTTAAACATTATTTGCAAGAATTGTATTCCCGACTGCCTGTTCATTTTTTTATTCCCATCAAATCATACATAATCTATACTAGCCTCAGTTTTAGTGACCCTGTACTGCAGGGGGGAACATGCACCCACACACTCACTCATTCACTCACTCACTCACTCACTCACTCACTCACTCACTCACTCACTCACTCACTCACTCACTCACATGTCTTTGGACTGTAGGAGGAAACCAAACAACCTGAAGCAAACCCAAATGAGCACACGGAGAACAAATTCAGAAAGAACTAAACCCAGCCAACAAATCTGTCAAATCAGACAAAGCATTAAGTGTAGTTATCATGTAGAAACCACGGACTAATATTAAAACAAATAATATACAGCACATGGATCATGTGCTACAGCAATAAAGGCCTTACCTTGGAGACTGGAATGACAAGGAATGATCCTCCTCCTGCACTTTCTGTGACGATGGCTAGAAACTTGGGGTTGACGGCACAGAACTGGCTGTCGTGAACGCTTCTAGTTATTGGAATACCATCAAAACACTCTTCCCTGTTGTCAGCTTTTCCATAGACATTTCGGAACTTGGAACTCCTGTATGTCGGGCGCCATGACATCTAGGGGCAAACGCAAGACCAAACAATTGAAGTATTTCTTCATAGCCTCGCCTCTCCAAATAAAACTTTTATTTGTTGTGTGCATGTCTCTGGTTAATATTCACAGCTACCGTGTTAAAGGTCTTGCCTGCAGAATCTTTGAGTAGTTGGAAGTCAATAATAAATAGTATTAGGAATATGGTTGTTTGGGGTCTGACCTATGAGACGGATGCAAAGGACAATCTTAATGTGTTTTTTAAAAATCATGTCATCTCCCTGTCACTTATGGAAGCCTCTTTTGTACATGTGTCAGTTAAAAATATGCATTAAAGCATATGCATGCATTATAAGCATAATTGTTAGTCTTAATAATTAATCATGATTCGTTTTTTAAAAATATGTGTAATTGATTTGTTACATATATTAACAGCATTAATTAGAAATATGTTTGAATCCTAAATTTGTTTAATACTCTTGAATACCAGACATAATGGTGATACTTGTTTTCAGAGAGGGTAATTACAATTATTCTGTAATATCTTCTGCATACAGATTAGAAAAGTTTTTGGGGTGTCATTATTTTATTTATGTTGATGAACGAAATCTGACTCAGTCCTAGTCCTGGCTTTAGTCCTTAATGCCTCTTTTAAATGAGAGCAGCCACCAGTCTACTGAATGGGGTGGGGGTCATATGTAAGGGGAACATAGGGCAACTTCAGCTCATTTCAGGGTGCCAGTGCTCCAGCCATCAACATCAATTAGCCTTCACTGAAGCGGAATTGAGTCTCACAGACCTCTATTTAAGCAGAATGTGATTAGAATGGACAGTGTCATGGTGCGTAGATCTGCTTGAGTTGCTAGGGGTCAAGACCAGACTCTGGGAGACGTCAGGGGACTCTTTCCATCCTCCCCACCCTTAGTCACTTTCCTATTCCAGGAGCAGAAAGTTTCCTGACACACCCTGTCGACATGCACAGAATTCAGTCATTGTGTTTTTGCCTTGTTTCTTTTTTCTTGTTGGTTGTTTGATGTGATCCTAGGAGGACTGCATGAGAGAAACTTCACTCCCTCTCTGTTGCTGTCAGAGATAAAGGAAAGCAGAGCGGAACGTGTCGGATGGAGATATAAACTCTGAACGTTGCAGCCAAATTATAATCTGCTGCCCTATATTCTGCACACAAACCCAACAGGCAAAGAGGATTTACAAGACACTCTGTATCTCTATAGAGAATGATGCCTTTTCTCTCTCGCCTCCGGTCTTGACAAATGAAATTGTGGACAATAACAGCTGTTTGTACCCACAAGCCTTTTTGGAAAACGACAGGGTGCAGAGCGTTCGATCAGATGTTTCCCCATAGATGTGATTGCTGATGTCTTTCTCTCTCTCTCATGGTTGTGCTATAAAATGTGTGTATTTGGAGTCACTTTCCAGGTTTGCAGTCAGCATGTCCTTGTGTTCTATTTTTTGCTCTCTGAAGCTGGGACCAATGTAGACCTGCTTTCTCCTGTAACAACACAATCGCTTCTGAGAGAACTGAGATGTGGTGATGGAATATACGATAAGATTCTTTTTTTAGTCCCACAAGTGGGGAACTTGGCTTTGTGTAGTTGAAAAATGTACAGATCGTGTACTGTTCTCATAGTAGAACATGAACTTTTTTCAGTGTCAAGTTTGATTTATTGATGTATATAAACCAAACAAACCTGGTGTAAGTATCATTATAGTAGTGTAAAAAAAGCTTTTTACCCTCTTTAGTTTAAAATAGCATATCTACTTGAATGAGAAAAACACATTAAACCCATGACAGCTTTGGTTTACTTTTTTCAGTGTACTAATAGCAGAACATTTACATTTACAGTATTTTATCAGACGCCCTTATCCAGAGTGACTTACAATCAGTAGTTACAGGGACAGTCTCCCTGGAGGGACACAATGGTACTAAGCGGGATTTGAACCTGGGTCTTGTAGTTCATAGGTTAGTGTGTTACCCACTAGGCTACTACCACCCATGCAGAACATGACCTTTATCCCAGTATTTCTTGTGCTTGTGTATGAATATGGTTGACCGAGGCATGTGTCTGAGGAATGATGCCATGCAGGGGATTCTTTCATAGAAATGAATTTTAATGAACTTAATGTTGACGCACTGCCGTCAAATAGTTGTCATTCTTCCAGTAAAACCCCAAAATTCAGTTCACGGTCGTTTTCTATGCTAAGTAATGTGTTTAATAGTTAGAAAGTTTGCATTCTAAATGCATGATTTGCAAACGATGCAGTGATCATTAAATGAAATATCTCCATCGATTGAATGAATGACTGGGGTTTGCAGAATGAACCCTTCTGAGGGAATAATTATTTGATACACACCAGCAAATATGCACACACATTAGAAGAAACACTTTGCCAGTTGAGATCAGTCAGGTGCATTTCCTGGCTTATGTCATGCCATTGTTAGCTGCAATTTCCTGGTTCAGGCCCTTGTGTTTCCTCCTCTCATTTTAAGCCCACCCTGCTACTGAATGATGAGGGCCATTTGGGACTGAGACACAATGGGAACCGACTGGCTCAGTTTACTTCCTGATGTCTTTGCTGCAATCATTTTAATGGAGAACTTAGCAGGACGCTGCTTTTTTCTTTATCGCTTCATCTAGTGGCATTTTACGTAAAAAAATGGTCTTAATTGCACGCTACATCACCTTCAGGCTGGTAACACTGACCCCAGGTCATCTTCTATTAGTACTATATCATCATATTCTTCTGTTGGGGAACACGAGCATCATATTTCACCCTCACAGATGTGACTGTGGATAACATTACACAAGCCAAACACACCTGCTTCCTCATCTCCGCAATGCACATGTCCTTCCTCTTCTCTCTTCCCCTAAACTAATCACATTTTCATTCGATACTGCAGGTCCACTGGCAAATAGCATGTGCAAAGTGCCATGCAAAACCGATCCAGCGTGCAGAAAATGCATATTCCATGCAGCCATCTGCAATATATATTGGTCCGAACGTCAAGAGATGGCAGGCGAGTTCTCTTTTTAATGCACTGTGAGATTTTCATAGATTTTCATACTCGCTGAGAGTTGCCAGGCAGCATAGTGGTG
This sequence comes from Denticeps clupeoides, assembly GCF_900700375.1. Taxonomy (NCBI): domain Eukaryota; kingdom Metazoa; phylum Chordata; class Actinopteri; order Clupeiformes; family Denticipitidae; genus Denticeps; species Denticeps clupeoides. The sequence continues at coordinate 12,779,375 of NC_041723.1, read as the reverse complement.
CCTAAATAAACTGATTGTCTGTGTTTTTTTGACCAACACAGATTTCACGTTTTAACCCCTTTTGCTTTCTTTTTGTCCCCTACATTCATCAACAACCATCACCAACCAGCACTCTCCACACAAATCAGACCCTCACCCATATTACTTACCTTTGGCACGGTCATGCAGCGGCGCAATCAGAACACTTCAGACCGCTGTTCTCAAGACAAATCCCCCCAGCACCGATGTGAGACCACGAGTAACGGGGACAGATATAAATAGATAGTCAGACTCCTCTCCCTTTCTGTCCCGCTGTGAGGTGAGTGGGTGACGGTAAATGCTGCTGTTGCTACTGCTGCTGCGAGGTGCTGTGCTGTTCCAAAGCTGGAGTGCACGTGGTAGCACAGGACGGGCTCCTCCTTCACCAGCTCGCTCCTGTCTCGGAAACTGTGGAGGAAACCAGTTGAACGGAGGACAGAGGAGCAACCGCAAAGCTGCTTTTACTCTGAGTTGGTCTCTGTGACTGGCTGTAGACTGCATAGCCGTGGAGCGTCTCAGCGGCTGCCACAGGGGCGAGACCGGCCTGAATTATGATGCCAATTCATCACTGAGCTCGTCTGGACAATTATTTGTGCTAGAAAACGGGACACTCGGCTTCTGTCTCGGAATTCCCCTGGGAATAATCGTTTCCATTAATCCATTTGTGCAGCCAAATGATTCATCCAGCGAAAATAAAAAATATGACTGTTCATGTGTGCGGATGAGCCCGGCGTTCATTTTTCCACTGGCTCGCAACGCTCCCAAATCCCACAGTGCTTATATCTCCAAATGTATAAACACTCACGAAGTTCCATCTGAAGTTGAGAGGGACATGCGGGTACATTTGCAGTTTGTAACTTGAGACTTAACGCTTTCCCTGTCCTGCAACATTGAGTGTACCTCCTTTTCCATGTTAATCTTTTGACCAGTGTAACGTGTAACTGACAGCTCGGTGACCTGTCTAAGTGGTCTTGTGCTGCCCTCCTGTGGCCACCTCTTCCTACCAAACTTATAGTGGATGCACTGGGAACCCAGGAATGACCCGTCCACAAAATTTCTAACCAACAAAACGGCAGTTGGCAATTAACATAGAATTAAGAATGATTACCTAGAATTAAGTCAAATCTACATAGATTTCCACTTTAAAATGCTCTGAATTAACCCTGAGAAGAGCTGGCCTGTTTTTCAAATCACTACATAAGCAATAAACCACATGAAACCTTCTCTACACACACAGCAAGGGTTCTGATTGTCAAAACAGAGAACGTGATATTAGCCGAACACCTCCCTTGCATTGTGATTTATGCAGCGGCTCAAAAGCGGCCTGAACACAATGTAATCAGAGGAGTGATAGAAACAGCATGTCTGAAAATGATCTATATCTTCACTGCATTGCAGAACACATATGATGTACAGCTGCCTGACATTCTGACAGATAAATCATCAAGATAAATTATCTTCCACACACGTGTCACTCTTGGAAGTGGAAGACACATACAGTTTGCTAGCATCCCCTAGCATCGAGTCTTTCTAGGCTTTTTTAGAAATGACTCAAATGACCATAATGACCATAATGGCCTGTGCTGAAGGATGGAAAATGTGAAAAAACAGCTGTTCATGTTCACACACCTTCAGAGATAAAAATGAACCTTGGTGACGTGCTTTGGGCAGCTTTCAGAGGTTTTTAAAGGCTTTTCCAGTTCACACAAGATCACACTTCCCACAACTCTTTTACTGATAATCAAGGTCACGGTAAAAAAATGATGGTGCCACATTTTACCCTTGTACCAACCCTCAAAGAAAAACCCCGTGATGTATTTTTGGTGTGTGTCATCGTAATTCAGACCTTATCCCCAGGAAAGTACCGGCCTCATGAAAGCAGCCACTCTCATCCTGAGCCTGGTGCAGCATTCTTCATGAAGGCGCTTATCAGAACCAGCTGTGAGAGGGCAAGTTTTTGATGCTCTCACACAATTGGTCCAAATCTCCAGACAAGAGATTTAACTCACATTTTGCATTCGTTTCTTTTGGAGATTGGACCTCGGAATGGACCTAGTGGGTAACACACTGGCCTATGAACCAGAAGACCCAGGTTCAAATCCCACTTACTACCATTGTGTCCCTGAGCAAGACACTTAACCCTAAGTTGCTCCAGGGGGGGGGGACTGTCCCCGTAACTACTGATTGTAAGTCGCTCTGGATACGGGCGTCTGATAAATGCTGTAAATGTAAATGTATGTAAATGTTAAAAACAGGAGCAGTCCATGGGTCACATCTCTCCATTGATCATGGAGATGCTTGAAATCTCATTCCAGAGTGCAGAAGTCACCTGGTCTTCATTCCAGGCCATCGGACTACTTTCTAATTTCATGCTGATCCAGACCCTTTGGCGGTGATTAGGCCCGAATTCCTTCACCACACGTAGTTATCAGACGTGCTTTGTTCATCTCTCAAGTTTTCAGGAGCGCAGAGCTCACTCTATCCACCCAAATGCCTGGCACCCTTCCTCCACCCTAAATCATTCAGCATCAGGAGCGTCAGTGTCAGGGTCGGTCAGCACTTCCAGCAACTGCAGCCCAGGTCCAGACAGCAGCTGTTTGGAGAGAGTGGGTGTAGCGCAGGCCAGTATTCCTTAAAAAGTCATATATCTCGACATTTGGTTCAAATTACCAAGTGACGGCAATTTTTTTTCCAACGGCAAGACATGAATGATGCCTTATTTGCTTCTCTGTGACAGTCATTAAACTTATTTTTAGTCTGTTATTTTGGAGGAAAAATGTAATTTACAGCTAAAATGACATCAGCACAATTAGTCAGTATTTTCTTAGCCATTTAAAAGCTTTTATTTAAGTTCTTTTACAACTGACTTCATGGAAATGCTCTGACACTTTAGTCACTTTGGCGCTTCTGTCACGTTTCAAATGTGAACATATATTTTACAATACAATAAAGTGTTCATGAAATCCTTTTACAATGTGCTCAAATGAATGATATGAATGATACATGTGAATTGACTAAAACATATCGTACAGGTCATTCAGTGCAATTGTGTCATATTGCCTGATGGAAAAAAATATCAACAAATCCATATCTAGGGAACACGTTACCAGGGTAATGCTGGCTGTTGGAGGGTACAAGACAACCACAAGTTTTATTTAAACAGGCAGTAAAACAGCGGGTTGATGGATGCTGCAGACCAGAGACAAATATCTCATAAATTGTACTTGGACAATTCGTCAATGTCATTTTTGGAATAAAGACTAAACATTTATTGACACCAACACCTTATATAACATAAAAAATTGAGTTTGCAGAATGTTTGTGTTTTGTGTCAAATCACTAAAACATTTGGAAATATGTGGTGCCTTTTGTCATTCATTCATTCACTAGGATTTCAGAAATATTTCCCATTAACTGACAGGATTCCCGGATTAGTCAGTAAATGACAGGAAAGGGTTCTGTTGTTAAAAGTAGCAGTTTTTTGTCTTAACAATTTCCGACTCCAGCCTTTGAGTCAACGCTCAGTCACATCCCTCCATGTTGTGACTTCTGCCCCAGGTCATCCCTTTGTTTTCCAGTCAGGTTAATTTGACTCCTTTTCGTTTTATTGACTTGTTTTGGCCAGGCCGGGTTGGCATACATGGGGTACGGGGCGGGAGAGCAAGAAGAAGCATCTGCACCCTTTTCCCGACATGCACCCTTTGGTTCTCTCTGCCTCAGTCGCTTGTGCGAATGTGCAAAGAGAGCTGAACTACGAGGAATGCCGGAGCCCCATCTGACAGGGAGCACCTCCTTTCAGATCCGTCCCCTCCTCCTGTTGTTAGACTACGGCAGTGCAGCAGGACTGGAGTCAATAAGAGTTTCCTTTCTACTCCTGACTGCAGAGGACCTGTCCCCCAAACCCACAGAAACACATGGAGTACGTCTACAGCCTGCTGGTATTGACCTGTGTGACACTGCCAGGTAAGAAAAAGAAAAATCTATAATAATAATAATAATAATAATAAGGAAGATAACAACTGATTTAAAAGAACAGATGCAGCAGTACAAATCCACATTTGACAGTCAATATTCGATATCTACCCTGTTCACCTGCTCCTGCATCGCTGTGTGAGGGCAGCTGGGAAAAAAAACACGGTGAGTCTCTGGTGATGTTTTCTGTGCTGGGACAGGAACACTTGAAACGCAGAAGGTTGAAACCAGAATGGTTTATGCTGGAGAATTTTCTCACTGATCCAAATTCTGGCTTGGACAATGCAGATGGTGTTACGATCAGTGCTAGGCTTTCATCTGATGAATTTGTGATGAGCCTCCATTGATTGTCACTCTTAAGCAATCTACTCAATATGGTCTCTTCATGGTTTATAGCAGACATTTGCAATGGGTGCATGTGTAGGTGATTGACTGGAAAAATCACATACTGGACTGTACAGGTGTCTCTTTACTACACAACATGCATCTGAACATCCTTCAAAGGGAAGTCTAAACTCAGATTTAAATGTGGCCATCACCATTCTGCAACAGACGTCAGCATAATTTCGCTGGATGTGAGCATAGCCAGGTAATAAGTGACCACCAGTTGAAGAGTTGATTATTTAACTCATAATTGTTGTGCATTATATTAAGTGATGACAGCCACGTGTGCATTATGACCAAAAAAGATTTTGACTGGCCTCGGCCTGTTCCCTGATGGATGACTGCAACCCAAATGAGTTGGAGTCAGATGTAACTGTTCCTATGCTTCATGAGGCAGTTTGGATTATTTAAATTCTGCATACATTCAGAAAATATTTCAGTTTTGGAATGCCTTTGAACCAGTCTCTTTAAGACAGCCATTTCCTGTAACCCCCTGGTGAACAGTGGGGTTCTCTTTAATATTTGGGGTCTTTGAGTTCATCTATATCTAGATCATGTAGAGGACTGAGTCTATATAAGCAGCACCAATTATATGAGGCAAGTTGTAAAGCACACAATGCTGTGAGTTTTTCATTGGATATTAGACAGTGGGCCTTGATCTATTTATCAGCAGGGCGTAACTGAGCAAAGTTCTTGAAAAAGGGGCGTAGAGTGAAATACTAAATAAAAACTCCCTCTAGGTGGGTCAATTGCTGAAAGGATGAAATCGCCTTTCAGAATCGAATTATGCTGCAGTAAATATTTGCTGCAGATGCTTACTTCTCCAGCTGTCTCCTGTAGCCTTTGGATGGAAGCAGAGTTGCACAGCCAAAATCCCAGTAAGTGATGTGAAGGTCTGAGCTGCATCCATCCTTTCAGTAAGCGGGCTCTGTGTAGGCGCTGCATTCGTCTGGAGAGCAGGCCAGTCTGTTTGGTGAATCATTCGTCTTAAATTGCTTTATGAGAAAAGGGGGCACATAGCCACATGTATGTATCAGCTCCCTGCTGGGTAATTGCCCTTACCTAAGAGCCTTAGAAGGGTGAGCCTGTTAAGAGCCGACAGGTTGAAGCTCCTGCCGAGACTCCTCCAGATCCACCCTGTGTGTGAGGAAGTTTATTTTTGTGGGCAGGCGCTGGGCTTATATTTCCATAGGAATGTTAAGAATCTGTCTTACTTTTGCTTCTGCACACAGTGGTCCTGATACTTAAATGGCAAACGAACGAGAAATTATGTAAGAAATACTTTAACACAACATGCCCAAAAGCCAGAAATATCCAATGCGGAGAATTGTGACAGATGACTTCCCACTGACTGGATTTTCCAGAGTGGTGACTGATATTTTCAGGTCCAACGTCTACCTGGAAATTGTGCTGATACTTATTGATACAGTCTTAGTGAACAGGTCTTAATAAAATTAAGAAAATAAAATTATTTCCCTTCCATACCCTCTCCTTCACAAAAGGTTTCAAGCCATATCAGCAAGTAAAGTATTATTTAGGTTTATAACTTTATCAACAACATGTGAAATGAAAAAAGAAAATATGGTACAGAACTAATGCAGTTACTGTACATTGATCTGGACAACGGTGTCTGCCAAATTCAATATAAAAAGCATGGAATGTGTTTGAACAGATAATTTAGCAAAATGAGAAATTGTCACTCACAATGGTCACACCTCAAACCACTCCCCAACTTGAGAATCACAGGAAAATGGGAGTTTCCCACTTTTGAATATGACTTTGTTTCACTATGCATGTGCTCAGACCTCATAATCATTAGCAATAACACATGAAGGCATCAAAAATTGTGACAAGTTACAGCCATCACATTAAATGCTACAACTTGACAATCTTCAAAATCTTTATAAAAAAAATTGGCATGACAGCTAATGTTTTTTGGTTTACAAACCTACCTCCCAAGAACGTCTTCTCCATTTTTGTCCAGATTCCAAAATGGGATCTTACTGGACGTCCACCCATTAATCTCCATCTGTTCCACCCATAACTCCCCTCCAAAGCTGCAGAACCTACAAATAAATCTTCTAAACTCAGTTTTATCCATGGTCACAGGATGAAAGGATAAAAAATTAATTTGCAGGTTATTGGTGTAAAATTTGATATGGGAATTCCACACTATCAGATAGTCTGTGTGTGAAAATATCTGTTAAGAATATCACCATATTTTACCTGTTAAACCGTACCTGAGTGAGTTCAGCATCATGAATTCTGTTTATCTCTTCCCTGATATTTTTACTTGACTGGTCTGTGGGTTGTGTGAAAGATGGCTTTTGAGAGGAAGTCTTTTCATCTATTTTAGCCATTCATGATTTCCTGCAGTGAAGATTTAACTTTAAAAAGCTCTATGAATTCATTATGGCAGACACATTTTTTAGCTTCTTGGCAAGCCCAAAAAGTTATTCTCCAATGTAGTCATTTTCCATGTAAGGAGCTTTCCTGATAAATATTTGTATTGAAAGCAGGAGAAAGTCCTAATGTTCGTCATGTGCTTGTTCAAATGAAGGGGTGAGGAGAGACAAACTGCAGCATGTCTTTGATCAAATGCCATGGTGTTTTTTTGTTCAGTGTTTCCTGTTTGTTGACAAATGCACCAAATCCAACAGTTACCACATGGGTAAATGTGAATTTTTGAGCCAAAATATGCAGTACTGCAGAATAGCTTGTGGAGAAAGTCCAAACCTTTTTATATGTTTCAGAATTGGCTTAGTGTTATATTCAAATTCAAGCAATGACAGTTTTTGTCCCAAATTTGTGTCTTATTTTGGTAGACCTGCAGCATGGCTTCAACATTGACACAAAGAAGCCGACTATCATTGAAGGTGCCAAGGAAGCTCAGTTTGGGTTCACTGTCCAGCAACATGAGGCTGATGGTCAGAAGTGGTAAGATGCTACCATTTGCTTCCATTTGTCTCCATTTGTCTTCCATAATGTGTCCTGTTGCTTTTAACATGTGTTGCATGTTAAAAATGATGTGCTCAGAATATTATGAGGTAATCAACTCCTTATTTTTATGATGAATAGCAGTTCATGTGTTTCTCAGATGCTGAAACATTTCCCTTAACGTTCAAAAGACATTACATGATATTACTGTCACAATGGCTGGACATGGCGAGGAGGAAGGACTCATACGCATGACGTCACGAAACAGGGGTTTAATACATAACTGACAGGATAAGGGAGCATCACGAGACAATGACCCGACTATGAACAGACACAACAGGGTAGCTTTATACACTCATATAATTTTACACAGGTGAACACCATCAGAGAACATTGCACAAGACTAACATAAAACCCTTTCGGACTGGATCATGACAATTATATATTTTTTATTGCTAGTGGGAATGTGTACTTACTAAATTTTATATCATGATAAGTGATTGGATCAGTCAACATTCAATATTTTACCTCCTTCAGTCTTATTACTTTGTCTTAGAACTTCCAGCTTTCCTATCCTTCATATATCCAAGTTTCTCTCTGTGTGAACATCTCTAGGATAGGAATTCCCTGAATTAAGCCGGGACTGTGCTTACGTGCCATTCATGGCAGCATTTACTGAGGGAATGCTGAATAAAAATATTATTCCTGTATTCAACGCTGAGAGAATCAATTAATGTGACTGATTATTTTAGAGGAATAGTGCTGCAGTGTTGCTACTGCTGCTAGCAACAGGAAAGTTAGGGTTCTAGTCATAGAGGGGGTTGTTGTTAGAAGGAGTTTGCATCTTAGTGTCCTGTTTCATATTAAAGTGAGCTACTTTCCTATATTCCAAAACCACTTGTACCTAATCTTTTCCTAGGGGTCATTCCTTCCTTGCATGTAAAGATTATATATCCAGACCTAATAGCAGATGTATTTTTTTCGTCCATATGTCAACCTCAAGGGAATGCATGGCTATAAAATGACAGCAAACCTGGACAAGATCAAGAATCCCTTAATTCTCATTCATCAACTTCCTGTTGGATCTTGACCCCAAACAACCCTACATAAGTATCATTAGCTGAGCTAATGCAGCACACCATTTCGGGTCTCCTTCCTGTATCAAACAATACTTTTACGGTTGTACAGGATTGCAGAAAATTGTGCCTTTGATGTAACAGGTAAATAAGCGGAAAGTATGTGTCTGTCTAGCAACCTGTTCACCAGAATACTGAAGCCGCTGATGTCTCTGGAAAGTATGTGTTGTGGTCTTTTATCCTTTTGCCCCCCTCTGTGAATCCCATCCCAGGACGGGATAAAATAGGAAGAAAACAAACCTCACGGTGCATCGGGAATGTTCACAACTTTATGAGTTCAATGGAATTTTGTTTTGCACTCACGTCACAGTCTGCAGCCTTTTCCAACTGGGATCAAATGATCTGCAAGTGTCAAGTCACATGTGGTATCATCATTTAATTTGAAAAGTCTTTTTTCCCAGTGAATTGTAGACAGTGCATTTGTGCAGTGATACCACTTCCCTTAATGCTGCCAAAGAATTTGAATTATAATACCTCTCTTATAATACCCCTCCCAGTGCCAAAGAAGTCAACCGTGTCCTGGCTCAATGACTACCGGCTCAGAGTACTCACACACATCATTATGAAGTGCTTTGAGAGGCTGGTTCTGAGGCACATGAATACCCAACTCCCACAGAATCTGGACCCACTTCAGTTTGCCTACTGGCCAAACCCTCTCCCAGCTTGACAAAAAAAGTCACTTATGCCAGAATGTTGTTTATTGACTTCAGCTCAGCATTCAATACTGTCATCCCTCAGAAGCTTGGACCTGCTGGGAATAAACTCTCTTGAACTTCCTAACATACAGGCCTCAATGTCCTCAGACTGAGCACAGGTTCCCCACAGGGATGCTGCTCATCCCACTGCAGTTCACTCTGCTGACACACGACCGTGCTGCACAGTACAGTTTGAACCACATCATCAAGTCTGAAGAAGACACAACAGTAGTGGGGCTCATCACCAACAACGATGAGCCTGCATACAGAGAGGAGATAAAACATCTGGTGGATTGGTGCTGGAGCTCCAATGTCACCAAGACCAAAGAGATGGTTGTCAACTTCAGGAAGAAACTGACTGCCCCCCCACCCCACTGCACATCGATGGATCTGCTGTTGAAGTTCCTGGGTGTGCACAGACGACCTCTCCTGGAGCCTCAACACCTCATCCACCACCAAGAAAGTCCAACACTGTTAAACTCAACATAAATACACTTCCAGCCTTATGCACCTTTGCACATCTCAACTCATTTTGCACATTCCTGCACATGTCTGTCTTCTCTTGTGTGTCCTGTTTGAAATATCCAACATATCAACTTGATATCCATCCTACATGATGTTGTCCAGTTATGTCCTGTTCGACCTGTTCATTGTACAGAAAAGTTTCACTTTTCACCTATAGAGATACTGTACAGTATTTAAGCTTTGGTTTTAGTTAGTATAGTTTAGTTTAGTGTGTATATAGATATATATTTTTCTTTTATGATTGCACTGTGTAAAACATTATTTCAATACACGCTATACTGTGACAATAAACCAATCTGGATCTGAATCTCTTCATCGACACTGAATCAATGGCATTTCATGTGTACCATTAAACATTTATTTCCAAACTGACCTCTCATGATGCTTGATTGATAATGTTTCTGTGGTGTGTGGCTTCCTGGCCTCTGCCATTGTCAAAATGAACTGTCCAGAAGTGAGAGCCAAGTGTCATGGTGTAATCCATAACTATGCGTTTGAGGGAGAGGGAGCCACAAAACTGCAAGTTTCTGAGCCAGTAATAAAACTGTGCTTTCCTCTCCAGTTAGTGGTCAGCTGAAAGAAAACATTATTGTTTCATACTGTGTGTCTGCAGTGGGCGCTTGCCCACTATTAACTAGTTCCATTTGAAATATGTTTTTTTTTTTAATTCATGAAGTATGTCATTTACAATTCACAGTACAACGTGGCAGCTTTAAACTGCAGTCACCTGGCATTGAATGCACATGGGTCTGAGCCTGCAGTAGCATGTGAGTCTGTTCCAGGAAAGCTGCAGATTGAGGTTTGGGTTGTGGTTTGTCAGCACTCCCCAGGTCCTTTTGATCTATACGTAAAATACAATTCACTCATCAGACTTTGCTCTGCGAATCTCTGACAACATGCACTTGTTCTGGTCCCATGCATTTTATCATGCATTTTGCCAGTATCACCTCAACAATTGTAAGTGTATTATTGTTACGCATAATTAAATAATGTGTCAAATTAAATTATGTTGTGCATAACTGTTAAGATAATGAATCCAATCTCACGGTAATTTGTTTCATTCCATCTCCAGCTACTTTAAATGAACATTGACAACATTTTTCTTCATGATGTTCCAGGTTGCTGGTCGGAGCACCATTTGAAACCAGTGGTCCACACGAAACAGGGGATGTGTACAAATGTCTAATGAACAGCAGCCCCCACCCTAACTGCACCAGGCTGAATTTAGGTAGAAAGCTTCAAACTGGTCTTTATTGTGATTTATTATAAACAATACAGAAATTACCGTTGGATTTTGGTTTTCATATTTTGATTTTATCATAACTTGTTTTGCTCTGGCTGGAACATTGAAGGAAATGTTTCCATGGACTATGTACTGGAGCGCAAAGACAAAGTGAGGATTGGGATGACTCTGGCCTCCAACCCTACAGACCAGAGCTTTGTGGTGGGTGACATACATAACTCACAACTCATAAGCTTTATGCATTCATTTAAAATCAGTGTAAAGTAATGCACACAAATGTACGCTTTAAATGGAACCAAATTTAATTTCACTTGTAAACTTTGTAAACTTGATTCAGTGATGCCTCTGACCTTCATCGTTATTTTGTCACAGACCTGTGGGCCACTGTGGTCCTATGAATGTGGGAGCTCCTACTACAGCACAGGCATCTGCTCCCGGGTCAACAGGACCTTCCACTTTACCAACAACATCGCTCCAGCCTACCAGAGTAAAGTCCTCCAAACTCTTCCCACCTGATGAATAGCTTAGTCTTTGCCCAGTACCTGGTTTACTCATTAAGATGCTAAATTAGATCTCCAACTCAAACAGTAAACTCCATGAAAGAATGTTTCGACATTTCCCATTTAGGCTTAAAGCTGAAACTTTGCATGGTGTTATGATGAATATACATGTTTGTTTAACAGGATGTGAGCTGTTTATGGACATAGTGATTGTTCTGGATGGATCGAACTCTATATACCCCTGGTATGAGGTGCAGGACTTTCTCATCAACATTCTACAGAAGTTTTACATCGGACCGGGTCAGATTCAGGTGTGTGCGGTTTAATGTACAGCCCAACGTACATGGTCAGGTGATCTAGGGAAGTCTGCAATCTCTGCTCCTTGCAGGTGGGCTTGATACAGTACGGTGAGAGGGTGGTTTATGAATTCTCCCTGAATGACTACCAGTCTGTAGATGAGGTGGTCGCTGCTGCGCAGAACGTCATCCAGCGGGGTGGGGAAGAGACACGCACTGCTCTTGGCATCAGCAAGGCCAGGTATGATCTGCTCACCACACCCTTAGACTTGATTGAGATGGTGAACGCTACTGTGATGTGTTGACCGTGTTTATGGTTGGAGGGCTTTTTATGTGTTAACATTGTTAACATGCAGGTCACAGGCATTTAAACACGGTGGTCGTAAAGGAGCCAGAAAAGTGATGATCGTCATCACAGATGGGGAGTCCCATGACAGTCCTGACCTGGAGAAGGCTGTTGAGGACAGCGAGAGAGATAACATAACTCTGTATGGCATTGCCGTGAGTGTGACGCTAATATATTTAAGCTTCTGCTTGCTTAATAATGATTTTCAATGCAGACAAATCACCATTCCTAATATGTGTTACAAAACCGCCAGGTTCTGGGCTACTACAATCGCCGTGGTATTGATCCTGAAGCCTTCCTGAAGGAAATAAAGTTTATTGCCACAGACCCAGAGGAACACTTCTTCAGTGTGACTGATGAATCTGCTTTGAAAGATATTGTGGATGCCCTTGGAGAGAAGATATTCAGCTTGGAAGGTGGAGTATATAAGAGCATTTTATCCTCGACTGTTTACCATTAACACTGATTTGTCACCATTTCATCTAATAATGTAAATACATCAAGTAAGAAAAGATACACGGTGGCATGGCGGGTAGTGCTGTTGCCTCACAGCTCCAAGGATCAAAATCTTGGCTTTATGTCTGTGGAATTTGCATGCACTTCCTATGTTGTCCTTCCACCATCCAAAGGCATACACAGGAAGAGTAATGAATTATTGTCATTTGTATTTCTTTTAGTATGTAATATAGTATGTACTAATTTAGTATGTAATATAGTATTTAGTATGTAATATAGTATAGTATATATATACACACACTGTCCATGGTTCCCATATTTCCACAGGGACTGACAAGAATGAAACATCCTTTGAGCTGCAGATGTCTCAGGCAGGATTCTCATCTCACATAGTAGAGGTGAGTCTTACAGACCTCAGTTCTCATACCTGAGGACTATTTGACAGATGAAAATCTATAGAGCTCATTCATTCAGTAAAGGTCTAAACTGCTGGCAGTTTGGCTCGCCCGGTGCAAATAAAACTTGCTAAAGATTTCTGTTATCGCCTCAGTAATTGAGACCTTGCAGTGTTTGTACCTCACATTGTTAGATCCTGGACGTAGCACTCCGCTGCCATTTGAGAACTGAGAGAATGATAACACAGTGGAATTTTCTTGTCATTGCTTTCAGAGTGAAAGCAGTCCAGAGAGCACATATGGTTTCGTTGAATCCTCACACACAAACACATGCCTTGGTGAACTGAATGTGAGTGTGTGTCTGTGTACGCATGCAACACTTTTCAAAAAACATTCCCTTACTAAAATATACAGAATATTGTGCAATTAAAAACAAACAAACTGAAACCATGTCTATTGACTTTTCTTAAAGAATTGTTCATTTCTTAATAATTGTTGGGCTCAATGTTCTATCGTTTTTGTTGTTACTGTTCCTTTGTGTCTCTTCATCCTGAATATGATGATGCGCTGGCTGCAAACCAGCATGGAAAAAGTTTACTGTGCACAGTTACCATAGCAGTGTTTCAAACTGTCCACGTCGACTTCGATGAGCAAATACTTGGCCACTGCCTCTCTCACTCTGCAGCCTTGGTTAAACTATGACTGGGATGCTGGCACAGTTTAATCCAAGACACTTGGATACTGAGTAATGTTCTATACAGCAAGTTCTTCCCTCTGGACTGCAGTTACTCTTTGTGGACATTCATTGAGGATTTTATTTTTGTCTATAGTTCCAAAGTTAAAAACTTTGCCTATAATCAGTCCAAGTGTACATTACAATTAACATGAGATTGGCAAGCAATTAAAATGGTCTATCAATTTATAGTTTTAGTTTAATTACATGCAAATTATAAAGACAGCGGTGAATAAGCCAGACTGTGAGTAGCATGCCAACAAAATATTTTGAGTAGTGACATCAAACTTGGCACACACATGTATAAGAACATATTTAATGGTCTATAAAATAAATATCATATTTAATGGGCTTCAACTTGTTGAATCATTGGGAATCATTATGCAGTTATTTGGTGCGGTCTGTTTTAGGTAAAATAGGTGTTTTGGTTTCATGTTATAAATCCATATTTGCTCAGTTCAGCTAATTACATGCCTGTATAAAATGTTCTTTTATTAAGAGTACTGGCAGCCAGATTGAGTGTTTGCAAGTTTTGCACACTTTTTGGGGTGGTGGTGGCCAAGGGGTTAAGGAAGCGGACCCATAGTCAGAAGGTTGCCGGTTCGAATCCCGATCCACCAAGGTGCCACTGATCAAAGCACCATCCCCACACACTGCTCCCTGAGTGCCTGTCATGGCTGGCCACTGCTCACCAAGGGTGATGGTTAAAAGCAGAGGATGCATTTCGTTGTGTGCACTGTGTGCTGTGCTGTGTATCACAATGACTTTCACTTAACATGGCTTTTTAAATTTTTCTAATTTAGTTAATCTTTTGAAAGTTTTCTTCTTTTTTAAACCATGCAAATTATAGAATATGGCCACTTTCTGCCTTGCATGATGAAATGTGGCAACAGTGACTCTCATGGAGTTCACTTTGCCAAAGATATTGTAATCTGCTATATTGCATATTTTATTTGCCCACAGGGCTGCATAAAAATTGGGCCCTTGGCTTCATATCGTGCATCTGCATAGATGTACTGTTGTGTGTTGGCTGGCATTCTAATGGGTGGGCCTGAAATAGACATATACATATTTGTGCTGCTTGTTGTAAAATCTGTTTAACCTTCTTTACTGCCTAATACAATTCTCTGTAAAACTACAAAAAACAGGACTGAGGATGAAAGCCTCGGCCGAGCAAACGAACACATTTCCAGGAATTACTGTTCTGGTTCATGATGGTTTCTGGGTGTGTTTTAAAAGGGCTGCCACATGCTGCCATATTCACAGTCACAGACCTCCTAGTATTTTTGTAATTTTGCTTTATTCTTCCCATGGTAACAAAAGGGAATTTTCATTGGACCTCATGAGAACTCTTTGTGTATGTATGTGTGTGCATGTAGGATGGTGTGCTGGTGGGGGCTGTGGGAGCCTATGACTGGAACGGAGCGGTTCTTAAAGAAACACGTCATGGAAAGGTGATCCCACCTAAATCGTCGTATAGTGAAGAGTTTCCTGAAAACCTAAAAAACCACGGGGCATACCTTGGTGAGTAAAAAAAGACAACACGTAACTGAATACAGTTACATTTTGTCTGTGAAACTGTAGGCCAGAAAAATGACCAATGGCAGGGAAGTATAAGAATTTGTATGACTGAGTCATATCACATCCAAAACTGTAGCTCTTGTCAAGTGTTCATGCTGGTTCTGATAGAATGGTGTCAGAAAACTATTTGTTGGGTATGGGGCTACATAGCTGCAAACTTGTCACTCGTCACATGTTATGTGAGCATCAGAAACTGACCTTGGGGCAATCACATTCCATGAATCAGGAGCGTGTTCTGGGTAAGATTGAGCACCTAAATTCACTACGTTGACATAGTTTGGGCTCATCTGCTTGTACTGCATTCATCTAGATGTTTCTTTGAAAAGTTCCACCTACCCAAACATTGTAGTGTATCTGTTACTGAAGACTTGGATAACACAGCATAAATTCAGGGGTCTAGTGAAGTCCAAGTCTCAAGGGGTCAGGGTGGTTTTTGTGCAGCAGAAGTTGGACATGCTGAGACTGATCCATTCATTTTCCTATTCAATAAGAAATGTACTGGAGTCACCAGTGAGGAAGAAAAAGGAATGTAACAGCATACTTCAGCACTTGAAAATGGGCCTCTGTAATTGTCATGCAAAAGAGTGCATGGAAATTATAGCGTGTGGGACTCGTAAAGTAGGACATCTATAATACAGCAGTGGCACATTGTGTAACATATGGCAAAGTTATTGTTTCATAATAAACTGACTGCTGAAGAAAAGCTCAGTGAGAAGATGTGCGAAACAGACTCTGGGTGCAGGTGGAAAACAAGTCTGTGGTTTGATGAGACCAGAAATGATCTTATCCTGAACACTAAGCATTGTGCACTTAACCTGCCACATTGTTAAATGTTACAGTGAAGCTTGGTGACAGCAGCACATGTTTCATGGAGTGGAAAGGCCATAAAACCACAAGCGGTGAACTGTCATTTGGAAAGTTATAGTATGTATTTGGTGCTAAAGATTCAAGATGAGCAATATTTGTCTTTATCTTGGAAAATGTACATAATGTTACAGCAAACAAAAATGGTTAAAAGCCACAGTTCTTAAGTATCCTTCTCAGACCAACCTTAGACCAACCAGTAAGGGAGGGAATGCAAATTGCCCTTCTTCAGTTGTCCCTGTCAAACTTAATGGGGCTTGAACATTTTTGCAGAGATGACAAGGAAGCTTCGTGCGAAAGTCCACCGCTCAGAAACTTGCCAGAGGTACTGTTAACAGGAGGGTGAGGAGTGAAGGCCATGTGAACCTTTTTTTCAGGTTACACTGTTACATCAGTGGTTTCGGCTAGAAACAACCAGCTGTATGTGTCCGGAGCCCCTCGTTTCAATCACACTGGCAAAGTCATCGTTTTCACTCTGAAAAATGATGGGAACCTCACCATCTTGCATTCCCTCAAAGGAGAACAGGTACCAGACCTTATAAACACCTACCGTCACATTTACCTTTATGGCATTTTGACTGACAATCAGTAGATACAGGGACAGTTACCCTAGACACACTGAGGGTTAAGTATTTTGCTTTCTACAGGGCTGCTTACATTATGATAGTAAGTAAGGTTTGAACCTGTGACTGTGAACTTTCGGGTCATAGGTGTGTCTTACCCACAAGCCCCCAAAATGATGAACCATGGCAAATAATTAAATCTAACAAACACATTCCCTTATTACAGGAATCTGTGATGTGATACTGCAGAGAGCGGGTTAAAGAGACAGTAGTTAGTCTTTTGTGATGGATTCTGTGAGTTCTGTGTGTGGGTTTGACGGTGCGCAGATGCATCACACATGTGAGAACAGGAGACAGTGTAACAGTCTAGACTTGGCTGCTCTTCCCAGATGGCTCCAGTCTCAGTGGCCCATATGTTTCTCATCAGAGGCACGGCCTGGAGCTTCGGCACGCAGTAAACAAGGGCACACCACTGTGTCACACAAAACCACTGTGTGGGCAAGTGTGAGTCTATTGCTCTGCTGTGCTCTGATGCGACAGCATCATATTGTACTACTGTGTTGTAATACCCTCTTATTTGTCTGGATAGGTTCTGATGAATATAATTAGAAATTTATGCATGCAGCAGGATGTTGGTATGGCTCTCACTGAATGTTGGTTCCTTTAGATTGGGTCCTATTTTGGCAGTGAGATCACACCACTCGATATTGATGGTAATGGAGTGACTGACTTCCTCCTGGTGGCGGCCCCTATGTTCTTGAGTAAGGGCTGGGAAAGGGGGAAATTGTACATATATAAAGTAACAGAAAAGGTAAGAATGTATTTAATGCATTTATGTTTGGTTGCAAGTAAATATTAAAAATATGGCCAATATCTTTTGAGTGATCAATGATCAATACCTTCTATATCCAATCAATTGTCCATCATGAATCTAAACATAAAAATGTCATACAAGATGTAAGATATTGATTTACTTTTTTAATGCTACTTAGAGTCAGTTTGTTCTGGACAGGACCCTGGAAGTAACAGACGAGGTCCAGAATTCCCGCTTTGGCTCAGCGTTGGCATCAGTTCCAGATATGAATGGTGATCTTTACCGGGAGGTAGTGGTGGGCGCTCCCCTTGAAGATGATCATAGAGGAGCCGTTTATCTGTTCCATGGACACATGAATGGCATCCAGCCAAAGTATAAACAGGTACTTTTACACCCGCGACCAATGACTTTGGTTAATATGATATACACTACCAGTTAATACACCTCAATGGAGACCATGGAAACTTTGGAAATTTATTTTTAAATGAAATCTTTACCAGATCCATGAGCTGCTCATGAGTGACTGAGGGCTGTGGTTGTACACACTCTTTTTGTCTTGCTTTTAGAGAATTGGTGCCAAAGATCTGGCTCCAGGTTTGCAATATTTTGGTCGTAGTGTCCATGGGACATTGGATGTGAATGACGATGGCCTGGTGGACCTGGCTGTTGGCTCATTGGGTGCTGCAGTGCTTCTCTGGTAAATGAAAACAAACACCATGACACCATGTCAAATTTAGAAACATATTTGGATGTCTTTTTGTTGTCAGGTCTCGCAGTGTGGTGAGGATCCATGTGAGCATGAGATTTGAGCCCACAAAGATTAACATCTTCAATAAAGACTGCAACAGGGGAGGGAAAGATGTCACCTGCATGTCTGCCATTGTGTGCCTAAGAGTCACTCCAAAGACCTATATGCCACCTACACAAGAAATTGGTTTGTTCATGCTTCTTTTCTAACACTGTCTTTAAATCAGCCATACTATGAATGCATAATATTCATTGTATCTAGCAAACATTGTAGTTACATTTGCAATGGAGTTTCTACCTTTGTTTGTGTGTATGTTTTAAAATACATGCTAACTGGCTAGTGCTGTCACAGCGATAAGATGGAGCAGGTGATCGAGCATATGTAGATGGTAATGAAAAAACCTGGTGCAAAAAGCCGCGTAAATGACCGCTTTAATCGGCAAACGTGAACTGGCAGCACTGCAACATCCACGGATGTTGACGTTCAGAGAAATTACCACGACAAGGAAAGGATAACAGGAACAATCAGGAGAAAACAAGCAGGAAGGAGAACAAGAAAAAGTCTTACTTGGACACGATGGGGATGATGATGGGCTGAGTCTTTTGCAGGTAGAAGAAAAATATAGGCGTCGTGTCACCTAATTTCCACGTTGCTCCTGGTCACGTGGATGTAATCACATGACAGTACTGCCCCCTACAGAGCCGACCCTCAACGGGCCCGGAGCGGACTCAGTATGAAGCCAGAACGGAGTCACCAGGGATGAATCCAGAATGAAACGGCTGGAGATGCAGGACTGTTCTTTGGGCCCATAGCCCACCCAGTGCACCAAGTATTGGACCCCCCCCACATCCGGCGATGGGAGTCCAGAATCCATTCCACCGTGTACATTTACATTGACATTTTATGGCATTTATCAGACGCCCTTATCCAGAGCGACTTACAATCAGTAACTACTGGTTACAATCAGTAACCAGTAGTTACTGATTGTAAGTCCCTGGAGCAACTTAGGGTTAAGTGTCTTGCTTAGGGACACAACGAAAGTGAAGTGAAAGTGAAGTGATTGTCACTGGTGATACACAGGAGCACAGCACACAGTGAAATCTGTCCTCTGCATTTAACCCATCACCCTGAGTGAGCAGTGGGCAGCCATGACAAGCGCCCGGGGAGCAGTGTGTGGGGGCGGTGCTTTGCTCAGTGGCACCTCAGTGGCACCTTGGTGGATCGGGATTCGAACCGGCAACCTTCTGATTACGGGGCCGCTTCCTTATCACCAAGGCCAACACTGCCGGCAACCTTCTGATTACGGGGCCGCTTCCTTATCAGCAAGGCCAACACTGCCCCTACCCCAATGGTAGTAAGTGGGATTTGAACCTGGGTCTTCTGGTTCACAGGCGAGTGTGTTACCCACTAGGCTACTGCCACTCTACACCTGTGTAGGCTGGACCACCACCGATGATCTGTGGTAGCAGGGAACTGGAGCTGGTGGGCAAAGAGGAGAGGCGAGGAAAGGCTTGACGTTTGCTGACGTGGGAGACCGGGTGAGCTCGGATGGTAGGAGGGAGTTGCAGATGGTAGGTCACTGGGTGTTTGGCCCACTGAGGGTCCGAAATGGCCCGATGTAAAAAGAGGACAGCTTGTGGCACTTGGTGGAGGTCCTGGATGAAGAGCCATACTCGCTGTCCCACCCAGAAGCACAGTCACTGGGGATGTCATGCTAGGCAGTGGTGTGACAGGAGGTGGTGAGGAGGGCAGACCGCACTTTCTTCTAGGCGATGGATCCCCATCTACGGGCACCTGGTGGGCGAAGATGGCCGGTTGGTATGCAGGTACCAACTCTGCCCAGAGTAGGTAGCGTGGCCAGGTGCGTTGATGGTCTTTCGCAAAACACCGCAGGTATCGCCCCAGCTCTTAGTTGGCTCTCTTCATCTGGGCATTGATTTGAGGGTGATAGCCAGAGGAGAGACTGCAGGTGGAACCAATGAAATGGCAGAACGCCTTCCATACAGCTGAGATGATCTGGGGTCCCTGGTCGGAGATGATGTCCTGGGGCATTGTACAGGCATTGACATACACCTGTACGTCCCTAGCCAGAGAATGAACGGCCAGCGAATGAATGAGTTGGTCCGTTGGTGTCCTGGGTGGCCGGAGAGAGCGGAGGAGTGCTCCCAGTGAAGGATAGCTGACCGGCAGGAGTCATCCTGGTGGTATGTTGGGGAACAAGAATCAGGAGCATGTTGTTGGGACAGGGTGTCCGCTTCCATGTTTTGAGTGCCAGGACAATATGACAAAGAGATGTTGAATTGCTCGAAGAGTATGCCCCACCTCACTTGACAGGGATTGAGTTGTTTGGATTGATTGATGGTGATGAGGTTTTGGTGATCAGTCCAGATCAGAAAGGGGATGTTGCAGCTCTGCAACCAGTGCAGCCAGTCCTCGAGCCCCCACTTGACTGCCAGCAGTTCACGGTCCCCCACCTCTTAATGCTCCTGTATCGTGAAAAGAAGCAGTACGGGTGCAGTTTCTGCAGTTTCTACAGACCACGCTGAGATAGGACAGCGCCAGCACCCACATTTGACATGTCCACTTCCACAATGAATGAATGTTCAGGATCCGGGTGATGAAAAACAGGTGTAGTACAGTCCCTGACAAAGTATTGCTGCTTGTGTACAAATTGACATATAAATTGGATGAAATATATTTCTAATCAAGAAATTAGAAATATAATTATATTCCCAACAGTTTTTGTAACAATGTTTCAGTGCAAAACAAAACTGTCAAAAAGTATTCTAATATTCAAAGCTGGTAAAGCCCATTGAGTCAATTTTTGTCGACTTGTTATATGAGCTTCACCTGTGACTAATAATGGATCAGGTGTGTATAAAAAGACCCCCAGTACACTAGACCTTCACATCAACTGTAACTAGACCTCTGCAAACATGCAGATTCCCCCTGAGACTAAAGTGTTGATTATCAAGTGGCTGAAGACCAGATACACTCTCAATGTGTCTCAGCGTCAAGTACAGAGGATAAAAAAAAAGATTTGAAGAGACTGGAGACGTTTTTGACAAGACCAGATCAGGCAGACCCCACAAGACTGCTCGAGGGGACAGTTTGTTGGCTCAAAAATCCAAGGCCAGCCCATTTGCCACTGCAGGAGAGCTCCACGAGACCTGGTCACCTAAAGTCCTTGTGTCAACCAGAAGAGTTTGTCGGATTCTGTCTCAAAATGGCATCTATGGTCAAATCAGTGCTCAGAAGGCAGCACTAAACAAAAGACAATTGAAAAACGGTGTGCCATTTGCCAAGGCCCACAGCCTGCTTAAAGGATGGATGCTGGAAAAGTGTCAGAAGGTGGATTTTTCAGATGAATCTTCTGTTGAATTACACCACAGTCGCTGCAAATATTGCAGGAGACCTACTGGAGCCCTCATGGATCTGAGTTTCACACAGAAAACAGTGAAGTTTGGTGGTGGAAAAATCATGGTCTGGGGTTACATCCAGTATGGGGGTGTGCGCAAGATCTGCAGGGTGGAAGGCAACATCAATAGTCTGAAATACCAAGAAATCTTAGCTACCTTTTATATTCCCAACCACAAAAGAGGCCAAATTTTGCAGCAGGATGGTGCCCCATCACAAACTTCATACAAGATATTAAATTTGGATCTCACAGCACCACTACTTAATTTTCTGACAGATTTTTGGATTTGCAATAAAAATGTGTTCAATTTCTCTATAGGCGACAAAATCTAATCTTTCTTTCTTGATTAAATGCTAAATCTTTTTTCAGTGAAAATAATTCATTTAAATGCATTAAACATAATTTGGTAGGGTTTTAGGTTTTCATATGAACTATTTCTAACACCAATTGATTAATTAAAAGTCAGGTTAATAGCAGGTGTTTCTATAAATAGATAAGCGACAAGACTTTTGTCAGAGACTGTAATGAAGTTCTGACACATGGACTTGAAGGCGGGGGACATGTCATGTCATCTTGTCACAGTGACATCCAGTACGAAGAGGATATCTTGTGACTCAAAGTGTCCAGTGGGAGTGATGAAGACTGTTTTCCACTTGTCACCCTCTTGGATGCGAATAAGGTTGTAGGAGGAGTGGAGGTGCTGCTTGGTGAAATAACACCCGAATGTCCAGCTTGGTGAAGTAGCACCCGAAAGGGCATTGAAGGCGGTGTTGTTGAGGGGTAGAGGTGTCTGTTTTTTGAATCCTCAGTAGTCAATATAGGGCCTTAACCCACCATTCTTAGTGAAACTGAAGAGGAACTGTGCCACGCCTGGTGAAGTGGATGGTCTGATGGTGCCGTTCTGAAGGGCCTTTGCCACGAACTGCTTCATGGCCATATGCTCTGCCTTGGACAATGAATAGAGGGGTCCATGAGGTGGTGTAGTTCCCGGCAGCAGATCGATGGCTATGTCGCCTGGTCAATGGGGTGGAAGCTGTGCAGCCTTGGGTGGACTGAAGATGGCGGCTGGGTCATGGTAGCAGGTAGGGACGGTGTCGAGGGAGGGACATGGAGGAGTAGGTGCCGAGATGGTGATCTTGGAAGTCTGTGTTTGGAGGCAGTGATGGTGGCAATGCGCTCCACATTCCAACACCACTCCTGATGACCAGGACATGTTGGGTTTGTGCAGAGCCAGCCCAGGAGAAGTGGTGAAGTACTGATGGTGGTAATCAGGAAGTGAGTTTCCTCAATGTGGGAGTCTAGGCAGAGCCGAAGGGTGAAAGTGGGTGATGGGGCCAGAAGCAACGGGTTGTCCATCAACAGAGAAGATGATTAACAGCGTCAGCAGTGGTTCTATGGGAATTCAGTTTTCTATGGGAAACGTGCCCAGCTGAAGATGCCACACCTATTAACTGGGGGGTGCATTTCCATGTGATGTGTGATGGGGAACACAATAAGCACACAGGCCTTCTTTGTACCCTTTGTACCCTCTTGCCCTTTTGGTGTCAGTGGGGGAGGTCCTTCCAAGCTGCATGAGTTCCCCCAGGATTTCTGGAGTATGCCGGGACCAGTCTCGTGGTGAAGGTGGAGGTCGGGGTGTCCGGTGCACAGATGTGGTTGGGTTGATGGTTCTTGGATGGGCCAGCAAGTGGCAGTCGATGCAGAGTGCCAGCTGAATGAGGGCTTCGAATGTGACTGGCATCTCCCGACTGACCATTTCACTGTGGATCCTGGGGGCCAGACCTTCGTAGAGGATTATCCAGAGGGCATGGGTGTCTAACGGTGTTTTAGCAGCCAGGGTTCTGAATTTGGCAGTGAACTGGCTGAAGGTGGAAAAAGCCTGGTGCAGATGGTAGAGATGTGAATAGGCATCTTCCACACCATCCGGATGATAGAAGGTGGCTTTACAAAATGACAAAGTCTGGATAGGACAGCGACATGGAGTTCGGTGCTGAGAGACGCGCCGCTGCCCATTCCGCAGCAGGACCGGTCAGCAAGGAGAGCTGGAGGGTAATCTGGGATCGTGAGGAGGGATAGCGGCTAGGCTGCAACTCCAAAATTAGAAATAGAGTGGTTAGAACGGCATCGCCGCTCCACTTGGTGCCACTCCAGCGCTGCGTGCCCCCTGCACCCAACAGCCACCTCATGTAAACACTGGCAGTGGTGGGTAACCTCCTGTGACAAACACTCAATTAAGGTGGCCTGGCGGAACACCTGGTTGCACAAAGCCATGAATTCCGCTGGGTTAATGTTTGGCTCACTCATTCTGTCACGCCTATAACACAGAGCAGGTGATTGAGCAGGTGTAGGCGGTAATGTAAAACCCCAGTGCGGAGAAGCGCACAGAGGCGGGAGAAAACTGAAAAGGCCAGTAAAAAGACAACCTCCTCCTGTTGTCCAAATGCATGCATAGTAGATGGATTGGTGATTCTAAATATCCATAGATGTGACGATGTGAATGAGTGGTGCATTGTGGTGGGCTGGGTGGGTCCTGGGATGGGCTCCAGCAGCCCCGATCCTGAATAGGATCCAATGATTATGGATAGTGTGTGAGTGAGTGAAAAACAGGTTTCTAGCCTCACACACAGGACCAACAGTGTAGGCAATTAAGCATTTGACATGTCTAATTAGTGTGCTTTTTATAACATGGTTTAAAATTAGTAGTAATCTTACTGCTAATAATGTTGATAAGCCCTGTAACATCCCAAGCACTTGATTCCATGTCTTTCTTACACGTAGTTTTTTAGCTACTGTAGCTACTGGCTATAAGGGGTTAATAACTTGAGCCAAGAACTGAAATGCACAATGATTTACAGTCTTTCCACACTGACCTCTGTCCTCTGCAGGCCCAATGCATTTTGTTCTGAAGAACGTCAGACTTCTTGATGAATAAACCCTCTCCTGAGAGTTTAGTTCTATAATTCTAGCCATTGTGATTGCACGTTCATGACTTCTCTGTGTCGTATCTGTTTTTAATTCCTATCAGATGGGTTTCTAGGGTCAGCCCTTTTATGATGAAAGTCTTTTTCCTAATGCTAAGCCCTAGGGGCCAGAGAACCTCTTTAAAGTGCGTCAGTCAGAGAAGCTAGCCATGGAGACGGTCTAAAACTGTGTCAGTCCAGCCTACTTCTTTTCTTCATCTGTTTTTTATCACACACCCAGAGAGGGAAAGAGAGCTGTCCTAATTCTCTGTAGCCTACTATAAGTTGTACCCCTGTACTCGTATCACCTGATACCCTTTTGTTTTAAATCTAATGAAAGCTGATCAGTAAAAGCATGTCATTCAGTTGTAATCAGACATTTTCAAAGAGTAAACAAAGACATTTTAGAGAATATTAAGTTACGGGCCTGAGGTTTGAATGATCCACTAACACAGCTGGACTTTTATGTCTTCCAGCTCTGAAGCACACCACCTACATCAATGAACAGCGCTACTCCCCCCGGGCCGTTCTAGACTATGCAGAGGGACAGCTGCAGAGGAATGTCACCGTAGTGTCCGACTCAGGCCACTGTGAACATGTGTATTTCTTCGTGCAGGTGAGATTCAGTGTTGCAAGCCTCCACTTGCCAGTGAATGGGATGTGTGACTTTAACCTAATGGATGGCTTTCAAGGAGACAACAGATTACACGCATCCCATTGTGTTCACCGTGGAGGTGGGCTTGCAGAATCCAGACAAAGGCCCAGTGCTAGATGATGAATGGCCTACAGCATTTCAGACTGAGGTGAGGATGGCCAGCTTCAGTCACTGACTGTGGCCAATCATGTCATCATGTCATTCAAGACATTAAGAGAGTGAAGATAAACACAAACCTTCATAAATGCTTTTAAAGAGAACGAAGACAGAATGCCTGCTCAGGATATCTGTGCAATTATCCGATGTGCCCTTCATCACAGCTTCCATTCTGGAATGGGTGTGAAGAGGATGAGCGCTGTGTTCCTGACCTTGTCCTGCAGGGTAGCACTGACCTTCTGGATTACAGGTATGGAACCCCTCTCTAACTCCTTGTCAGCTAATAGCATTCAAAGCAGAAATGGCAATGACCCTTCCACCAGAGTATAAAAAAACCTTGTCAAAAGTTCACCCATGATGAGAGCAGTAAAGGTAAACTTACCTTACAAACCAAGATATAATAATAACCACATACACAGATCTCCTTTCTGTGCTCAGTTATAACATATATATTTTAGTCAAGCTCAAAAGTCCTTTTTCCCTTCTGTCTCCACATATCTCCAGACAGTTCTGTGATCAGAAACAAGGGCAGGGGTGGGTGACGTGTTCCCAGCAGAGGCTGGTAGCTGGTTCTGAACGTGTGGTGGAGGCAATGCGAAAATGGGTTCTGGTGGATGCCTGTGTGGAGAACAGAGGAGAGAACGCATACAGCACAAAGATGAACATCTCTCACAGCCCCAACCTTCACTTCTCTGGTCTGATACTGAAAGTAAGAGATGGAGTAGTATGAGTAAAAAGAATGCAGAATTACTCAAAATTAGTCAAAATGTTTTCCCTTTTGACCATGAAAGGAATGCTAAAAAATATTTCTCAAAACTATGAATGAAAGCTATGCCTCATTTTGAGTTTTCCAACATATTTCCAGGGAATGTTCTAATAATGTTTATTTATTATTTCTGTCACCTTGAAAAGACATTACACAAAAATATGTTCTTGGAAGATTTCTACACAAATAAAACATCATGGTGCCCTATCCAAATTAAACAGATCGCAGAGAGGAAGAACATTCAGCCAGGAACATTCTGGGAGCGTTCAGGGTTGCTGATCCATGTTAACTGCATTCCAGGGTAACTCTAACACTGAGATTGAGTGCCATGCTGAAGATGGACACGGGTTCCACAGGAGCTGTAATGTCAGTGGGCCTTACATGAGGTCCCAGAATAAGGTTAGTAGATTTGTTCCCCTCACCACACGACAGACTCTTCTAGTGATGCATTTTTGACATTCCACCAATTAGAAATTCTTATCCCAATATTTTTTTGTGTGACCTGGATCTGGCAGACTCTTAAGACCGTTATTTTCCACAAACAAAACCCCAGATTGCATTGTCTGAACACATTTTTAAAGAAAATAATCAGAATTATTACACATTGAAATCAGTGATGGCCATTATATCAGGTTGGGATGAAATCATTTTTCTTATCTGTTTCTTTTCTTTTCTCTTTATGGTAATAAGGGAATAAAAAATTATATTTGTGTAATAGGTATGCTTCCGGCTGGAGTTCAAGTTCAGGAGGCCAGTGGTCCTGGGCCATGTGTGGATCCAGCTGAAGGCTACCAGGTGGGCACTGTGTGTGTGAACCCTATGAATTCATCACTCTCAGCTGTAAAACCTGCTTCAGGCAAAGGCACTTTTTACAGGACAAATAAAATGACAAACAACAGCAAACGTTCACATCTTATTTAACTACCTTCCGGCTGCAACAGCAATGGCGATGAGTTCACTCCAGAGGACAACATCATCAATATTTTCCATCCTCTGAGATACGAAGCTGATGTTCTTTTCACAAGGTAAAGCCAGATCTGTGGTCTAAAACTGGAGGGGCCCATAATGTGGGGCGAAATGAGTAGGATTTTCTGATTCATGTTCCACAGAGACTCAAACCCTCCCCGCTTTGAGATTAAACCAGAGCCTTCCAGGAATGATCATGTTGTTGGACCAGCATTCAACCTCTCTTATCAGGTGACTTTTTCCAGTTATACAATCTTCCTCTCATCAACCTGTTGGCAATTTTGAGTGGCAATTTAGTTTAATGCTCAATTTTTTCTCCACTAACCCTGATGTCTTTTGAAAGCTGTTTACTCGGTTTATTGCTTCTGTTTGCCAAGTCTTCTCCTCTTTCCAACACACAGCTGCAGAATCTGGGCACTTTCCCTGTGGAGAATCTAGAGGTGGCAATTGACATATTTGCCGTTACAAATAATGGAAATCAACTTTTAGAGATCACAAGCATTCTTATCAATCAGGTGAGGCCACAGCTTTTTAAAAAAATATATTTATTAATATTTATTAATAAACAATTGTATTAAAAATAACAAAATGATAGGACTAAAAATGGCAGAAAATATTGTTTACAATAAAGCAATTCTAAATAATTTTATTTGCAACAAAATGCTTAAGCTATAAGAGAATCAATGAGAATTACATATTTCTTTTATACATTTGCTGTAAAGCATCTTATAACGTTTTCTAAACTAACAATAATTGATTTATTTTAGTTTAGCTGCGCTTGAGGCCTTTTTTTAAAGTGGTGCAGCAGGACACACTAATTATGGGGCTTGTCTGCTATAAGCTCAAAACATTGCAAGAATTTAGTCAGATAAAAACAAGAAAATAAATACAAATCGTTGATGATGTTTAACGAAGCGGGTTTTAAATCCTCAAGACTGAGGAAGTGGCGTGTGTGAGGTCTGTCAATGGGCTCAACCCAATGGGCTCAACTCTATGTGACAGAAAGAATTACTCACCAACAAAATTTTAATTCCAAATATACCAAATAGTTCATACTTGGTTGATCTATTAATGATCTCTTAATTGATCTAGTAATAAGATATCCTCAGGATGCTTTAACTTTCACTAGGGAACAAGCCCCATGCTTAGCACATAGCACTGTGCACTCAGTACCAAAAAAAAAGGCCGTTAGTTAGCGTTGCTAATTGTAGTGTTTTTTTATTTTATTATTTTGTTCCAATCAGACAGTTGATTGCAACAAGCCACGGTCCACAAGTCTGATGCAAGCCTCTCCAGAGGATCTCTCTCACACACCACAGCTGGTAATGTTGCCCTCAG
This sequence comes from Denticeps clupeoides, assembly GCF_900700375.1. NCBI lineage: Eukaryota > Metazoa > Chordata > Actinopteri > Clupeiformes > Denticipitidae > Denticeps > Denticeps clupeoides. The sequence goes on along the minus strand of NC_041723.1, from coordinate 12,750,910 downwards.
GTTCAGCTTTCACCGGCCTGTTTTTGATCTGTCGGTGAAAAATGATTAGACTGGCGAACTTTGATGACGTGCTTCTTTCAGAATCAGTCCAACAGCCTGGCACTGTCCGAGGAGTGCAGGTTAACCGTGCCAGCTAATGCAGACATCAGTGTGACAGTGAAGGGACGATTACATCTCCAAACTCTCCAGGCAGTGAGTAGCCGGCTTGTCCTTCAAACTTTAAGTCGTAAGCAGTCACCGGTGGGCCATTTGAAAGTAGACTGCGAACACCTGGATGAAAATCCTTTACAGGTAGAGTTCAAGAAACTGGAGGTGGTTTCAGTGGCGTCTATAGAGCTGAATCCTTCCAGCCTCATGTTTCTACAGGAGGAGAGACCTACACGGACTGTAAGTGTGACTGTTTATTGCACTGTAGAAATCTGTTTATTGTACATCCACAGTCATTATAATGGTCACCGAATAATGCAATTAAGAAAAGCCAAGGTTACAATAAATGTGAAACACGTGGAAAATATATCAATGCTGCCCTCTGCCGAAATAAATCATTTATTGCAGGCTGCTGAGGACAGTTCTAAAATCTGTAGAATTTGTGTTTGTGTGTGTGTTAGTGTTGTGGTCAAGACTGCCTAAACCAAGACCAAGACATTGCTGAGACTGAAGGGTACCTGAGGGACCGAGACCAAGACACACTAAGACGAGACAAGGACCAAGACCAAAATTAGACCAGGCCTAGAATCGACATCACATTACTCAGATCAGCTGTAGAAAAAAAGGCGTTGCTGTCGAGTGTCATTATTAAAATTCCGCTAATAGACCGCTATGTCCGAGACCAAAAAAATGATCACTAGTGTGTGTGTGTGTGTGTGTGTGTGTGAGCAACAGCTCATAATTTTGTTTCTCACATTTGTTTGTAATGCCACTAGATAATCGTAGAGATTAGAAAAGAGGAAGATTATGGGATTCCCATCTGGATAATAATTGGAAGTACACTGAGTGGACTAATGCTGCTGGGTTTGCTGGTGCTGGCTCTGTGGAAGGTAGGCTGTGCCACAGTTTTGTGTAATTTAAGCATTCACATGTAAATGTATGCAACTTCATTCATGTGCAAGTCAATATTTACTTATTTTAGATCTGCTAAATATATAAAAATCAAGTTTTTTTTATTCATCACATGCATAGTTATACAAATACAACATGCAGTGA